>NW_024582368.1:1825273-1845869 GCF_018398535.1 Haplochromis burtoni | reverse complement strand
AACGTGAGACATTTGTTGTTTTTATGTTTATTTATTGTTTTTATGTTCAGTCTCAACTGTTACGAAGTTGATGTGCAGTTAATAAGTGCAATAAATATTTATACTGGAAAAGAAAATCGTGAGAGAATCGAATTATGCAAAATCGTGCAGCCCTAACGGAGACACGAATACATTTTCTGTGGTCTTAAAAGTGATTGAGTTTCTGAAGATGACAAAGCCTAAGTTTGCCTTTTAAAAGCCTTTAACACCACCACATTTACTTTGGCTTTCTGGAGGGGAATCCTCGCCTCAAGTGGCCGCTCGTACAGTTCAGCTCATACAGACGCATTCATACAGACGCATGTGCACAAGCACGCACACATATGCTATGCATCGAAATAAAAGCAAACCTCATCTTCCTTAAAACAGCCAGGGCTGTCCCTGGGTGTCTTAACACAACTCATCAACTGTTAAACCAGAGAGAGAGGCAGAGCAGTAAAAATCAATGCCCCCAGCACTGCAAACAGCAGTCAATTATGTTAGTTGGAAGAGGAAAGAGCGAGAATTTGCAGCAGTGTCTGGAGAGGTAAGGAGAAAGAAATGGGAGGAATCCAAGGAAGGAAGGCAGGAAAGAGAAAGTCCATCTTAAGCTAAAAGCAGCAGGCTAATATATGTAATTGATTACCTCTATGCAAATAGAAGAACTTTAAAAAACCACCGACTGCAATTTAAAGCAGGAGCAGAGGCTCTGAAAATCGATTGACGCCATGAGCGAGAGAAGCCATTTTCCTCTAGCCAAGATAAAACACTTTACTACGAGCTGTCAGATACTTATCAGGAGGAAATTAGCAGAGGAATACCATTTTCCCAAACAAACAGGTCAAGTGTTTCTCCTCTTTTGAGTGGCCTGTCCCACGCTTTCACCATCTCCCGCTCTGATATCATCATCTGTTATTTCCTCCTGTTTAAATGCCAACAGTAAGGGAGCCAGGGCTGTATTTCATTCAAACAGATCATTTGTAATAAAAGAGGAGGGGGGGGGGGGAAGCCCCACGCAGGCAGGCCTTGTGCACCGGCAGTAGCTGTCTGTTGTTTGAAACAGAGAGGATGAGGTCTCCGGTTTTGCCTCAACTCCCGGGAGCGACCCCAAAGCCTGCCAGCACCCGCACGCACTCGCTGACGCAAGTCCGTCCTCAATCTACGAGCCCGATCTCACCAAAACAATATCTGAGTTTCTGGCCTGCAGTCGGTGTTACTGGCTGAAAAAAAAGGAGAGAAAACAAGAAAGAAAGAAAACAGACAGAGAACAGAGCACAAAGAGATGTCGAGGCAGGCAGCAGCCCACACAAGACAACTTTGGTGGAGAGAGAGAAGAGGCCAGCTCGGCGTCAACATCAACACCGGTTCTGCAGTCACTGCTCAGCAGGTAATTATGATAACAACGTGTTCCCTAGGCGGCCTCTCTCTGATTTAGTTTCCAAGCACTTACCCTTCCTAAAATCTCCCCCCTGATAACATCTGATATGATTACAAAGTCGAGATCCCTTTCAAAGAGCGCCCACTTATGTGCCTTTAATTTGGTGTACACTAACTTTCCCTCTCGTGACTACTCATTGAAGCTTCTCATCTTATTGTGTACACCTAGTTAAGATGTTGCACCCTTTGGATTGTCATAACATTTCGGAAAATGCCGTGACATAAACAAACCTCACCTACCGACACCATCCGTTACAGAGTGCGCCACTTGCTTTCTATTACCTTCCACTGTAAACACAGCTTTGCCGCATGGGGAAATACGCCATTTCATTGTGTCTGTTAACATCCAGTTTTAGCAGTGGGAATTCGGCCCTGAATGGAATCAACCGAGCTGACCCTGTGATTACCTCTGCGGTGCGGCATTTTCCTTGGCTGTCATCACAGCCGACCCTTTAAACGGCCAGAGCTGCTCTGCAACAGAGGCTAGGCTGTTGACATACTGAAGACATTTAAGATAATCCCGGAGATGTCTCTGTGATTTCCAAGATTACATCTTCAAAGGGGAAATGCGCCCGGCTGCCTGTACTTGAAAGGGAGAGAGATGCGGAGGGCTCTTGTTCTGAAGGAGGGGGTGGAATAGCTCAAGAATGCAATCATGGTTTTGGAGTGGAATAAGGCCTGTCCTGGCTAGCTAAGCTGGCAGGAGGGTGAGAGGATAGGAGGGGAGCGTGACGAAGGAGAATCAAACCTGAGAGAGAAAACACACCTGTCGGAAGGGGACAAAACACAGCGGGGCTGAGACAGAAGTCTCACCTGTGCGACCAGACATGGGCCTGCCTTGTCAAGTTGTCAAGTTGAGATTAAATAGTTATTCACTTCCTCCACATGAATCAACTTTTCTTGCCTAAGAAAACAGACCTAAATGCTTCAAAGTGTATACTTTTATATTTGATTGTGTCATAATGCTGAGGTAGAAATCAAAGCTTCTCAAACCTGAAGGATACGGTCGTTGCTAACCAGGTTTGGGACAAAATATTGCTCTGGTAGCAATTTTCTACTCAAGCACTTTATACCAAATGCCTCATACTCAGATGAACACACTAGAAAACAACTTGGGGATCTGCCCAACGATTTGGAGCAGTCAGGGATCGAACCACCACCAACTCCTGAGGTACAGACACCCTTAATATGGCTGTGATATACCGATATATGCTCACGCTTCCTCTTGTGATATGTGTGGAAACACTCACTACTTCATGGCTTCTTGTAGAGGCAGAAATCAACCTAATGCAGCTAATACAATAAAATCAACCTTTACTTTGTTGCCACATTGTTTCGTTTTTATGCAACAAAACACTGAACTACTCTTTCCAGTCCTCTTCACAATAAAAGTCCAACAGAAATAATGCTGATACTTTTTTTCTGCTCCCTTATTTCCAATGGGTCACTGCATGTTTGATTTGGCACAGATTTTACACCTCACATTAATCCAGGCTTGGAACCAGTTTGTGTCTCTTCCTGGTCTCATACCAGGGATCTTCTAGAAGTATGATAAGCCTGTTAACCACTATACTATGAAGTCACTATAATTAAAAAAAAAATAAGTGAAGTTAGTTGTGGTGGAAACACAAAGAACCTCATGGGGGAAAGCAAAGAAAAGCAAAAAAACGTAATTATTAAAACTGAATGATATCATACAAAAACACTAACACCACAGTTCAGTGAATACATAATTTGTTTTTCTTCAGTTACACAGATCATAAACTACAAGAAATGAGTTTATTGTGATGTATTGAGATTGCAGATTTGCTTAAGCTGGGAGCAACGTGGAAACTGGAGACCACAGGACGTGAATGATATTTGGCAACTTCAAGTGACTACAGGTGAAATAACTTCTAGGCAAGCAACAGGAGCATCTACCAATGAGAGGATAGCATTTATTGACAGATGATTTGGACGTAAATACATTAGAGACTGACGTAGGCAAACAGAAACTGGAATCTCCACAAGCGAGCAGACGTAGCTTTAGTTTTCATGGGGATATATCGCAAGCTATCCTGTAACTCCTGATCATATTTCCAGTTCTGACCCACTGATTGGGACCCCCTTCTGTGATGGTTACTTTGAGGTTAAATAAAGCCAGTTTCCCAGTGGATCCACTGACACACCTCTCAGTTAAAACAATTGAATGCCCTGACTGCTAGATGCCATTTGTTTTATAGCTGATCATGCATGCATGTAGATGCCCTATTGGACAACTAAACTGGGGCTAAGAGTCATGTACTGTCTGCGGTATTTTAGAATCCACCTGAACTTTACAATGAACTGAATGCTGGAAAATCTCAGTCCCTGAGTCACTTAATCACTTGAGAAGCATTTTAAGTGTCTTTATACCATTTGTTTTTTGAGTGCAGATATTTGCAGAATATACTAGATTGAGTCCACACCATCAAAATCTGTTACAAACGTCATTATCTTAGGTCCATCCACTCATGGCGCGTTCAAGTAAAGTTGAGAGGGCAGATTTGTCCTCTGCACACGACCCGTTCTGACAATGAAGGACTTGGGCGCTGTAACTCCAGCGAACATGACTTCACTCCTGTGCAGCCTCCAGGCAACTCTCTCCCACAGAGTGTTTACTGCATCATCACAAAGCATTTTTAGATCCAGTGCATCACATCTGCAAGCAGCCGTGTGCCGCTGCATCTACGCAGAAGACCCGAAAGAGAAACGGTAAATCGAATGCGCCACGTCAAATTAATTAGGAAGTATTAAATAAAAGCAAGAAATTATGACTCATATCTGCAACAAATGTCAGCAGTGACGTCCTGTGTGGCTGTGAGCACCTCTTAATGACTCATGGAAGTGTTCACTAATGTGGCTCTGACGGACATTAAAATCATTCAGCGGGATTCTTTCCAGTCGCTGACCGGCATTGTGATAACATCGGGGTATTTTAACACAGCACACGAGGAAGAGCTGTGAATAACAGAAGTAATAATGGCTATTTAACACCACACAGAGTGGCAGGCAAAAACCCAAATGCGTGTGCTTCCTCTCAGCTGGATTGATGACATCATCGGGACCAGAGCCCAGAGCTGGGATCAAAAAGCACAGAGTGAGGCCTGCCTATTACCAGCTGCACATACTGTACAGCATGAGAAGGCACAAACATCCAGTCAAAGAGGCACACAAGTCACACAACCACCAGAAGGCTATTTATGAGCCGCGGAAGAAAGGGAGACAGAGGAAAACAAATCTGTCATCAGCAGGAGGCTGGGAGTGAGTAGACGAATCGGCTGAATCATAACTGCGTCTCGCAGAAAGGAACTTATTTTAGAATGAGCACCGATAAACTGCTTTACAAGTGTAGGCAGCATTAGGTACAGTATGTTTCCTCTCAGTGAGCTCTGCATCGAGGGCCCCTCCTCGCTTCTCCAGCCTCACTGGCCACAGTTGAAAAATTAATGCAGCAAACTGACAACACTTAGGGCCTCCCTCCCTCTCGCGCTCACTCGCTCTCTCCCCTTCCTCCCCATGTACCAAACAGGATCAATTACCAAAGCAGGGCTCCACTCAGCAGCGCTAAAGAAACAAGAGGCACTCTCCATCACAGCTGCGTGTGAGCGTGCACATGCAAGCATATGTTTGTGTGGTTCGGGCGGCTTATGATGAGCCAAAAGAGGAGGAGGAGGTGGTAATAGTCTGTTTGCTTCTCTAATGACAGCAGCAGAGTGGATTAGTGAGCCTCCTAACCCTTCAGCATCACTCCTCTGAGTGGAGCTTGTAAATAACCAGTTATGGTCAGTGGGAGAAGGAAAGAAAAGATGGAGACACCGAGACTAATAAGCTAACAAGCGCTAAATATGTGAATGTGCAAGCATTTTTTTTTTCTTCGTGCACCTTCATTTGTATGCAGGTGGAGATTTCAAGGAGTTCCATTTCTACAACATCAGCCAAGTTATTCAAATGCAGCACATCTGACTGGAGAGGATAACATAAAGAAAGGCATCAGCAGAAATGGCAGCAGGCAGTAATCCCCCAGCCAGGCCACTTGTGTTTGCCACGCAGGCAGTCAGCGCTGTCAGTGGCAGCACCCATACAGGCCTTATCAGTGACAGCCACAGGGCTATTCTAATAACCCCGCTGATGCTCTGCGGTGCAGGGACAGACGGGGAGATGAGCATGCAGACAGACAGGCGGACAGGTTTCACTTCCCGCATAAAGAAAGAGCCTGAGAGCCAGGTATCAGCTCATGCCTGTGTGTGCTCGTGTGTTTGTGTATGTGGAAAACTTTCCAACATGTAATGCTCTGACAGCTTCATACATGCTGTCACTGTCGTCTGAATACGCTACAAGGTTGACCAGCCCACCTATTAACCCCGCACACGTGCCCACTTTGCATTTACGACAACGTTCTCTAAACGCAAGCGTGCTGGTTTTGCAGCCCCCGGTAGGCGCGTATCTGTCTCCGGCATCATTATCACCATTCAAAAGGTCAAGCACAATGCTTCAAGCCTCTTCTTTGTGATTTATGCCTTTGTGCTATTAACTCTCTTCCCATTACTCTCCATCTGTAAATCTAATCACACTCCCTCACTGTTGCAGCGCCTGGTGCTCTCAGGACAGAAGCCGCGGCCGACGGGAAACAGCTTATGTAAATACAACACTGTTGACATAAGACGAGCAGTACACGGTGCCTCGCTGCTATGATGAGACACGCCGATTAGCGTCCAGATAAGAACAGCTATCGCTTTATTGTTCTTTCTTTTCATTTGCTGCAACTGTTCTTTGCTATCTTTTAAAAATCCCGACATCTTAATGTTTATTTCATATCTACAGGATCATTTCCCTGAGCTCACCTTAAGTGACTGAGGTGCTGTTGTTAGTAAAAAGACCAAAAGAACAACAAAGAAATGCAGGCGCAGTGCTGCGGGGCTCCATTTGTAGTCAATGAATAACTCGAATATTGACACCAGTAAATGAGGGTGTCACTCATGACGCAAAGAAACAGAGCAGCGTTCAGCAGAAGCGCTTCCAGGCATTCTCTGCATGTATGTGAGCCAATAATCATTACCTTGGCTTGAGAAAGGCTCCACAACCACTTGAAGCCCCGTGAAAACATCTACTCTCGCGTGCCTCGAAGCAGCCTTGGAGCTCTTTGAGGGAAGTGGGCTGACAAGCCACTCTATGGCTGCCACATGCAGTATAAAGACTTAATCAGGTCTCCCGTGTCTAAGTACAACGATGGCTTCTGAGAGAATTCCGTCTGCAAGGACTGATGGGAACTTCGGTGATGACACAGAGAAGCCTGCAGGCCTGTCAGCTCGTCTCGATGCGGCTCAAATCAGCGCTGGCCTAACGGAGAACTTTTTACCGTGGCGCTGACACGCACTCACACACTGGCTGACACAAATCTCCAGCATCACTTCAGCCATCCACTCAGTCCTTCAACATCATACTTGACATGTGGCGTCTGTGCGTGAGATTTGCAGCATACACACAGACTGAGTCATTCCAGGTTTAAATTTGGATGTTGCATGACACACGACCATCTCAAAATAACGCTCTGATATGCAGAAGAGTGGCAGTGCTTTAGCACAGAGCCAGCTGGACCAGAGACTACAGTGAGGATGAACTGGTAAAGGTTACATTAAGTTCACTTGGCACAAACTCTTTGGTCTGCATCAGTTTCTGCGTTGTATCGAAATGTAAGATCTAATCTTAGCAAAGCAATTTTAGCTCTAGATTTGGTTTCAAGCCCTGGGATAGATTGGCAACCTGTCAAGGGTGTACCCTGCTTCTCACCCTGTGACAACTGGAATAGGCCCTCCCAGCATGCCTGAATTGAAGAAGGAGAAGAAAATGGATGGATTTGGTTTCATTTGATTAATACAAGATTAAACAGAAAAACTGTCAATGAAAAACTTAGTACCCGATGTAGCAAAACGCTAGAAACTTTGCCAAATGCTGCTTTTCTTGCAAGCATCTGAAACGCACGCTATTCAAAAAACAAAAGACGAGAGTTTTAAGAAATCAACGCAAAGCCCTAATCTCTTTGACAGATATCATAACTAAAGATTTCAAGATGGTGACTTATATTTTATGTGCCACCAAAAAAAATGCTAGGAAAGAGCGTTTAATTATTGATGGTACTGGAGTAGGGAGATAACCGCTCTCCTCCTGTTATCAATCATTAATGGAGTTTCCATCAAAAACACTTCAACCCCTCAAGTATCAAATATCTCTTGAAGGTGGAAGACCCACATTCAAACATCCCACTTAATCAAAGGGCACACAATGTGCTCTCAGTTTCTCTCATTTTCACTTGCTCAAATTAGGATAATCGCAGCACAAATTAGAAAATTGTTCACAGCTTAAGTGTAAAAGTAGGCATTTTCGCAGAGGTCTTCTTTTGAGTGATGAGGGTTAATGTGCAAATTTTAAATGTTTAAATCACGGGGGAGAGAAAAAGAAAAAAAAAAACAGCCAGTGCTTTTATTTTCTTACAGAGACAACAGATCAAATGCTGAATCTGAGAAATGCTTTCTTTCTATTGTTTTATATGATGCAACACCTCAAAGTAGTTGGAAAAGGGCTATGTTTACCCCTCTGTTGCATCAATTCGTCTTTTAATAATATTCACAAGCATTTGGAATTTGAGGAAACCTATTTCAGCTGCATTAGTGGGCCTGCTTTTTCATATTTTTCATTTCATAATGCAACACAAGAAGTCCGCTGAAGTGCAGGCAGGTCAGAATCTGCACTCTTTTACTGTGCAGTCACGCTGTTGTGATATACGAAGAACGCGGCTTTGTCTTCCTAAAAGAGCGGAAATATAGCATGGCCGACAATTTGTACTGTGGTATTTTGAAGATTTGTTACTGCTATTAATATTATATCTGTAACACGAGCTAGTTGTCTCACAGAAGTACATGAAATACAAATCTTTTTAAAGTCATTATCAAAAAGGAGCAACACAAATAAACCACATGACTAAAAACATTAAATTATCTACTTTTAGGCTTTGTTGACAAAAATCAAATATTTGGCACATGAGTGGCACGTGGAGTCAGTGCTTAGAAGGCTGCTTTTCATGCTTTTACCAGATGTAGCGTCGGTTTAGCAGGCCGGCTGTTTTCAAACAAAGTCAACATATGGCTCATTAGCATATCTGTGCCTCACCTGGCTCCCTCTTTGTGTGTTTGTGTGTGTGTGTGTGTATGTGTGGGGGAGCTGCCTGAGCCCCACCCACAGTCAAAGACCAGCACACAAGCAGCAGAGCAGAAATGATTTAAAGTTAAAAACTTCCAAAAAGCAGACACAACTCCTGTCTTGGTCTTGAGTTATCTCGGTGCATCTCCGCTCTCTCTTCTTCATCCTCCATCTGTCTGCACTGTTCTCAGCAACAGCTCCTCTCCCAGCTGTTAGCGAACTGTTATGCTACCTGGCTAGTTAGCGTCATTTCCCAGCATGCTCATAAGCACCGTAATTACTGTTAAATTATTTTATGTTTCACAAATTACTGGGAGCGTCACTGAGAGGTGAAGAGAGCTAACTGTGGATTGTTAACGCCCGTGCTACCGTACTGCTCGGTCTGTGATTTTAATCCTTGTTAAGTGGTTGCTAGGCAATGGGATGAAATCAAAACAGAACTTTTTTGATATAAATCAGATGTTACAGTTGTGAAATTAAAATGACACAATGCTTAATTAGGAGTTATATGTGGATTAACACTACCAGTAGGTCACTTTAGCCCGCTGGTAGGTGGCTGCCAGGTAACGTGATGACATCATAACATCTGATGTGGATAAGAACCTTTGGGAGCTTTAATGTAGCTGTGTGCCAATTCTGATTGCTAAACTTGTGATCGTGTTCACCAATACGCCAGCCATATGAGTCGTGCGATTAGAACTATGAGTGAGAAGGGTTCACAGTTACTACAGACCCACTCTCATGCTTTTTACTGCTACCGGTAGACAATAATATAGTCCATTTAAGCCACTTGAAAAGCCTATGTGGATGTTTTATCCGTTCGCCACTATGCCACCCGGCACTACAAGCTACCCCTTTGCTTTAACTCAGAGGATTTACTGTCTATGTTTCCTAAAAAGGAAAAGAATGTATAATTTAATTGGTAATGCCACATGACACTTTTCCACTTTGCCTCCGTCCATCTTAAACAGACGACAGCACTTCTAGATCTTCTCTGTATACATTCTTTTCTTTGAATGGTAGAGTTTTAACTTGCATTTGTGGATGCCGTAAAATGTTCATCAGTTCAACAGCTTTCAGATGTGATCCTGAGACCATGCAGTGGTTTCCACCACAGCATCTCTTCAATGTATTTCTTCTAAATTTATTTTGGAATTGGGTTTTTTTTGTGTGCGGTGATTTCTTTAGATTGTATATGAATCCCAGAATTTGGTGCAATCTTATGCTGAGACATTTTTTTAATTTAATAATTAACTTATCACACCACATATAGAGTGATAAACCTATCCCCATTCTTACTTCTGAAAGCCTCTCCGCCTGTTTTAACATAATCTTGTTACTAATGTAACCCTAAGTAGTTGTTAGATGTTTCACCAGGCTTTTTATAGCCCTACACAAATTTTATAGCTTGAATTTGATACTAGTTACACTGTAAAGTGAGCATATGTTTTTTGAAAAGCAGTACAGCTTCTGAATCTCACTGTTTGATATATGTTGTCTCTGCTTTCAGTTAAATATAAGCAATAAATTATTTGCACCATTCATTTACATTCAACAACGTGTCTGAACTTGTATATGCAGCACTGTTTGAAGAAAAATCTGTCTATCTGGCGCGCTCTGTAAAGCTGAAGGCTGGCCTGGTCAAAGTCACGCAGGACACGATGTGCATCAGCGACACTCACAAAGAACCGTAACACTGCTGCTACCCTTTAAAACAAACACAAGGTTACACACAGCCCCGTGTGTGTGTTTGTGCATGTAAAGCTGCACACACACCAACACACACGAGTCAGTTAGAGTTTACAGCTTTGGACTGTCTTTAAGGGATCAGCCAAGATCCTTCAGTCCACCGCCCAGCTAAGGCTACACGGTGTAAAATTGACTTTTACGGTATCCTTGCAGCATCTCCTCTAACAGCCTCGCAGGCTCAGATTTCACATACACACCATACACATTCTACACTACATAAGCACTGCAGCTAAGTGATACCAAAAATGACAGAGTATCCCTAATTACCCATCAAGATGGTTCTGACAGTGTTCCGTGTGCCAGTGATCAGTGTCATGGCGTATCGCCAGCAGCGACTACAGTTTGTCTGATTTGTAGCTGCAGCTCAGTAGTGGGTGGTACACCATCAGAGCTGCAGTGCCATATACTTTCTCTCTCTCCCCCTTCCCCTTATGCCACCCCCCCACACACACACACACTCACACTGTCCTGTTTCACTAGCCCCGACCTTGCCTGTCATCGGTATAAAGCAGCTTTTCAAGGCTGCTGCATTACAGAAACACAGGGAGGACACTGAGAAGATTCTGTGGAGAGAATTCGTCTTAAAAGGTTCAGACACAAACGTGGGCTCTGCTTTAATTTAACAAGCAAAGCAATATGCTTACATGCGGTGTTGAAAACACGAGTTAGTGAGTGAAAATAGACTGTCTACAGTCATGCAGCTGTGCTTTGAGCTGTACCCCAATGCCAACGTGCTCACAAAAACTGTGGTAACACGCAGATGGTTATGTTTACTACATTTAACACCTAGTTTTCTTGTGTTAGCGCTGTTACCTGTACTAAGCACAAAGTACAGGTGAGGCTGATGGGAGTGGCATCAGCATTGCAGGCAGCTGGTCATAAACACACAAGTGTTTGGAAGCTGAAACTTCTGTCAGAATGTTGCGTGAGCAGAAATGATAATGAAAATCACAGGGAAGAGAAATCAGTTTGTGCACAGTCGATTCAGCAGCTGTAAAAGCACTTGTAAGAAAAAACCATCACCAAAGTCAGTAGTTTTCTGGGGAACATGAATGTCAGTGGAAAATGTCTGGGAACTCTGTCCCATAGATGCTAAAATAGGTCAGTATACACCAAAGTGTTTTACCAACTGACCATCACTGCTATAACTAGAACCACGTCAACAACATAGACTATATCAGGGGTGTCAAACATAAAACCCAGGGGCCAGAATCGGCCTGCTAAAGTTTCCAGTCTGCCAAATGAACATCTTTGGAAAAAATTTATATTTTATAGCTATCCCTTCTGATCCAGACTTCCCCACTTAGCAATTTATACAATACCAAAGTAAATAAGCAACAGACAAACAATTAAATAACAGAAAGTTCCTGTTTTTTCACTATCTACTATAGAAGAAAAGACAAAATATTAGCAGCATTTTTAATCATGTAAAAAAAGCACTTCTTTGGCTTATATTAAAATATCTCCAAGATTAAATGGGCAGTTAAACTTCTTTACACTTACAAAAAGAGGAGTTTTACTGGTCCAAGCCACTTAAGATAAAAGTGGGTGTGGCCCACTATGTAAACAAAACTATATAAACAAAAATACCGGGTCACCGACAGGAGGTGTTTGACATGCCATGAAGCTCCCAGTGCACAGTTTATGTGCCGATGTTAATGCCAAAGAAGGTTTAGAGCTGGTTTATTAAGTCAGCAGTGCGCTGGGGACTTTTATGCACTCAGCACTCGGCTCTGTAAACCTTACACGTCTGACCTGCTGTGGTTCCTAAATGCTTCCACGTTGCAGTAAAACCACTTACAGCTCATTGTAGAATATAGAGGAAATTTCACAAACTGACATGTTGCAACAGTGGCATCCTATTTCAGGACCATGCTGGAATTCAGTGAGCTGTTTAGAACAAACCATTCTTTCACAAAAGTCTGTAAAGCCAAACTGAGGCTGAAAACACCTGAATTACAGATTAAGAGGTGTGGCTCAATACTTCTGTCCACAGAATGTAGCTAAACATGAAACGCCTGTCCAAATACGAGGTCTAGTCCATGTCAGTTCTATACTGTGAAAAAAACACTTACTTTCAGATAAAATAAAATAGTTGAAAGCACCACTTTAGAAAACTGAGATGACTACAAAAACAACAGACTTATTGTGTTGGCCTGTTTAATTGAATACAAGAACCTATAAAAACAATAAATGCACGCGTGGAAGATGTGTCATAATTTATCTCATTAGTGTTGGGATAGCATATGTTATTATAGTGCCATTGTGAACCTATGAAAAGCTGATTTATACAGTGTAAGCACACTGTAAGCTTTGGCTATGGTGCTGTAAGTGAACTGAATTAATGCACAGAGCCAGTTAATATTTGCTTAGTGAAATGCTATCTGAAATCTGCAGCGCTGATGGTTTTTTTAAATGCCTTTAAAGTGTAAACCAGCCATGAGTTTGTCAGGTCATATGAGCTGTTCTGATCTTAAACCAGAGGCAGCATTACTAATGAAGGGTTGATCTATTCACTACACTGTCTACAATGTATTAATTGGGTAAATTAACCTCTTTGCAGCGACAGTATGTAAACATTTATTTTCAGGCTGGAAATAAATGTTTGGAAGAAGCCTTTGCGTTTAAATCATGGAGCCATCATGGGCTTGGGTTCCTGCCAATAAAGTGTCAGAGGTCAATTACCTTTCAAAAGATAACAGCCACATTTACCATTTATCTTATCGCAAGCCTGATTTCCATCTTGTGGATTCATAAGTAAACAAGATGTTGAGATATTTATTTTGAAAGGGAGCAGGCGTAATAAAGGGGACTAATCTACTTGTCACACATGCTCGCCTTTTACTTTGTGACTCTGCTGACTCACACGAGATGAGCTGAATCAAAGCGGCTTCTGATTCAGTGACTTGGGAGCTGAGTATTCGAGAGGCTTTGAGCTAACAAATAGGTTTACTGCTTTATCTTAAAGGACCATACCTGTGGTTTCGTAGGCCTTTCATTTGCTGCGCACATCTCAGATTTTTTCAGTTTTTATTCAAAGGCCTTTTGCTCATTGATGACTGTCTGCCAGGACAGAAAAATACAAGACAATCAGAAGTTTTGTTGTTCCTGTGCCAGAGCCAGACAAATCGAATCAGAAAAAGGGGCATGAAAACAGCAAAAATGCATCAGCTGAAATGATCTTTGAAAGTCATCAGACTGAAATCATAATTCTTAAATACCTTCCTTCCTTCAACATTAGTCTAACTACTCCAACCAAGCAGTAGAGCAATCTAAATCTGAAAATGATTTTGACAGACAAAAAAAGACACTAATCATTTGTTAGTGGTAAAATAGCTCCTTCATCTCCCTAACAAAAAACACAGCCTAATGTCTGATTGAATCAAGAACCAAAAAGAAAAGCTTGATTCAGTCAGACATTGAACTTAACATGTATACTTTAAACACCAGCCAATGTTAAAGAACAGTATACCGGCCATTTTATTAGTTACACTTTTCCAGAGTAGGGTTGAACCCCCTTTTGCCTTCAGAACTGCATTAACTCAACAAGGTGCTGGAAACATTCCTCAGAGATTTTGCTACATATTGACATGAAGTATCACACAGTTGCTACACATCCATAATGTGAATCTCCTGTCCCAACACATCCCGAATGTGCTCCACTGGATTGAGATCTGGTGACTGTGGAAGCCTTTTGACTGCAGTGAACTAACTAACTGTGATGCTCAAGAAACAGTTTGAGGCGATTTAAGCTTTCTGACATCGTGAGTTATTCTGCTGGAAGCAGCCATCAAACATGGGTACACTGTGGTGTAGAGAAAAATGTGGACAGCAAGCATATTCATGTAGGCTGTGGTATTTAAATGATCCTCGTTTGGTACTAAGGAGTCCAAAGTGTGCCAAGAAGATATGCCCTGCACCATTATACCACTAGCAGCAGCAGCATGAAGTTGATACAAGGCAAGATGGATCCATGCTTTCATGTTGTTTACACCACATTCTGACCCATTTCTTCCAATCTTCCATTTTTCAGTTTTGGTGAACCCATGTAAACTGTAGCTTCAGTTTATTCTTAGCTTCTTAGTGTGGTCTTCTGCTGCTGCAAGCCCTCTACTTCAAGGTCTGACGTGTTTTGTGTGTTCAGTGTCACTCTTCTGCATACCTTGGCTGTAACGAGTGGTTATTTCAGTTACTGTGTCCTTCCTATCAGCTCAATGGAGCGTGGCCATTCTCCTTTGACCTCTGACACCAGCAAAGCATTTTTGCTGAGAGCACTGACACTCACTGCATATTTTCTCTTTTCTGGACCATTCCCTGTAAACCCAAGAGATGATTGTGTGGAAAATCCCAATAGATCAGCAGTGTCTGGAATATCCAGACCAGCATGCTTGGCACCAATAACCACGGCGCAGTCAAAGTCACTTAAATCACCTTTTTATCCCATTCTGCTCCTCCGTTTGAATTACAGCAGGTCATCTGAAACATGCCTACGTGCCTATAGGCGTTGAGTTTCTGCCATGTGATTGGCTAATTAGACAACTGCATTAATGAGCAGTTGAACAGATGTGCCTACTGAAGTGACGGTGATTGTAAGTTTTTATGCTGATTTCCAAACTGTTTGCTTTTGGGTTTTAAAAACTAGAAAAAATTATTGATTCTTAAATAAGTTAGAGTTTGTCACAGTCTGCACTGTGCTCTACAATTGTAAGACACTTAAATTGCAATCAGGAACCATTGTCAAAACCGTTGTTGCAGTCAAAAGCTGAAAAGGCACTGCTTTGACAAGCTGCGCTGTCAGAAATTCAAATCAAAATGGGAAGTGAGTAAACATGGATATGAAACGGCGCGTGTGAATCTAGTTTTCTTTCTTTCCTTTAAAGGTGGCTCACAAATCTCTGATGTGGCGTCTTCAAATATACTCGCAGAAGGAGTTTTCACTCTGCTGTCAACCACATCACTAAGTGCCGATAACATAACTTAAAGACAACTAAATGCTGTGTGTGCTGTGATGGATTAGCTGTGTCAATCAAGCTTCTGTAAATTACACTTCATAATCTAGTGAAGTCACTGGAAACAAACAGCAGCTTACAAACAATCAGAAAACATCAGAAAAGATATGCATGTGTAAAATACAGTGTAAGTGATTTGGTGTCAATGAGCTGGGACATGCAAAAAAATCATAATATTAGTAGCAAAACTAAGTTATGGTCCTTTAATTGTGAGCTTTCATTTTCCCATGACCGAGTGAGCGTTCGCCAGTCTAGTCACTTGGCAGGAACTCACCTGTTTTGGGGAGGGGGGAGGAGGGGAGCCACTACTACAACACCAATAAATGTCAAAACGGTGAGCGGGATCAATATGCAGGCATTAATCTCTCGAGAAGGTATGCGATGTATCAAACTTGGCAGACGCTGTGTGTGTCAATCCACACTTATGCTCTCTTTAAAAAAACCGAGCAGCCGCAATTAACGCCTTTTTATTCGTTCTGTCATTGGTTTTGTCATTAATAGCGTTGCCCCAGGCACAAAGAGCCAGTTTAACTGTCAAAATCCTCCCTTCAGATCAAGTGCACATCATCGTGCCTGATGAACAACCTGATAAAACTGACATTTCCCTCCTGCCTGCACCTGTGAGTCTAAGGAAGAGCGTTACCAGAAGACATGGGACGGTGCCAGCCCAGCTTGACTGAGTGCCACACAGTCCAAAGGACAGACGCTTCACATAAAGACAACAAACAACTTAATACCCTGGTGTGTGTGTGTGTGTGTGTGTGTGTGTGTGTGTGTGTGTGTGTGTGTGTGTGTGTGTGTGTGTGTGTGTGAGGGCGCCTGCGTGTGTTTGGTTGTGTGCAGTGTGAATTTTAATGAGAAATGCAGAGAAAGACACTGGGAGACCAAAACACAAGAGATAGAGCTCTGAGATTGTCTCCCACTGTGTCTGGACTGGCGGCTGCTACTCTTCGTGACCCCGATGCTTCGAGCCACAGATCAGATCAGGGACGCTATGCGACAGATGTCTGCCCTGGCGCTCTGTTCCAGGCATGAGTGCTGCTGGCACACGAACCGACGAGGGATGGCGGCGAGGGGGAAGGCGAGGGGCAAAACAGGGAGAGAACAGAGTGAGCACAGAGGACGAGCTGGATGGCATGAAAAAGGAGAGGAGGGAAAAGAAAACAGGAGAAGAAGAAAGGGGTGGGGGAATTCACATGTCACTTCCTGCAGACTTCATCAGCAGGACGAGATATACTCCGTCACATCTCTGTCAGAAACCAGTTTGGGCAGAAAGAGATGCTACAAGTTCAGACATACCTCCAGCTGACCCCGACTGACCTGGGGGACGAACAGGAGGTCCTCACGCTCATTTTGAGAAATAAACGCTTGCGTGAGGCAACACACAAGCCTCGTCTCTGTGCAGCAAAAAAACCTGATAAAACTACAAGTTTTCAATCAGGCACCGCTACACAAAAGTCAACGCACGACCTCCACACAACGACTCGCTTTCACTCTGAGGAGCAACACACGATAAAGATGATGAGAAGAGAGAAGAAGGGAGCTAATTATAGCCGCGCAGCAGGATGGCCAGAAACAAACTTGATTATCATCATCGTCAAGAAGGCACAAAGGAAACCTGCTGCCTCCCCTCTTCCACCACAATCCAATAGAGAGGCTTTTAGCCTTCGTAATGATTTAGAAAGTGACAAGTCAAACAGATTTACTGTGACAGCCTGAAAGGGACCAGCACGAACACTATAACAGCTCACGTGATCCAGACCTCCGAGCACTTCTCCTATTCCCCCTTCCTCTTCTACATCCCCTTTCTCAAGCCAGCCACCCCTTCACCCACGGTTCCAGTGGTCAGGGAAGAATGAGGCCGGCTCAATAGAGGTAGGCAACAACCCTATTCATTTCCCCCCTCACTCAACACGAGCCCCCTTCAAACGAGAGGGAAAAGCTCTGCTTTTGTGGAAGTTAGTTACTTAAAGCGACAGCCCACCAGATAAGGATCTGGTCACGGAAAACTTGTGGTACAGAGTAAATGGAGATACCTTTGTACAATTTTAACACCATTACCCATGGTTTATCAGATTTAATGAGCCATGAATGTGAGGTCAAATTTTCAGCTCGCAGGAGCAGCTGACAACATTTCTAAAGCACTGTTTGCCCTTCCAGCAACCGTAAAACACAATTAAAAATGCTTATTAATCTGCAAAGGAGAATCATTAAATGTGGAAAACATAAGGCAATCATTGCAACATCCTTTTCTTTTTTTTTTTAATCATTATTAGTTTTTGAGTAAAGACAGTGCTGTTTCTTACCCTCAGTTTTTCATCCATATTCATTGGAAGGTATCTTTTGTGCCCTGAGTGACAGGCTCTACATTTGACTTTCATTTCCGTGTCTGAAACATGGAGAAAATTTATGTTTGAGCAGCGCCGGTCCCTCCAGGCCTGAGATGGTTTTCCTGGTGCAGTCATCTGATTTTTTTTTTTTTTTTGCATGCCTCTCTCCGTCTCCTTTCTCTGGAAGGTGAATAACACCTTGGCTGTTGCGAGCTTTGAAAACAGAGCTACCCCTAAAAAGCCGTCAGAGATGGCAGCAGAGGGATATGCGTGGAGAATACTCAAGAAGGAGAGACCCTCAGGCTACCCAGATTTGGTTTCCACTCGTTCTGGCTTCCAAAAACAAAGGAATTCCAGAGAAAATCAGGGCAGGACCTCACCCCAAGCCACCTCTACTGCTGCTGCTGCTGTTACTACCACTACCCCCATTTCCCTCACAAACACACAGCACAGCAAAGGTGATTTCATGCACCCATCAATGAGACATCCCTTCTCTCTTTGTTACACATTTATGCTGATTTGATATCCAGGGAGACATGACAAGTAAAAGAAGATGGCAGTGTGTGTGTTTGTGTGAAGTTTGGTCTCGTCCATCTGCTGCTTGCGTTTACCGTCACTAACCAGCACGACTTAGACATCATCTCTGGACTGGAGCACAACACTGTGCAACCGCCTCAAGATATTGCAGGTGAGGCAATGATATGACAAACTGCACCCCCACCCCATCTTTTCCAACATGCCCCTTGCTTGACTCAGACATGAAACGTGTGAGGTCCTCACGTGTGTCTTTAACAATGTCAACACATGCCATTCAGCCTCCACTCAGCTGGAGCTGCCAAGTAAAGGTTGGAAGGCGGCTGTGAGAGCAATACAGCTGAGCCGTATAATAACTCTGGTAGATCATTAACATGTAGGTAACGGGAGGTTGTTGGGACTGGAGCAGACACGGCTGACTGAAGAAATATTATCGCCTTTTTATTAACAATATTTACAAGCATGTTAAATATAAATCGCTCACATATTTATGAACAGCAGCCCGCATCCTTAAAACACAAGGACTCTCGTTGGTTTGTCAATAATGTTTGCCAGATAATTAAAGAGCCCTGGGAGACAATGATAAACATTGTTTAGAGGCTGATCCCTGGCAAGCGCCAAGCAGTGTATCATTGCTGTCTCCGGAATACACACGATTACCCTGGTCTCATTACTGATATGATAAACGACGGCTTCCACCGTGGCTTTGGTGTGCCGGGAGGACGCACGCAACAGGGGTAGATTAGGGGAAAAAAAGTGGTTAAACACATTGCCCCTGTAATAGACCAGCGCTAAACAAGAAAGATGGGTTATCTGCAGGAGGACTGCAGATAATGTTTGTGATATTTGCAAAGTCAGGGCTGCAGCCAGCTTTTATGGTGCTTCCAACCATTTATTATGAATTGCTGAGATTACTGTTTAATAATGTGGACTCAGACTCTTTGCTTCTTTATTTGCTTCACTCCTCATCATCCCATTGCTCCCTTCATCCCTCTCCTTCTCTGTGAAGTTAATGCTGTTGCTCGGCCCCGGCCCACCAGCCCGTCTCTTTTTACAGTTAGTGTATCCACACAGAGGTTTAAAATATGCCCCTTTATCTGAGCCGCCCAGGCGGGAAAATGAAAGGGATGTCAGTCCTTAGAACCCTGGGAAAGCGCCTGGCTCAACCGCCAGTGTCAAAACTGAGGGAAGGGCAATAAGCGGGCAAACACACTGAGCAACGTTGAGAAATAGGAAGAAAACAGCCTTATTAGAGCAGCGAGGCTCACGATTATATGCCAATATGATTTGAGGAGGCTCTCCATAACAACCACAACAGGCATCATTAACTGACCAAAAGGCAAAACTGGAAAATCAAACCCCAGCGTACGGCCGACTCCCCGCCCTTAAAGCTGAATGACATTTTTATTGCTCGCCCGCACCTCGGCAAAGAAAAACGAATGCCGCTTTTCGCTATTGACCACGTTATCAGCCCAGCGCTCCTTGCATGCGTAAGCAGCAGGCGTCGCGTGAGAGCAGATATTGCACGACTCCTTCGCAGCCTCATAACCCACACCGCAAGCTGGAGAATAAATGCTGTCCCTTTGCATTAGTAACATCCCAGTTAATTTACGTTGTCAGAAAACAAGGAAGTATGTATCCCTGGAGGCCATGAAGGGAGACAATTCGACCGCCTTCATAGAATCTCTGCCATCACTCTGCATCTCCCACGCAACCTCCACCAGAAAATCAGCATCAGCGTGCACTCTGAGAGACAACAGTGCCGACTAGACAAGGCGCTGTTTATAGCACAAATGGTATTATAAACACAGCATGTGGTGTATTATCTTTAGAAAATGATTCATTATAGCCTATAAGCTAGAAAGATTTGCAACACGCTGGGTGGAGGGGGTAACTAAACTGTATCTAAAATTAATTCCTATCATTGGGAATCCTCCTCGAGATGAGGTGCTGTTGCTTGAAAACATAACAGGTTATATTGACGCGGGCCCAGCAGGCCGGTCGGCCCAGCACCTGGCATGAAACGAAGCGCAGGACAAGCCTCCTGAGATAGCGAGAGGGAGTCTAAGCGCAGACCTGAGTGGCTCTCTGGCAAATGAACCCACGTGGGACACTGTGCAAGGTGTGAGGACCTCTTGGAGGAGGCTTGCAGACGTGCTCGAGTATCAAGAGAAGCAAGGCAAACACAGCAGATCAGTGCCAAAACTGTAAACCCACTGACCCAGCGTGAAGAGGGAGAGGGGAGTAATTAGCGACTGTACTTACAACTCAAAGGAGGAGGAAAGAGTAGAGGAGAAAGTAGGG
>NW_024582368.1:1804239-1825253 GCF_018398535.1 Haplochromis burtoni | reverse complement strand
GGGGGCTGAGAGCACACAGTTGGAGGATGAAGACAATGAGTTTGTTTAGCTTAAACAGGATTTACAAGCCAAACAGACACACGCCAACGCCACTCACTCAGACACATACTATCTCTTTTCCCCGCTGCCTGCCGCCCCTCCCCGCCCCTTCCCTGTTTCGCCAACACAGACGCACAGAAACGCAGCCGAGACGGGCTCTCAGCGAGGATTTCATCAGCTGGAGGAAAAAAGTGAGGGTAATTGCTCGCGATGGTGAGAAGTCTTGAGTGCATGCAGCGGCGTTGGGGCGAATGGATGGATAGAGGGAACATTTTGTTCCTCCTGTGCGGGCTCCGACTCTCATATTGTTCCTGATGAGGCCGGGTGTCATTTATGATTCAAGGGCCCCCGCTCTCTCACGGCGGATGGGAACAGGACACGGCCATTGTGACGTCCTGTGCACTCGTTTCTCAAAGAACATTAAATCAAACATGTATGAGATGGTGACAGGGGTGGGCCGGCAACTTCTCCCTATTCGCTCTCCTCACCTTCTCTGCACTTTGTTTCGCTCTCGTCTCAGGGAGAGAGAGAGGAAAAAAAGAAAGCACTTAAGAGGACTGCGTCTCCCTGATGTTGGCAGAGCTCAAGAGCTGAAATGACGGCTCTTAAGAAAGAGGAGTTAAGCTGGTGTTTTGTCTATATTAAACCGATATCTGTCAACAAGGAAACAACTGACAGGCAAAGCAAGGACAACACGGAAAAATTATATCCCCGCTGTAGTTCCTCATAGTAACCAGAGCCTTTATTTACCTCAAATGCAGAAGGTAACAGGCCTTTATCTGAAGCAGGATTGCATTGGAGGCAGCATTTTATTTCTAATTCCCTCTGTTTGATCAGCGTAAGTGGTCACGATTAAACAAAGCCTCATTGCAATCCCATTTGCCATGTTAAAGCTCAATCTGTTAATACTATGGCGACTTAGTCTTGAGAGAAAACAAGGAAGCTAAACTCCACCTACCCACTGCACACATGGTATTAGTTCATTTCCGATCTAACATGAAAGTAAATAAAACCCAACGGGAGCAAACAGAGCAACTCATTCATGACAGCACGTGCAAAACATTTCACCTGATGTCCATAAACATCACCCGCATGCCCGCTCGGGCTCACGGCTACAGTCCTACACGGTTGTTAACGAAACAATGCTGCTCGCCACCGCCGCTTGAGGTTCGGTGCCTTGCTCGAAGACTCAGCATTAGTCATGCTGACTGTCCAGCCTACCTCAAGCAACTCAGGAGTTTAAAAGCAGTGGTCTCTTCAACCACAAACCCAAACCACAGCGTAAGGTTGGCAGCTTGAAGAACAGTGGTGACAGGCATGTGGAACTGAGGGTTTTTTTTAATCCCGGCGCCTCATGATGGTCCACTTTTGGCTTTCTGCACTGAACTGATGTCATTGCACGCTGTCAGCAGGATGAGTTACAGCTGCTGTATGCTTCATTTTCTCTGAATTAGTTAGCCTGCAATTACCAGGCTTTAACTTGAAGGGAGCTTAACTGTAGACTTATGGGTAGAATTACAACAACATTTAGGAAGTAGTTAAGTGTCTGACAAGAGGGCACAACCTCAGCTCAAACTGAATATTTCAGGTTTTAACTCCCTCTAAGCTCTTATTCTCAGATTGAGTCTTTAAAAACGCTCTGAGGCAACACACGTTTTCCCTTATTAAAAAGACCAAAATAGGTACATTGAAAAACAAAAGGCTGGGTTTTTAGATGACAAGTAATGCCAAGTTTGAACCGCACTCAAGACACAGACAGCGAGAGAGAGACAGAGAGAGAAACAAGGCCTGACTTCTGCTCTGGACACGAGTGGGTGGGTTAGGGCTGCTGGTGAGACACCAGACTACAAGAATCTGTGTCAAGTTGAACAGGCAGCAAGTATTTCACAGTAGTCCTCGAACAACAGGAACAGTCAGATGAAATGTCAGGCTGTCAAAACATTGATTAGCGTTCGCCAGGTTTTTAAGCACTTAGCTGGCTGCAGCTGTGCCGACATACACAGCAAACAGCGGCAGAGATGGTGCAACTTGGTAAATTGCTGAGTAACAAAAAGCTAATTACTGAGACACAAGTAATTAGTTGTTTTCCTGCTACGTACTTCTAATCAGCATTACCTCACTGCTTTACCGAGGTACAATGACAGGGGGTAATGTTAACTCACTACCTTAATCTTTTCTGTGACTAATCAGCATGTGAGACTGAACAACTGCACAACTTAAGCATGCGTCGCAACTTTCTGCAGCCCAAACTATCAGAAAAGACAGATTGATACTAAAAAGATTTGGTTTCAAAGGATACATATTTCCCAATATTTTCCCCAATATTGGCTAATGCTGCAGCTTAAAGAGAATAATCTCCACATTCTGCCTCAGGATCAAACACGCTGTTGGATGCAAACGTAATTTTTCTTCCCGTTTTGCTGCAACTTGTAGCGGGGCCAGTGCATGTGTTGTATTTCTATCTGCTGAAAATTTCACTATTTTTCCAGTAAGATCGCCTTCACATTCTTGCACAGGCAGCCAAGCACTCCATTCTCAGAGAGCACGCCTGCAATTGTGTCCAGCACCATCTTAAATGACTTTGGAGAAGAAGAAAAAAAGAAAAAGAAAATTTTGATTTCAAAGTGTGTATGCTGGAGCCTTTTAGCCTGTTTAGCGAATCAGACACTTCTGTCTTGTCTCTCAGTCTGGCTGGCTGGCTGGTTGCAGAGAGGCCCCATGAGGGACAACAGAAGGAAAGAAAACTCACACGAACACACACATACACAAACAGACACACTTCCAAGTTTCAAACAGTTGCAGATGGCTTTAATTCCTTGCCCTCTTTCTTTCACAATTTATCAGGTAACCTACTCTGAATGACTGTGCCGCCTTTTCATGCTTTGGTGAGATGACTTAATGCTCCTTTGTTTTGTCAGAAGAAGGGGGGCAAACAGCACTAATTAATGTGGTGCAGCTGACAAGTGTTGCTGCTGAAACAATTTCATTACATCACCAATTTAAATTACCCAGGAAGGAGACACTGGAGGGCGCACCCATCCAAAATCTGTTTATACACTTTCTGAGACATGCAGGGAGTGGACACAATAATACGAACACCTGCAATCCAATGCAATACCCCAGTAATGAACCCAGTAACTGTTTTTAAGCCTGTAATATCAACTTTTATGCAAGGCTGTATCAGATTTCTTAGGAATCTGGTGCTTTTGGGCGTTTAAAGCATGATGACATTATAACCGCAAGTTAGTTTGATCATCCGCTCCAATCACGCTCCCTTCAACTTCAACCTTACTAACAAGTAAAGGGCCCTTTTTGTCACCCTCTCTCAAAGTTCAGCTGTCCTGTAGCAGGGTGCACGGTAATGAAAGAGCAGCAGTCTCCACCTCCTCCTTCTCCTCCTCCTCCAATCGTGAGCCCCCCTCTTCTCCACTCTGCCCAGACTGGCCTCACATCCAGACAGGAGGAATTTAACGGGGAGGGTCCACCAGACTTAAGGCAGAAGCCTGCACTGAGTCAAAGCTGCTCATCCACACTCTGCTGCAGAAGGGCTTGTAAATGTGGCAATGCTGTTCTCTATCGGGGATAGTTTAATGTAGAGCAAGCCAGATGCACATGCTAATACTGGACCATTACAGATGTGAGTGCACTGCAAGGCTCCAGTGCAGGCATACAGCTATTATAAATCACCTGAGCATTGTCTTAATTGTAATAGTCACACTGCAACACACAAATACACACAAATACATATAGTGCAAGTAAACTATCTATCAGAGGCCAGATTCACAAGGTGTCCCTGCAAAGGTCCCAAACGACCTAACACGTTGAGCCACTGATCTTTGAATGATCCCTGACTACATCCAGCAAACACAACTAGTGTTATCAGATAGCAATTACCACTGAAGCTGCATGACATGTGCCGTTCAGCAGAACAGAGCAGGGCAGCATATGGACATGCCTACTAATTGCATTACAACAGGTAGCGGATAATAGCCTTGAAGGGAGTCAACAAGCCCAGGCACACTGCTGACTGTTAGCTAAGTGACACACATTCTCAGTTTAGCATCAAACGAGCCATCAGCTGATCCACCGAGACGAGACATTCACCCACACACACACATACACACGCAGACCTGCAATCACTGACTTACTAGCGCATTCCTTTCTAGTGATTTTAAGAATAATGTACACACGCCTCACGAAATGATCCTACAGACCCAGTGACTTTGGACGTGTCGCTCCAGCGTAACTACACAGGTAGAGGGGATACGCGGCACAGTCTGGATATTACGCCGCGTAAACGAGCTCCGGCTCGGCTCTTAACGTGCACCCGCTGGCACGAGACTCTCAGCGGCTGCTAAAAGGTTTCCAGGAGGTCACCCTATTGTTAGCAGGTAGTATCTGTCCAGCGGGAGGCAAAACCACACACACGCACGCAAACACACGTTCAAAACCCCGCTGTGTAACACAAAAAATAACCAGGCGCGAAACTTACTTTGAGCTCGGACCCGAGCGGCAAAGCGGCGTATTGTGTCTCCAAACCGCGTGTTTACGATGCTCCCCTCGCTCACTCGCTTCCCTTCCACAAAGACGACGTGAGAGCTCCGAAGACGCTGTGACTGAGTGACTGAATCAACTATCGTAGAGCACGGCAAGTTGAAGTGTCAGATTACACTGGCTATTCAGTTACCAGAGAGAGCCGTGCTCGGCGGCCGGCGTGAAAACGTGACCTAGACTTTCCGCGGAAGGACACCCGGGTGTGAAGGTGTAAGTAGACGCTAACAGCCTGATAACGGCACGTTTCACACTGGAGCGGACTGCAGCCGGCAGCTCCGGCTATTGTCTGCTTTTGTGTCATTACAGCAGTGATGCCTCAGAGCTGCACTGTGTAACCGAGCCAGGAGTTAATTGCTAATTCAGCCATTGTGTGAGTTTAATAGCTGTTAGTAAAACATAATAGGAATATACATGAAAGGCAACACCGTAAGCTTATCTGAGATACAGATTTATTCACGTTATTATCAAAAAACGACTTAATTAACTAGCTAGTAATTATTATTGTTTTGTTGTTGTTAGTAGCAGTAGTGATGTGAACTCTATTAACAATTTTTATTGTTCTTTTTCTTATTATTATATATTATAGTGTCTTTATAGTGTAGTGGTTTACACATTTGCTGAGAAAGCAAACAGTCCCTTGTTCAGTCTCAGAAAAAGACACAAATCCCTTTGGAGTTGTATCAGGAAGGGCATCGGGTGTAAAAATCTACCGAGTCGAACATCCAGTGTGGCCACCTGTGCATAAGGGAGAAAACAAATCTCTTAATAACTGTCTAGTTATTATTATTATCATTATGCTTTAAGGTTAAGTACAGGTCATGCCTCACACCACATCTTAAATCATCATTAAATCTGAGAAAGGATTCAAATTGAAGAAAAGTCAGCAAGACACTGTACTTATTGGTTATTTATTTGTTTGTTTTTTTAAATCATTTCACTTTAGCTTCACTCAGGGGCAATTCTAGGTTCAGATTTTTAGGAGGCCTCAGCTCATTAGTTGGATGACCTATTGTAGTGTCTAAGATCAACCAGAGATTTCAATCCAATCCACCCCTTTTCGCCCGTTTCAGGGTGGAGCCTTTAGTTATCAAACCCGAGGCTAAGGCTCATTTGTTAAAGAAGTTAAAGAGGTATTTGTGGCAAAGCAGATAAGATGTGAAACACGCACAACATTATTTCAGTCTCTTAATCACATAGAGGCAGTCCACCAAATCATTAAGCACTTAAAGTAGCATTAATCAGTACAGACACTGAAAAATCACTCTACAACACCATAGACCTGTACATGAAGCAGGCTGGCAATAGAGTTGTTTTAAAATTGTTATTAAACTTTTTGAATTCATACAAACCCTCTGTTTATTATGCAGACTCAGCAGAGAGCATCATCTACCCGAATTTCACGAGTGGAGAAATGATTTGTAGTCAGTCACTTCAATGTAGTGGCAGCCATCCTGTTCGAGCCATGTTTAGAGTGGTATGAATCTTATAAAATGCTGTCATTCATATCAATATTTTCTGTCTAGAACCCCCACTGGCATTTTTAAGTGTGCTACTAGAAAGCACGCAAAGCATCTGTGAAATGCATGAAAAACTACTAAAAATAATTGTAGTTTTTCCAGCTAACGTCACTATTTGCTCCTTCATTCTTCATGTTCTTGTACAACCTCTCTGTCCTTACTCTCCATCCTCTCTCTTTCCAAGAAACTAGGAAAAGATAAGATAAGATAACTCTTTATTGTCATTGCACAGTCATACATAGTACAATAGTACAATGAAATTGGAAAACTGTCCTACGTCGGCACTACATATAACACAACAGGACCCGATACGACACATCACAACGCAACACAAACAACACAACACAGTATAATAACTTAGTAATAAAAAAGAAGAAGAAGTGTATTTGTATTGCACACTGTTATTATTGTATATTAATTGTTATTGCACCTTGTTATAAATATAAATACTATTATTGTTACTGTTTTTACCGTTGTTACCTCTCCCCCCCCCAAAAAAAAGTCCAGGTAGGTAGCCAGTCAGGTCAGCTATTTGCATTGATCAGGGCTATTGCCCTGTTGTAAAAGCTGTCCTTGAGTCTATTTGTTCGGGACCTCAGCAGCCTGAACCTCCTGCCAGACGGCAGCAGCTTAAACACCCGGTGTCCTGGGTGTGTACCGTCCCGTAGGATGCTGCGTGCCCTCTTGAGACAGCGAATATAATCTTATAATTATAATCACAAGAGCAAGTGGGGGATCCACAATCTACAACAGTACAGCACACTGCCGTGTTATGTGAAATCATCATTAATGAATGTGGACAAACGGAAGCTACAGCTTTATCATTTTTGTGAATTTGACCATATGTCCATTCTCACCTGTTTCTTTTTGCTCTTTCTTTTTGCTGTCTTCATCCTGCTCACTCAGTCTTTGTGCCGTCACCCAAAAGTTCAATGTTGCAGTCAATGAAAGACATAAAGTGATCCGTCAGTTCATAGCAATATTCAAACTGAATACAGGCTGCTGCTGCACATAGGTAAAATCATTTTGACCTGCTGTCACCTGGATCTGGATCTATACTGTAAACAAACACTGAAGTCCAATTCAACCAGAAAAGGAACAGAAGTTTTTTTTAACAAGCTAAAATAATAAAGTACAACAGCTCCTTGACTGGCATCTAGCGATATACCAGCAAACTATGAGATCAGAAGGTTAAAATTAGCTAATAATCTCTAATGATTTAAGCTACGTTAACTAACGTTTTTGACGCTATTTTGAGAACAAATAAAAATTAGCAGACACTGTACAAGTCAAACCACTATCCACGCATTATCAGAACGGTTTTCATTTTGCTGTATTTCAGTTAAAGTGTGTTTTAAATCTGCATAACTGATTTGTGTCATTAAATTAGCTCTTCATCTTCTTTCTGCCGCAGCAATGAAAGTCTTATCTAGGCGATTAATGATAAACAACATTGCTGAAGTGGCAACACCTCTGTGTGAGCGCACTGTAACATCATCACATCAACAACACTGGACACTTAAATCTATCCTGTACTGCTTTAGTCGACAAGTTAGGAAAACATAACCTTTGACGCTAATTCCAAAAACATATAGAAAAATATGTTATTATTAGCACTATTAATATAGCTATTATTAGGAGGTTCTCTGATGGGGTCGTTTAAACACTTGCTTATGGCTTTCCCTTGTTCATTTCTGCCCAACCTGCAGTTGCTTTATGACCCACCAGTGGGGCCACAGGTTGAGGACCTCTGATTTCTCCCAGTTAGCTAATTAATTAAACTTATATTAAGCAGTTACATGTGTATTATAAGTCAGCAAGACACAGTAAGAAACTACTGTTTAGTTGACCATATCTTTCTCTTGGGACCTGCCCCACAGTTAACAGGTAATCGGTCATGAACAATTTAATTAAGCATATTAGTTAATTAATTATTATAAGTTTCATGTGTATTAAAATATATTTATTGAAGTGTTATTTACGATGAGCAAAAACCAGCCTTAATGAACAATTATTATTTTATTATTATTATTATTATTATTATTATTATTATTAAACATAAAGCATTATCCCAGTCACAGCAGTTCCAGCAGAACATTAGATATTGTTTGAAGTAATAAACAACATTAAACTGCAGAAACACGTTTTTTTTTTTTTTAATTATTATTATTTGTTTATATTTGAACGTTTCATTAATAACTTCCCATGTGTGAAGCCTATGTTCCGTCTGCACTCCGCTCCAGCAGTTGTGCAGGCCGGGCTCCAGGTTTTGCAGACGGCCGGTCTCTGGTGGAAGCCTCAGAATAACAAAGACATGTTTGAGAGCAGCGGCAGGCTGGGCTGAGCGGTGACGTCAAGGAACAATGTCTCTCCTCCCGACACGCACACGCGCGCACGGCAGCACGCAAGCTCTTCCCCTCTCTTCCTACTCTGGCGAGGCTGAACTGCCCAGAGGGAGGGCCGGTCAGCTCGTGGTGCATCAGATAGAATCACTCACTCCTCACGCTGTGCCTACATACAGGATGTCTTCAGTGTGTGTGTGTGTGTGAAGAAAATTAAAAAGAAACAGCAGAGTCCCAGCTAGTCACAGCACAGCTAGACCTGCATGCATGTTTTCCAAACAGTGTATTTCTTGTTGGTGAAAAGCATAAATCCAGTATTATCAGTAAAGGTGATAAAGATTGACAAGATCAGGGCTTCTGAAAGGTAACTGACAATTTCCCTTCACACACTGTCCTCAGTCCAGGGGTCAAATTCCTATCAGCAGCTCCCGGCCCTGGCTCTTTTCCTTTTTGAAGGGAAGGAAGAGACTGCCATCCTTTTAGCTTCCTGCCTGCAGGGCTCCTGACACTGATGCAGCACGGCCCTAAACGGGGGTATCTGCAGAGAGAGGGGGTTGGTTGGGTGTCTGCATCACACTGTATCTCAAGGACACCCCAGCCCTCTGGTCGAAGCAGCTATCCACACTGATGGGGACAAATGTGGCCAGTGACATCACCGACTCTGGCAGTCACTCATTTTTATTTCAGGGGGCCAGTTTCTTAGACGGAGATTGGGCGAACAGTCAATGTCACAATGCTGTAGCTGTAAGCTCATGATGTGATTTTTTTTCTTCCCCCCCTTCAAAAATGGCTCGTTGAGATGACCCCCTGTCTTTGTGGTGACACCGCTTCTGTTATGGATGTTTTTCATCTGCCGTGTTACAGCAGTAATATTGATGTTAACACTGTGGTTCACATCTGAGAAATCACATATATGTGTGTGTGTGTGTGTTTCCTGAAATCCTCAGGCCGTCGTGTTGTCAGACATTTTGAGCCTTCTTCAATTTAAAAGAAGACAAATATAGGTTTCCTTATTACTCTTTCCTCAGAACTTGGGATCAGCAAGTGACAGATCTATTGTTGGCTTTTGCCATTTAGTTTTTATTCTGATCGTAATATTAGCCGTTCTGGATCATCCATCAACGCTTTGTTTAATACCAACTCAAGGCGACAAGCCCTGTTATGAGTGTCAGGGGGGCTTGCAGCTGGTCGGGTCATTCTTCGGTGGCACTCCGCAGTTCAAAGAATGGCTTGTTGTCAGAAGTCCTCACTTTCATGGTAAGGCATGCGCCTCAGCTTCTCCAAATAATATGGCCAGATGGCTGCCAATAAGATGGATGGATTATAGGTGGGGTGACTTCGGCTTGACTTTGGCTCTGTGTATAATTTCATACACGCAGCATTTCAAAGCCTGAGCGAATGCATCAAAGGAGAACAAAGAGAACTCGCAGTGAAGCATGCTCCGACAAGGTTAATACATATTGCATTGTGTTGGGGTGTATCAAATTAACATATGAAAACTGTTTAGCCCTTTAAACATTAGTTAACATCAAGGCAAGCCTCGGCTCCCGACTCGTGCTCAAACACGAAATGATGTACATTTCCTTTGGCCACCGTTCTGCTGGTGACAAGGCGCCTCTCTATAGAGGCAGCGCTGGGAGTGATGGATGCTGCTGGGGCTTCATGTTGCTACATGATGGAGGGAAAATTTCAGTTGTGCTGACATCAGCTCTCCCATTCACACAGAGGTGTGATGGTGGTTTATATGCCACCCTGTTGTCGCCGCCATGACTGAGTGACTGACAGAATGACTGATACGTCTTTCACAGGACAAAGACAAAAGAATGTTTTCCACTGGTGTAAGGCGTAAATGTGTTTTCTGACCCTGCTCCTAACCAAGCTTTCTGCTACTTTGCTAACAAAGACATGCAATTATACAACTAGCAGTTTTATAACAGTGCACTCCAGTACTTTAGAAGCAATCCCAGGATTTTTCTCCCAATAAATTCTGCTGTGACCCTTCGGGATGCTTGTTTAGCATTATTTATTGCATTAACCTTTCATAAAGCTGGGAGTAGAAAGAAAAGAATCCCATGAAGTTTCAGCACTTTGTCCATATATGTAGAAAAATGCTTCAGACCTCATGTGAACACAAAACACACAACACAATTTTTCCAAAGCCCACTTTAAGCCTTTAAATTGTTTGTTCTGCGTGATGACCACCAGCTTTTTTAACTTGTTTCACTTTTTTCTTAACCACCCAATTCAGGGTCACAAGGGCCTGGAGCCCATGGAGCTGTCTTGAGGTGATAGCTGCAGTGAACCCTGGATCGGTTGCAAGCATGGCTTAAAGAATATCTGACAAATCATTGCATTTTAAAATGGAATTAGTTGCCACAACCCGGTATGAATCATGGATTAACCATGGGTTAAACCCACATGCCGAATATCCTGTTTTTAAAAAAAGGGAAAAAAATAAATGTTTGGGTGTGAAAATGATTTAATTGATTGACCGGGTGACTGAATCCAGAGGAGGTGAGACAAGGGTTAATTTTCAGGACAAGTAGAGAAGATGTGGGGCAGTAAATGGATCGTCTCCTGCAGAGAAAAGGCAGAAGAGCACTATTTTAAAACAAGACAAGAGAAGTCTGGTTGAGTACACCATTGATTGTCTCTGGCTGTGAGAAGAACAAGGAGCAGAGCGAGAGAGAGAGAGAAAGGGAGAGGAGGAGAGAGGACAGAAAACAGATGATGTGACTGCTGGACTCTGGAAGCTTGGACAGCCTTTTATAAATGCTCGCTCTCGCTCTGTCTGCGTGTTTGTGTGTGTTTCTCTGTCTCGGTTGAACTCTCCATTTCTCTTCTGTTTTTCATGGTGTATGTTGACTGAGCAGTAAGGCAGACAGCCCGGGCCCCATGCTGACTAGTCCGACTGGCTGTGGGGAGCAGAGAGGCAATCAATGAGTGCTCACAATAGAGCGCCAGCATCCAGATAGCTAACAGCTCCCCGAGGCCATGGGAAATAGGTGGAGAAGAGGGGGATGATAGAAGAAGGGGAAAGAAAGGAGAGAAGAGGCAGAAGAAAGGTACAGAGCATTGAGCAAAGAGATTTTGTGGGTGTCATAGGTGGTTTTCCAGCCACTGGCAGAAATAAAATAGAAATAATAAAGAAAAAAAAAAAGCCTGTTTGAAATACTAAAGCACACATTCCTTTGTGGTTGTTTATGCTCACTAAAGCATGTGTAACTTGAAGATTACATACAGTTCAGGAAGCAAACTCTTGGCTATATCCAAAGCAGGAGTCTTAAGTTATGAGATGTAATGTGAAGAGTGGTGGTGCAATGCTTGGGGTGATGGCTGCAGTGATAGCACTATTTTTAGTTGGCTTCTTATTCCCCTCATTGTTGCATAGTTTGCATGTTTGCATACGTGCGCGTGTGTGTGTGTATGTGTCTGTGTGTGTATGTGTGCATGAGAGAGAGACAGAGAGAGCGAGAGACTCTTTTTTTTTTATTATTATTATGCAATGCTGTATCTGACCTTGGCAAGAACATGAGCCAGAGGGATAGGGAGAGAGCTGAGTAAATGTGTGACCATTTCAACCTCTGTGTCATCCTTGACTGCACAACTAGCTACCTCACTAGTCACAGGGGAGCTCTCATGAGGACTCCGAACATTATTAATTCAGTTTATTCAGTTCCATAGGTTGCCTGCTCCGCGTGTTACACCACCATCGGAGCTTGTTGCGAGGCTGGAATGGAAAAAAGGGTGACTTCTTTTTGTACTAAATCAAACATAGCTAATACTCCCTGGTTTTGCTTGTTGAAAACGGTCAAATTCCCATTTAAAGCACAACCATTACCTGCCGTTTAAAACAGCTGTCAGTAGAAATCCTCTTATTGCTACAAGGAAACCTTGACCAGAGTTAAAAAGGAAAACAGGCTGGCAGACAAGCCACCTAAGCTAGTGCCTATTTCTCAGGATGACATTAATATAATAGCGCTGGTGCCCAAAACAACTTTGTATTGATTCGCATAACCTTTTAAGCCAGTCGATTGCTGCACTCTAACTCAGAATGCTTTAGCATGGCTATGTTTTCAAGCAAGGATTTGTTGCAGTGTTGCATGTTAAATATTATGTCCGGTGTTGTCGTTTTTTTTAAATATAGTTTCATGAGTAGGCTTTCTCAGCTCTTTCTCATCAAAATGTTAAAAGTAAGAAGTGCCATCTTTTACTGACGTGGCTCTTTTTGGTATCGCGACCCCTTCAAAGTTTAAGTATTATTTAAAGCTATAAATACTTATGTAACGTCTGTTTTAATGTGCTTTTATTCCTGATGTGCTGACTCATACTCTTCAGTGGTGCTATGGCTTCCCAACTCACAGGTCATGGTGACTCATCCTCAAACACAGAATCTTAAGATCTTGAGGGAGTTCATGAAAAAAGCTGAATGGCCAAAGACACTGGGGTTGTTTGTAAGTGTATGGCATGCTCACTGCAGTTTCCACTTGAGTGTGCCCGCATATGTTGTGGCAACAGGGTGTTTTTGGCGTTTAACGGGGATTCTGCCTCTCAGTGCACATGGAAAAACAAAGCCTGTTCCAAACATGCGACACTAATAACCACCACGTAGTAGTTGTTATTGTGCTGCAGCTGAATGTTTGCGGGACATGTTTACAAAAGAATCTCCACCCTTTCCTTCTTTCTAAGAAATCCCGTGTGACAATTGAGCCATTTGAAAGCAGATGTTGTCTTTTCAGGCTTTCCACATGTAACACCCTCACAATGAAAACGGGACACAAATGCAGTGATTTATTGAAACAAGCAAAAACAAAGTTTTTATAATTCTAGCGAGCTTGAAAGTCGACTCTCTTAACTCTCTATGAATATTCAGAGCTCTTTTTTGGACGTTGGCAGGTTTTTCTTCCATTCTCTGTGAAGCTGATCCCACACTGCTTCAATAATATTGAGGTCTGGGCTCTGGGGAGGCCAGTCCATGACTGATAGAGTTCCACCGTGTGTTTTTATATCCAGGTATACTTTTACTGCATTGGCAGGCTGTTTGGGGTCATTTGTCATGGTGAAAAACAAAGTTGTTCTTTCCAGACGGTTTTGCATGGTTGATCAAAATCTAATGGTACGTTTCTGTGTTCGTAATTCCATCTGTTTTGACAAGATCTCCAACACCACTGATTGAAATACATCCCCAAACCATGACAGATCCTGCAGCACGTTTCACAGATGGTTCTAGACAATGACTGAACTCTCTCCTGAGTTCCTACGTACATATCGATAGAACTTTAAATTTGCATTCATAACTCCATGAGACCTGTTGAATTGATTTTCAGTGCAGTTTTTGTGTGATTCTGCATAATTCAGCCTATCATGTTTTCCCCTTCTTTAACAACCATTCTTTCACTGAGATCATTTCTGATGATCAGCTGAAGGGCCAGATGCATCTCTCAGGTCCTGTGGGATCGTTTTTAGGCCTGTCAGTTTTTCTCTTGTCCTCCACTTGTCCAGATTCCTCAACTTTTTTAAGGACACACTGCACACCATGGCAAGACATGACAAGTTTTTAGCTAATAGCTCTTTGGGAATCACCTTGTTGTTGCAAAAATACATTTATACCTGTCAAACTGTGTTTTCTTCCTCAGTATTCATAAATGAAAACTTATATGTGTTTTTGCGACAGCCTGCTAGTAACAAAGCACCTAAAGGTACAATTTAAAATTGGTTGTTTGCTAAGTTGTCTGTTATGTGTAGACACAACACTGGTTCATCTGTTAGTTAAACTTTTATGCTTGAGTTGACCAAAAGGCCAGTGTTAAATGGCTTAACAAAAACGGCATTCCTTTGAAAATTGTCAGGTATGAGGACTGGAATGAAAATGAGTGAAAAACAAAGAAACTTTGAAAGACTTTCAGAAAGTCAAAACTGTTGCACAAGACCAGTTTTAAAAAACTGCAAAAAAAAAAAAAAAAGGCTCCTTGGACACAAAATACAAAGAAATGAGGGGCAACAGGCTTTTTCCACAGATCTCTAAATTTTGTAAACAAAAGAAGTAGTCTAGTAGTAGTAGACATACATACATGGATATTAGAGAACTGAAGAGACTCAAGTAGAAGTAGGGATTCGTGACACTGCAAGAGAACACTCACAATGTCCACTTAAAAGAAGAAACACAGCCGGTAGTCTGCTTAAGAGACTTAGCCATCCCAGATCTCTGTGATTATATCCATTAACAATGACTAATCATGTTATAGAACCTACCACTATCTGCTTTGCCAAAAAGACTCTGTGAGTGAGCTTACAACCTCTCGTGTGTCTCTGGAGGGAAAGTGCTTTGTACCGCAGATGAATCTCGGAGCCATGAAGCAGCGGGAGTAGGTATTGAATCTCCTCCAGAAAAAATAAATAACGCCCTTGTCTGCGAGTGACCAGTGCTCGCTTCCAGACTTTCAAGGCAGCTCGAGTTACTGTGGCCCCTAAAAGGAGCAGACAGGTTGTGTCTGAGAGAAATACCTTCCCACAGATGACATCATTGTGCGGGAGAGCGAGGCACAGAGCAAGCCAGGGATGGCTCCACCACAAAGGCTCGATACTCTATCAAAACATAAGATCATGTCCTGATCTTTTTCTCCTAACACATCTAACTGCATGATGTTATCGCTGAGAACACTGTGTCCTATGTCAGAAGGTTTGGATGTATTGCTGACTGATCAAGACCCTTATTAGACTGTTATGTGTCCATGGAGAGGAAAGCTCCAATCTTCAATTATTAGTATTCAAGAGGCATGAAAACATGACCTTAATTCCCCGGAGTGGCAACACTCAGACAGTACATTTTTCTATTTAATATGTGCGAGCTCGCACACATGCACATACACACGCGCACACAAAAGATGGTGTGATCTAACCAGGCAGTCTTAGAGATGAGTCTATTGTGTGGGTTGAAATTAGCTCCCACCACCCTTCTCCCAATGAGGGTGGTCTCCCCTGGGCGCTGTGGATGACATTAAAGGGATTTGTCCATGAAGATCTGACTCCATTACTGCAGATAATGCTCTGGTAAGACAACCACGGAGATCAGAGAGAGAAGTGTGCCGCTCCCAACTTGTAATCATGTGTATCTTAATAATCTGAAACGGACTCATCTTTTCATCTACTTCATCTTCATCTTCGCTTGTTTGCAAAGCAGCACAGAATCATGGAGGTTAACAGGGAGCAGCACTGTGAGAGCGTTTACTCTTAAATGTTGTCCATACAGTTAGGTGGCTGCTATTAAAGGATGGTGCTAAAGGGTAAAACCAAAATATTTTAAGCCAAAGAAAACAAAGTGATACTACAGAAGACAGCACCACCTGCTGGCTGTGTCTAGTCAGTGGTGTGGGGGGTAGGAGGGTTGATACGTGCATGCATGCAAAGATGCAGAGATGTAAGTGCACTGTGAGCGAATGAGTCCCTGCAGCTGCAGAGCCTAAAAGGTGTTAGAGTTATGGTTTGTGATCAAAGAGTCCCAAGTTAACTTGTTGCATTGCTCAACTTGATCAAGTTTAAGCAATGAAACCACGAACCAGGACAAGCAGTTATGCTCTGTGACTAAGACAAGAGAACAAGACGTTCGTGTTCAATCGAATGTTCCTGCACAAGCACAAGTGGAAAACAAAAAAACATTCTGTCCTACAGCAGTCATTCACGGTCTCACTCTGTTGTTGACACTCCTGTGTGACGTGATGCAATAAATGACGTTTTAGCTGTGCAAACATCTCACCGAGAACGGACTCTGGACCTTATTTACCAGTGAGCTGTTAACCTCCCCAGCCACCACCCACCCACATGTTGCCACATATGGGACCTACTGTGCACAAACAGAAAAAATGACTCATCCCTGTGTTAGGAAAGGAACCGCCCAGGTCCTTCGACGAACAGTATCAGTATGTCTGCATCTATATAACACCTGACCCAACACTCAACTCACCGCGGCTCAATGCCCTCATATCCTAATGCTGTTTGGAATGTGTTGCCAAGCAATGGTCTCTGTAAACACAGCACCTGGCAATTCTGACAGGAAACCTCTGTAGCTCTCTGGAAAATTAGATGCCATTATGGCGTGCGTGCCCATTTGTTCAGATAACTGGATATCCGTGCATGGGATCTTTTTGTCAGTCTCAGCTGTTTTGCTTCTACTGTAGCCCCGAACTGTTTTTTTCCCCTGCTTTTGTGCATTTACAATAACTTTTCCTACAACCTTATCGTGTGTTGGTTAATGAGCTCTTAGCATCAGCTCCCATTCCTCCTCATTACTATAAGCAAGCTTTCACCAATTAACTCCCCCTCTGATTTGCACAACAGAGGTGGCCAAGAAAGTGCCATTACTGAACCGCCGAGCTGCTTACTCTGTCCCATCAATTTCCTGTTATTGTTGGCAGTTGAGCTGAAGCCCTAGTATTGATCTCTCACCCTGGGAGAAGATAAGGTGAGGAATCGAGATGGATTCCATATCTATTATCTAATGGAATTCCTCCTCCCAGAAAGGGCTATGGATTTTCTGCCATTGGACCTGCGAAAATGTGTGTCTATGTGTGCCTCCACTGTGCGCGCGCGTGTGTGTACGCAAGTGTCCCCTCTTCAAGCATAGAATGACACTTTTGTAGGATAGATTAATGCAGCAAGCACAATATGGCGGAAAGTGGCACTGAAGCTTTACGGACTGTTGAGGCATTCAGGGAAATGCACTCTCTATGAATGTGTATTGACCTGCTGCTCTTCAAATGGCCCTCTCAGGGAAGTGCAGATACATAGGCTCTCATGTGTGGAGTATTGCATCAAATTTTGACACAGAGTGGTACTGTTATGGTGGCTTTCTTTAGACTGCAGCTTGTATATATCCAGAGCTATTACTTTCTCAAATGGCATTTTTCTTAAAGTGTTTAGAACATAGACAATAGGTCAAATGTGGATGTAGCCACAGTGGCCTCACTCAGCATATTTGGTTTTTTTTTATTTTGCAGACTGAGCTAACCATATTTAGATAATAATCAAACATAGCTGCATCATTAGTCTGTATAAGTGCATCGCATGGACACAGATACCCGCTGATTAGTGGAAAGTAGAATGAATGAATTAAATGATTATTCTCTCACCAAGACTTCTTGGACAGTTGGTATAATTGATTACACAAAAAGCCTCGCTAGTTACGACAGAAATGCTCAAAAAGGCATCACCAACACCGCAAATACTTAAGGTCCTGTTTAGTGGTCCGAGTAAGCTGAGATGAGAGCTAGCAAAGAGCTAGCAACGTTTTGTTTCCACATGTATGTGTAAGTCAGGCTACCACAAGTCTAATTATGCAAACTGTAGGTCCTGATAAAGTTTTTTTTAAAGTCATCCTCTGTGCAGTTGTTGAAGAGGTGGAATTGCATATTGATGTTTTGCATGTGACCATTAACCACGTGACAGTGTAGGGTCAGATGAATAAGATCACACAGGCCCAGAGACCATCTGACAATCGCCAGTCGTGTGGGAAAAATTTGTGTAGCTGTGACTGGTTGCTGGATTTTGATGGCAGTCGCTTGGACCCGGTCACACAGCTCTACAGACCGATCAGTGACTCCCTGGCCACCACCTTTGCTAGGGTAAAATAAGTATTCCCCAGCTGGATGGCAAAAGCCTCCCTGTGATCATTTTGGTCGCTACTCCTGCAACTGTAGTTTTAATGGACAGTGTTTTTAAGTCTACAAACACTGTCCAGCTGCTCTCCGAGCTGTTGGAAAACTGAAAAATGCGGCACAGACTGGAAAAAGTTCAGCTGTCTGGAGCGCTGAACCATCCCCTTTTCTGGTTTTCGGCACAGTCTTTCAAGTTTTACTACTAATGTACTACTAACGAAGCATATACATTGTTCTTTAGCAACTTGTCATGTCATGCCAGATAAATCTTGAGTAATGTGCAGATGATATCGCTTGAAAACCTCAATGGTGACTCAAAGGTCACCATTGGTCCAGGGATGGACTAAGCCTCTGGTGGCCTTTTGGCACATTTTGGCATATTGAGTTTAGAAGTTACTAGTTGGTTTCTAAAAATGATTTATTGGTTAATTATTAATGTTTTGTTTTGTTTTTTAATTTGGTTATGTTTTGTAGTCAGGTATGAGCAATAAGACAATCTTTTAGAGTGTCAGGCTGTGCAAAAAAAAAACGAGATTCATACTTTTTTAAGTAACAGCAAAAGTTAGCTAACTTCATGTCAGGTCCAATAAAGTTACTAATAATGACTTCAGTACATTAAGTTGATATTCTTTTAGTATTCACAGTTAAATATGCATTAGCTTTATTTTGGAGAGAATGCATATGAAAACCTCTGGATAGACTATTTACACTTCCATTAGATAAGCAATAATATTATGCCTCATTTGGAGTCTTGATTGCATCCCTCTGTCCTGGTGTATACTGTAAATGGAAATAGTGCCGTGAAAAGCTGTGATTTTATGCACCATGCACAACATTTTTCACTTGGATTTAATCATTTTATTAACATTTAAAATACTTAAAAAAAAACCCCAACAACTTCATATTTAAACCTTAAAATGTATGGCAGCATTTTTCAGAAGGTTAAACATGACTCTTGATTATGGATTGTCTATAAGGAATATGCAAACGAGTTAACAAGTGTGTTTGTAGAAAGTTGTGCATCAGAAGATTAACCATTTTTGGGGAAAAAAATCATCGCAACTGTAAGTATAAATTGATGTTTATACAAGTTCATTGTACTGCACTGTTTTTAATTTATCCGTTCTTTTTAACATCTTGCATGCTACTTTATCAGATCATCAGATAAACTATGCAGATTATCCTCTTTTTTTAATCACACACAGGCATAGGCTGACTCTGCAGAGATAGCACCTCTGATTTTCATTTTCTAATATCCCACGGACATTAAGAACAGTTTCATCCCCTTCAAATAGCGAGTGCACAGGTTAGACGGGAGTTGATGGAACTATAATATTTCTGTATCCCATTATGACTTGATTATCTCCCAAAAATAATAAGAAAAAGGTGTTTGGGCGGTGTTGGAAATAATGAAGTATCAGCAACGTGCCACCGTGATAGCTGCACTTCCAATAACTATACACAACAATATTACAAAGAAGCATAAATCGATGCGCTGTGCAGCAGAATGCAGGTGTCTGTGTTCGGGGACGATAGAGTCCCTGCGTAATCAAGCTGCGGCACAGCTGTATAGTGAATATTGTCATTCTGAATGACTGCTGATAAGACGGCACCTGCTTTACAACACACAGGGGACAGAGCTGCAGTGTTTTTTGTGCAATCAGGGAAAGGGAATTGAAAAGCTGTTTTGATTACAGTATGTGAACTGTTACAGTTACTTTAACCTACGCTGGATTGTAATGGATAGATAAATACACTTTCTTCTGCGGTAACAGGCTAAAACCTGGAAGACAGACGTCGGTTCTTTAATGGGGAAAGTGATAGCGTTAGTGGGTAAATGAATGTCAGCAGCAATTAGAGGCCCATCTAATAGCATCTAACAGAGAGGCCAGAACGCAGACGGGTCAGGAGTTTACCATGTATCACCAGCATTACGTCCACACAGAGCTGATACTTTCCAGCCAAGGACGTCTCGAGGGCAGGGAGGCAGCAGGACAAGTAGGCGATTAATGTGCATACAGCGGAGACTAACAATAAAATACAAAAAGCTACCATCACTGAATAATTCCCTGAAGGGTATATGCAACAGCTTGTTGTCCTTCATCTTGGATTTGAGCCTTGAATGTCTGTGGAGATGCTGAAATAGGTTTAATAATTAAAAAATTTACTGTAGGGATAAGATTGGTAGGAAAGGAATAGAAAAAGAATCCAAAATAAACATGTAATTAAAAATAGGTGCAATCAGTTCTGTGCAAAAGTCTTGAGCCACCCTTCATTTCTTTACATTTTCCTAAAATAGAGGGAAAGTTGTCCAGTAGTTTATTTAATCATGTGAAAACATATGCAAAACACTGTAACAGCTTATAAAATCTTCTGGTGTAGATATTCTTTTGTTTTTTCACATCTGTCAGATCTTTTTTCCCACTTTTTTGAGGACACATCGCACACCATTCCGAGATGGGGCATGTGTTCTGCCAATAGTTGTTTGGGAATCACCTTGTTAATGCAAAAATGCTATTTTATGCCTGTCAAACTGTGATATCTTTGGCATTTTTCATAGACTAAAACTTAAAAATAGGAACAAATTATATATTTTTTGTGAAAGAAAAAAAAACTTTGGAAGACTTTCAATGCGAACAAAAAACAATTAAAAACATTAGAAGGAGGGCTGGCAAAATATAAAAAATCCAGTGGTGGCTTGAGACTTTTGCACAGTACTGTTTCTGGTCATGCACAATATTAAACCATAATTACTGCAGCACATGTCTGGCCAGGGACTTTTTTTATTAGGAAAATAAATAAAAGGATATTCAAAACTCAAATAAAGCACTAAGAAAGAAAGAAAGAAAGAAAGAAAGAAAGAAAGAAAGAAAGAAAGAAAGAAAGAAAGAAAGAAAGAAAGAAAGAAAGAA
>NW_024582368.1:1780323-1804219 GCF_018398535.1 Haplochromis burtoni | reverse complement strand
AAGAAAGAAAGAAAGAAAGAAAGAAAGAAAGAAAGAAAGAAAGAAAGAAAGAAAGAAAGAAAGAAAGAAAGAAAGAAAGAAAGAAAGAAGGGGCTTTGGCTGCATATTCAGAGGTTTTCCCCATGGGTCTGGCACACTGGGCTAATCTCATCCCATGCTGACAAAGTGTCTACCTGCAGAGAGAAGGTCCAAGGATAGAAAGACAAAAAGGATGTGTGTGAAAAAGAAGGAGGTGAAAGGAGTAGGGGGTGAATGGAGAACAAGAGGAATGCTGTTAGAGAGCAGACGATGAGTGGAGTGACGTTCACAGCAGCAGTAAAAGAACAAAGAGCAAAGAGGATACAGATAGTTTATAGTGATGAGTGCCGAGATGACGCAGCGATACTTAAAGCTGTGACATCCTGAAACCTGGGAAATAAAAATAAAATGCTGTAAAGCTATAGAACAAAACACGTGGGCATTTTAGATGCAGGTTTAAGCAGTGGTGCTTTAGCCTGCATTTCCAGCCCAACTAGTCACCTTTTGTGCCTGTCATTACTGAAGTGTGTAGGAGGCAGCGGCAGAAGATGACATCAAGCTTAATTAGATATAATTATCCCTTTCTGTATTGTCATCCTCCAGACCTCAGAGCTATACTGTATAGCGTACACTCCAAACAATGTGCACAGCACCCTCTTTTGGCAGGAAAACCCTCCTCTCGCTGATGTTTACTAGCAGTCAATGGGCCATATGGAAAGTGAAGAGGCTCCAGTTTTGACACCATTAGCTTTAATCGGTCCCTTGGTGCAACATGTCTGAACACACTCTGTACTCCGGCGCCGAGCAGGATAGTTTGTCACCTCCTCTGAACGACTCTGATCGTGGAGGAGGAGCACGTCGGGTGCTTTAAGTGTAATTTAATAGAATCTAACTACAAAATAAAGCATCGCAGAAAGACTGCATTCTGCTTAATTGCAGAACAAACCTACCATATGCCAAAAAAAGGGGTTTATCTATGTAAACATATGATTTGACTTTGATGTGAGGCTTTTAATCTCCCTTCTGTCATATGTGACTCTGATCCAACTTTTAATTAACAACATCTTATTGCCACAGTAGTGTACTTTTTAACAACACTTTTTTTTCTACCCCAGATTAGAGAAATAAAAAAGAAACCATGGTGGATAATTAAATGCTAGAAATGGGACTAACAGGATTTTAGCATTATAGATGCCAACTCTTCTTGGATGACTTAGTTTATATAGGAATCTATTGGCAAAAATGCAGTCAAGACATTTAACAGGTGCATGTGCACACTGCCTATAAGGGTAGTTTAATAGCTTTAATATGATACATGTATATTTTTCTTCTTTTCAGTGATGCTAACTTAGTCGTTTCCGAGATTCTTGCAGATCAAATTCGCCTTGTATCCTATAATAATCACCCGTGTCCATGGCAACCATGTTTCCTCAGGCACCAAGGAGCTCAGGTGCATAGTCTTCCTCCACACATGCTCGCTCTCTTCCTCACACACACACACTCAGGCTAACGGCTCCCCTGACAACTGAGCACAGCTTGCATGGAGTGAATGAAATGAACACCAGAAACACCCAGCAAACTGTTACATCAACCTTTTCTGGCAAAGTCCTCCCATCACATCTGCTTTTGTTATCAGCTCAGAGGAGCTGCCTTCTGTTGGGTTAGGGTTTGAAGGGAATCTGTCCTTCCCTGTTCTTTTTACTTTTTCTTTATTTTGAGAGGAGGGAGGGGAGTGTATGGAAATCAGAATGGTAAAGACAAGTAAAGGTGCCTGTGACATATATGTGCATAATTGGAGCACCTGTGGTTATTTTTGGTTCCACGCGCAGATAGGATTATGATGGATTTTAGCGTCTCTGTGCACAACAGGGCACTGAGTGACACTCAGAAGATTGATATTGTCTTCGATAAAAAGATCTGTGTCACGCTGAATACAGAACATTATGTTATAATGCTCCTCGTGTCTGTTTCCCGATACGACCTTGCCCGTCAAAGCCTCCTAAGTGGGGTAATTGCTTGTACAACCTTCAGGAGGCTGCGCATGCTTGTCCCCATTAGATTCAAGCATTTCTGGACAGGGCATGGACAGTGCACATTAAGGGCGGCGTCTATTCCCGTCCTCTCCTCCTATCTGCCTTCAATTTCGCCCTCTAATCTCTCCATCATCCTCTGTCTTTATGAGAACTTGTGTTCATTCCCCTGCTCTCCTGCCGCAAGTGAAGTCCCAGCCAGCCGCCAGTTTTTGCCTACGGGCGTATGACAGAAAGAGCTTTCATTTATTAACGATTATATCACTAACACAAACCAGACCAAAGAGCTCCTTCTTCTCTTTTTTTTCTACACTGGAGCAGCACTGGTCATCAGAGGCAAGAGTGAAAGATCCCATGTGGTTGAGATCTGATAGCTTCAGATGCAGTTCTCTGATCAGCAGCATCAGAACAGAAGAAAGAGTTGTCGTATATTCAGGTCTGCATGGCTTGCATCCAGTTAAAAAAAACACTGATTAAGTGGCATGCTGTGATCAAAATGTTGTTTTTTTGGCCGGTGATCTTAAATCTTAATGAACCAGTGAAACGCTGGTTTTCTTGTTATTATATGGAAATATTGCTATTTTGCATTTATACCATTTAAATAACTCCTTCCAGCCAGCTGGCTCTGCAATGCCGAAGTCTTATTTTCAAAATCCTATTTCCCTTCCTTCCCTTTTTATGGTAAATGGCCTGTATTTGTATAGCGCTTTACTAGTCCCTAAGGACCTCAAAGCACTTTACATATCCAGTCATCCACCCATTCACGCACTGGTGATGGCAAGCTACATTGTAGCCACAGCCACCCTGGGGCGCACTGACAGAGGCGAGGCTGCCGGACACTGGCGCCACCGGGCCCTGTGACCACCACCAGTAGGCAAACACGGTGAAGTGTCTTGCCCAAGGACACAACGGCCAAGACTGTCCAAGGCGAACTCCCAACTCTTGAGCCACGATTGCCCAGCAACATGTAAAAATGTAAATACACTTTTTATAGTGTATTTAGATTTTGCCAAAGAACCATGGTCTGAATAAGAAAGAAATAAGCTGATCAACATGCTGATTTTATTAATTATGAAGCTATGGGTGCATAATTATTAGATTTTTTGTTGCAGAAGACTGGCAGAAATAGCAGCTTTAGTGAAATCCAGCTGACAGAGCTTCCTCATAGCTGAAGCTGCCTTACTGCGATTAGATTTTACTCCTGTTTTGTGATTCTTGTACATCTGAAACAACTTTGCCTCACATGTTTTAAGCTTTTACATGACATTTAAACAAGCTCTCCAACAGATCATCCTTACACTGCCAAAACAGCTCTGACCCATCAGTCCCGTGTTTGTGTTTTGTTGACCTCTCAGGGTGCAGTGTGGTGTCTGGCACCAGAACATCGGCAGGAGATCCTTCAGGTCCTCCAGGTGAGACAATGGGGCCTTAGTGGATGTATGCCTTGCTGCACAGCCTGCAGATACCTGACTGGATTGGGATGCGGGGAGTTCGGAGGCCAGGTCAAGGCTCTAGGCTCTTCTGGTGTGCCAGGGTGCATCCATGCCCTGCAAATGGCAGGACTTAAGGTTTCCCAGCTGAACACTGCAGCATAACTACATGTTCAGTGTTTCTCAGCTCACCTGTAAGTGGTTTTAATGCTGAGGCTGACTGATATAGGTTGTTTTTCTCTACTGCACTGCCCTCCAAAAACACCCAGAGGAGAGTTTAAACTTCTGTAGGGAAAGCTAATGATTTAAAACAAATATCCCACCTTTCAGCTGAATTTCGTCAAATGGGAGAAGAGTAGGAGTGATCAGGTGATTTGAGATTAACCAAAGTTGTCACATAAATAAGGCTAAGCATAAGTTTTAAAAGATGTTATCTGATGTGTCAAACATATAAACCACTAAAGGGTCCAGTCAGGTCTGCTTAACTACCTTGAAAAGTTTGATACTTCAGCATAAAAATGTGGTCTCATAACTAAAATGAGACTGACACTCCTAATATAACCAGTTCCAAACATAACCCGACGCAAAATTTTCATGGAGTCAAATCTACTTCTTTTGGCAGTGTGTCCAGTTATACTATTATACTACTTACCGGGCAAAGGTGGAGCCAACACAAAGACATGTTGGCTTAGCCGGTCTAATGGTTGCTCTGTTAGCCTGCAGTAATCCAGCCCAGCTCCCCTGTCTCAGCAGCCCTCCATCTGTCACTGGAAAAACCGCAGTGGTCCCCCAGGTGGGGGCGTTGTGTCAGCCTGGCAGGGTCATTACAGCAGGGCCTGGGAGTACCGCTGGTGCAGTCTGCTCTCCTGCAGTCCCTGGCCAGCTCTAACCCCTGCCAGGTAGCAAGCTCTCACACAGACCTAATGTATTCACACTAATTAAACTGTGCCAGGCGCCACAAGCCTACGGCCGTTAAAATAGAAAGACCAACTGTTTGTATCAAAGGATGGGGAGTGTCACATGTTTACCCCTTCCAAAACCACCTGGATCACCTGGACCAGAGGATCACAGACTAGTGCTTTCCTTTTAAATATCCACAAACATTTACTTTTTAAAAATATTTCCCCGGGTGTTTTTGGCTTAATTAGATGTTAGAGCCAGCAGGGAGCTGACACAAAATGAGGTGAGACAGATGAGAAATAACATGCAACAAAGGACTCTGGCTGAAATTTAGTCAGCCAAGAACATCTCCCACTGCTACTTTCTACACTTAAAATTTGAACTTTATCTTAGTACTTTGCTAATTTAACTTTTTACACCTTGCAACTCCGTTAATCTGCTTATAAATCTTTATTGGGAACGAGCAGTTTTCAACAATCACACCTCAAGTCCAATATTAGTGCATGGATGGAGGCCTCTAGCTCGTCCTGGACCATGATTGACTTCTAAGTGATCTGTGATGCTGGAAATTCTGCTCGCAGAAATGTGCCCTAAACCCTTTTGGTGAGGATGTGAAACTTTCCACTTTCAGTGGATGAATTTTTAAACAGCCTTCTAGCGCAACAATCCGCATGCCGAAATTCAAACATCCAAGAGTAGGGACGTTTACCCAAAACACATTTTTGAGTGGAGGGGGACTTTGAGGGTTGCCGAGGATAACGGGTAGCCCCTCACCTTTTTGTGCAGCGCACCTGTGCTCTCTTGAGCTGTTATAAAACATATAGTCCAGACTTTATTTACTCCCTTCACCGATCTGCTTCCACGTGAAAACAGAGAGGGGAAAAAAGACGACATAATAACAATTAACATGCGTTACTTTGGCAACATGTGAAAGAAGATGGAAGGATGAGAGGAAGACCGGGGACATTTTTCACGGTTAAGGTTTCTACTTTGAGGGAAATTATGTCATAAAACCAGTTTATGTCTTATTTTGTGCACTTCTTTGTGTGTTTTTAAGTGCTCTCTTGACTCTGTTTGAGGTGGGAAGAGTGCTGCCTGCTAAACACAAAGATGTGGAGAGCTTCGTGCAGCAGTCCAATATGTTAGATTGCTTATTAGTGATCTCCTTCCAGAAGTGGTGTAGGGGTGGACAGTGCCAGATTGCGCACAAGTAATCATCTGAAGTGTTCAGGGAACAAAGTGAGCAGGTGTTTGATTGTGAGAAAACCATTTGGGAGACATTTGAGTCCAGGAGTTGGCAACAGGGGTGATTGATAGATATTTCTCCCATTTTGCATCGCAGAGGAGTCTGTGTGTGCTGTTAATAGGTTTTAGCTTGTACAATTTGGTATTTATGCTGCAGTTATTGGGGCTTGGATATTATGTTTTTATGATTTTTATGATTGTTATGCTCACTTGTGACATTTCAACAAGTCTGACTTGATCATAATACTGAATTATGAGTCTTTCTGGTTTGGTTTTGTTCATTTTAGCAATGTTTAAAATCTAAATATACATTTATTTTCTTGTTTTTAAATCATGTTGGGAATGTGTGACTTCAAATACCAATAAGCTGCTCTGATTAAGTTAGTAGGTTTAATTGCTTTCTTAATTTATAAATTATTATCCTTATGCTCCTTAACTGTAATTTCTTTCATTTGATGGCGGTACACAGTGTAATATAGGCCGCATTACCGCTGTTGTTGACTTGCCTTTGTACTCTGTCCCTCTGATGATCTTACCGCATATCGCTGCTGACCCACAAGCCCTTGCCTGCCAATTTGCATAAATCACAGTCTATATCTGACAGTTACTAGGCAGTGCAGGCGGGGAGATGCCCAGCCCCCGTGCAGAATCCAGGCCACCAACCCGGAGAATGGGAGGCCTGGCTGCCAGAGTGACAAATGTATCCGGAGCCTACTCTTAACTGCCTCCTCTTGTGTGAATGGTGTCTGCGTGTGTGTATGTACTGTGTGTGTGCACCTCTGCTTGCACATGTGTGAGTACGCCACTGTATAACATAAAGGTTAAAAAGTGCTCAGGGGCTCTAAATAGAGTAACAAAGAGTATATCTAAAAAATCCCCTTAATTCGGTGACCGACATATATAGAGCCTTGTTATTCACTTCTCTACACCTCATCATACTGGAGTGGCAGATAAACAGAGCCAATACAAGTGAGCTGGTTGGTGAAGCATGAAGTTCTGTGAACCATGACAGCAGGTGAATAAGGAGGGCCCATCACTCTGAACCTTCTCAAACATGGCAGTTACCCAAGGATCCCAGCCTACCACTATTATTCCACCTGCAAAAGTCTAAATCGATGGCCACATGAGATTGTACCTGTTCAGTGATACGAAGACAGCGGGACACATAATTAAAGGCCCTGCTGATGTAAACGGATGTTTTTTCTATTGTAGATAAAGGTTTTTGTTCCATATTTTATCTGGCAGAGAAGCTGAGACTCTACTGTTGACATTACTTTCAGCACTGTGTATGGGTCACATGTAACAGAGTACACAGCTGAGCAGATGGTGCCTTCATGTTAGTTTGTGAACTATGTTCCTGGAAAGTCAATTTAGTATAAGATTTCAACTGATATGTCAATTTTGGAATTTTTTTTTATTTCTTAAAAATGTATACTAGCGTCAGCCACAAAAATCAGGTATCTGATTAAACCGCCAATGTGCATATTCATTTAAGGAGCATTACACTCTCTTCTTAATGAACCACATATCTGATGTTTTAGTTTTCAAAAAGTCTGATTTTTTTGTGCAAAACCTGCAATGTGCATCCCAAAGAAGTTAGAGGAGCTTCTAAGCCTACAGAGGCAGTTGACACATTGGGAAATATTCTGCTTTGAAATGTTGGGTCCTATCATCCATGTGGATGTTACTTTGACACTTACCTAAGCAAAAACCATGTACTGCATTTTATGGAATCAGTAATCCTTGATGGCTGTGGCCTCTAACAGCAGGATAACGTGCCCTGCCAAAAAGCAAAAGTGCTTTAGGAATGGTTTGAGGAGCACAACGATGAGTTTTGAGGTGTTGATGTGGCCTCCAAATTCCCCAGATCTCAGTCCAATCAAGCATCTGTGGGATGTGCTGGACTAATAACCCTGATCTATGGAGACCCCACCTCTCAACTCACACAACTTAAAGGACCCGTTGCAAACATCTTGGCAGCAGACACCACAGCACACAATCAGGGCTGCTTTGGCAGCAAAAGGGGGACCAACCCAATATTAGGCAGGTGGTGATAATAATATGCCTGATTTATGCATATTAACATACACAGAATTTAGGTTTACAAGTCAAATAATTATTAGTGAACAGCTCTGATTAAGCTTGTATTTTTGAAACAGGTAGGATGGACAGTGACCCTGTCATCTTCCATAAAGGTGTCACTTACATAACATCACCCAAATATAAAAAAAACACAATAACAAATCTCTCAAATCAATAAATACCTTTTCATTTAGCGTCTAATACTAGTCATATAGGTAAATGTACCCCCTGGTCTCCATTACAAGCATCACGATATTAAGGAAAAGTCTGCCACAAGGTTGTGAAAGATTATTACATCCTGTACAGTGGAGCCAAATCATGAAGTACAGGTGTGTGTGCAGGAGTGTGCTATTTGTTTGGCTACATTAGCAAAAATGCTGCATATTGCCCAAATGACTTTTGATTGGATCAGTTATGATGACTGAGCCTGATTGCAAACAACATGATTTCTGTAGTTTATAGATAATGTTTCATTATGACACCTATGATTTAATTTTAATCTAATCTTCAAAAGAAGAGCCACAAATGACTCTCATTAGGTCAGCTCATGACACTTACCCGTAACGCTTGATACGGAAATGTCAGGTGGAGCTTAAGGACCATGCTGGAGAGTTTAATGAGTGTCTAAGTGCTTGAGTAGCCGCATTTGGAGACACCGCTGGGCTCGAGATGCGTCTCTCATCTCTCCAATTAGACATGAGCAGAGGCTTACTGTACTGTGAGGCCAATCCAAAGTGACAGTCAGAAAACAACATGGTGGGGATTGAGGGGATGAAAGATGGAAGTCAACTGGAGCGTGACAGACCAGTCATTTCCCAGAGTACGCCACTGACACTCCTGTCTGTCTCTCTCAGAAAGACTTGGGCTAAAACAAACAAACAAGCAAGCAAACAACAAAAAATAAATGCAGTGATTTGTTACACTTATTTCAATCACAAAGCCGGGGATTATACATCTCTGGACAAACCAACTAAACTGTGATAATGTGACCATATAGACAAAGACAGCAAATCCACTAGAAAGGTTTTTAGTAACTGTGGGTCACTGTGAGTTTCCGTGCAAACCCCACTTAAACTCACACTGCCTCTGCTGCATGTGATGTGATGCCTGGGGTCCTGTGTTATGCTGTTATGATGAAGTGTGCGCAGCACTGACAATGCAGCTGTTTACACATCCTCTGCTCTCACTGCAACACCCAGCCACCAGGTTACGTAATGCTAGTCCATGTGGGTCGTATGTGAGAAAGGAAGGGAGGAGTGTTAGGGCAGCACAAGCTGTAATGATACAATTGGATATATCCTCCACTTTGACACTGATCCCTATACAACTGTGCTTCCTGCCTCCTCTTACACATTGTATATACTTGTCAGGATGTGTAGAGAAGCTGCTGAATCACCCTGTTCCTTAAAATAACCTGGGTAGTCTCTCCATATATCTACCATTTCAGTTGATCTGAATCTTATCTAGATAGAGGCATAATCCCCAAAAAGACCGTTCGGAGGACGGTGGTATACCAATCAGGATTCAGGTGGAAACATTTAGCTGTGGTCTGACAAAACCCCCACACTTCAAAAGCACTTTTGATGTTTCGCCCTTGTTTTTTCAGGCCACTCATGCATCAGTACTTTTGTGAAAAACAGACTCTGAGACAATATTAGAAACGATGCCCGCGGGCGGTTCTTTGAAGCTGAACGCCAAAGCCAGTCGGCCAGTCAGCCCATTGATAGCGTGCTACTCTCCCCACTAGTTTGTATGATGCCGGTCTTCAGTCCAGCTAGTGGGAATACAAAACAGCTTTTTCCTCCAACCCTTGTCAGCACTGATGTTAAATCTTAATATTGCAGCCTGGGCTTCAACAGAGGCCAGTAAAAATCTTGCAGTCATTTGCTCAACAGAGCATGTAACATTTGGCATAAAGCAAGTCAAGCAGCTCATAACGCATTCATTCCAAGTTAATATAACCAAAGTCAAAGAGTATCCCAGTGCCTTTAGTCTTCTGAAGTACTAAGTAAATATTCATGATGGCACGGGTTCATATTCCACATGCTCGCTCATTTCGCACTAGTTTTCTTCAGTGCACTAAAATACTTAAGGAGATATATATCCCATGAAGCCCAGAGCAATAAACTCTTCACTGAATAACGCTGGCCTGGAAGTAACCATAAACCGCAGACGAACGCAGTGCAGCTTTGTTTCATTTTATTTGATTAGATTTTCTTATGCTACATCTTTGCATCATGTCTGAGATTCAGGGGCCGAGCCTTTCCCGGGCATAAACATCGCTGCTACGGCGCCAAGGATATCTGTTGCTCTTAAAATAGCTGCACCAGAAGGCATGAAATTATGCATGTGTTACAGTGGCCATCAGGGATTAACAAAGGTGTTCTATTTTATGCCTCTTCTCCAACAAACGCACAGAGGGAAGTACTTTAACCGCTCCTCCTTGTAATGCATGATAATGAGCCTTGTATTGAAATGTAAGACAAATTATGGTCTATGGAGACAATTACTGCTGCCTAATATTCACGTGATGTCACAGAGCCAGAGCATGCAAACATGTGGTAGTCATAATATCACATGACCGCAGAAACTGTACAAGACACTCAAACTGATATGGTCAAAGTGTTAGCAGCTGGATGTTGCTTTCATCTAGTAAGTCTGTGTGCAGTTTTGACGATTCGTAGTGTTTACACATGCCTTTGGGCAGAGGTTATCAGTCGTCTTATGAACTGTAATTATTATGTAATAATCAGATGCTCAAACTACCTCAACACCTTATCGTGGTGGAGGAGTTTGTGTGTCCCAGTATTTACAGGGGCTATGTTGCCACCTGGTAGGGTCTCCCAAGGCAAAGTGGACCTGGGCAAGGGGCCAGATTAAGAGACTGCTATGAAAGGAATAAAATCAAGGAGCCAGTGTGCCCTACCTGGAATAGGGTTACCAGGGCCCGACCCTGAAGCCAGGTCTGGTGAGGGAGCTCAAGGGAGAGTGTCTGGTGGCTAGGGCTCGGCCTATGGGTCCTGGTTGGGCACTGCCCAAAGAAGTGACATGGGCCTGCCCTCATGTGGGCCCACCACCCACACGAGGCGCCACAGTGGTCGGGTGCGATGTATGTGAGGTGGCAGTCAAGGGCGGAGGGGATTGAAAAACTATTTCAGTGATCATGAGGATGTACAAATGGTGGGTGGGGAAGCGTGTTGGTTTGAGCAGAGAGTCAAGGAGGACATATGCGCTAGCCTTACTTTTATATGGGAATATAATCAGAATACAACCAGTTTGGAACCAGTTCAGTGCCCCATTGTAAGGCTATGGGTCGTAGATGATTTGTATTAATTGGTGCATGCTGACTCAGATTGATTGGTAATCTGTCTGCTTTCATAAGTTAGATTCAATTATTTGCAAACCTTCACCAGTATTTCTGTCCTGTTACTCCTCTATTGTGACACAGTCAATAACTATAGTAACCTCACTGTGGACAGATTTTGCCACAGTGATACCTTCACAGCCGTGTCAGATTCAACACCTCGCTAGTGTCTTGACACCTAAACTGATGTCATGTTTATGGAGAATTTGGACCCAAAATGCAGACTCCAGGGCAGGTTTAAATAAACAAAAACAAACCTTTATTTACACGAGGCAGCAAATCCAAAAGGCAGACAAAAACAGGAAACACACGAGGGGGGGAAAACACTCAGGCAGACAAACAGAACTCCACGACAGAGAACTAAGGAAAACCTAGGGCTTAAATATAAACGATGTATACAGGGAAAGATAACACAGCTGGAGAAAACAAGACTCAGGTGAACAGAATCAACTAACCAGAAAGAAGGAACGCAAAACCAACACCACACACTCAGGACAAGAGACTATCAAAATAAGACAGGAAACACAAAGAGAAGACTAAACACAGGAAACAGAAACACAGACTAGACACAGTGAACATAGGAGGACAGGAAAACCATGAGAATAACTAACAGTGATAACTACAAATGCCAAATATGAATGAAAACACAACCTAAGCCAAGGTAATATTCAAAACTACAACAAACCAAGTCAAACAGAGAATATCAAACAGAAACTGAGAGTCCAAAACGGAAAATGCTGGGCCAAAACCAAATAAAGGTTGAGTGGGTGTGATCTGTGATCCCATTGCGAGATGGTCTCTAGTGTTGATTCACTTCAATTAGCTGCAATCTCTGATGCAGAAATGTATTCAGTTAATAAGGAAACGCCTGGTGACTTCCCTGTTAACTTTACAGGAGTTCTTGCTTCCTGCTATTCATTTTTTATAAACACTTCTTGCTATTCATTCCATTTTCCTCCAACCCTGCTCTTTCATGCCAGTGCAGTTGACTGCACAACAGGGGGCAGCTTATATTCTGGGTACTGCTTAATTATTAATGTGCTTCTTAACACGTAGCCTAATCCATCTACACAACTTGAAATACTGACACAGGGAGAAATCTGCAATCTTACTTGCAACCTTTGTCATAATATTAGAAGTTGACCCAGTTGCACCAGGTTTTACGGAGAGTGCAGGAACATCTGGATTTATGGTGTTAGGCTGGTAAACTATTCAAACATAAAACACAGTTAGTGAAAGCAGGGTTGCTTTTTCTTCAGGCCCGTCCTTTCTATTCTATTCAAGAAAATTATGTAGCACAGTATAAATTCACCACAATGCATAATAATCAAGGAGAGGCTGCTGATTTATTTGCCGCATTCACTTATCTGCACAAAACTTTTGTGTCTTTTTGAAATTGTAATGAAATCAAGGAAGATCAGTATGCAAACATGCTCACCAAGATAATATTGACATGCAGATTTTTGTTTTTGCAGATATAATATTTAGTGTGTTCATGATCTTAATTGAAACTATGGCATTTGCTTATTACACACACACACACACACACTCACCCCACCCCCCCTATAGAAAACCATCTGACTATCATGAATGTATGTATCCATTCACTCGACACTTTATTAGAGACAACATGCTAGTACCAGGTTGGACCTCCTTTTTGCCATCGTGCTGCCTTGATTCTTTCAAAACTGCTGCAGATTTGTTGGCTGCACAACGGTGATGTGAATCTCCCGTTCCACCACATCCCAGATCTCTATTGCACTGAGATAAGTTGAGTTAAATGAACTCATTGTCATGTTCAAGCCCTCTGGTAATACAAGGATGGGCAGATTTAAACTTTAAAATACAGCTTTTGGAATGACTGCAACAAAACTGTAATAAGCACTATTGTATGTGTAAATATAAATGCATCAATAATTTACTGAGATTGCTGCAATGGTAACCTTTACCTTTCACAAGAACTCAGCTACTCAACTGTCACCTGGTAGCTTTAGTTGTCAAGTGCTTGTACTGAGACAGCAGAAGACATATAGTGGCCTGATCTGTGTGTTGGGGCTTCCAACATAGCCTGCAACAGAGGTAAGGTCAGAGCCTATTGATTTTTAACACTGCTCAACGAGACAGCAGGCTACTCAGTGAAAGACACCACTGTGGAGCCTGTGTAAAGAAACATGTCTGCAGCTCAGTTCCACTAACTGCTACATCCATTTCAAGTAGGTGTACTATTATGAAAAAGCAATGCAAGAAATCTCTATATGATTGCCTTCACGCTTTGATGCTTTCATCGTTTTATCACTCAGATCTGCAATCACCTCGAAGAAGAAAGGCAGCAGAAATGTGGCGCTTCCATTGCAACCTCATGCGCCGCGTGAGCACGGCCTTTGTATGCCCTGCAGTGTAGGTGGGAGGGAAAGTGGGGCACGGGGTCTTTAATGTGCAGGGTGGAATTATATATCCTTTTAATCATACTCCCCCACCCAGCAGCAGTTTAGGATGAGAGTGACAGAGAGCCAACACAAAGCTAATTCTGCCCCTGTCACATCCGATTGTCTCTTACCTCGCAAATGAGCAGCAGTAATGACACTCGCCTGATGGCCCATGCTCGTGCACATTTGCAGGGATAATGTTTGATAGAAATCAATCTGTGATAATATTGTGGATGGGAACACTGAGGTGATTTCCCTCAGATGGGTTTTGTCTAGTGTGAATATTTCAGCTGTGAGGGTGTCGCTTTCAGGTTCTCATTTCATCTTGGAAAGGACGCAGTGTTTTCCAGCATGCTTAACCAATGAGTGCAGAATGCAATTTCATTTTTGCCTTTATGCTATTTACCAGTGCGTGTTGTGGCAGTGAATGGAAGACTTTTACATTAAATTCGTTTGCAATTCTTGATTATACAACACAAAATGCTTTTAATAAATGGAAACTTTGCAATTCAAGTTAAATAAACTGGGTCACTAAAACTATGGCTATGATTAGTCACATGTTGCAGTTCTTTACCAAAGTGCAAAAATCTAATTATTGTGACTCAGTAAATACAGGAATGTTGCCAAAGAAAACTACATTGAATAATATATAACTTGTATAGTTTGATGAGAGATATTTGTGTTCCTCAGGAGGGAATGACATCCATTCTATCCAATCCACAGACTGTATATCAAAGATGGCCATAGCCATGTCACCCATTGGCTGGAGAACTGTGTATTATTTTAAATGTCAGAGAGTGTAGAAACATCTGTTAGGCTGGTAATGTTAGTTGTCAGCTAAAGCTAACAAGTTTGGTTAGCAAGATGCATTCTGTATAATAAACTGTACTGCACAGATAGATGCCATAGAATTTCTGAGACTTTTTCCTGGAGCACAGACTTCTTAAAGTTTCTGTATCACACAGAAAACTTTATTTGTCAAATAATTGCACCAAAATGTCTCCAGAGAGCACCAACCATCACAAACAGGGTCAAGCGAACAGAATTAGCCGAAGTGAAGCCTAGAAGACAGCAATGGGTTACAGATACCTAAAGAAGTCAATCAAAGTCCCTCACTTTAAGCCAAAATTACAAATGGCTGATTTTTAAAAATAAATAAATAAATAAAATACACACCAACAGTAAGTTTATTAAGAAGGGAGTAATTATATGTGGGAAACAAAACCATTCTTGTATCCAGCTATAAACATGTTAATCTCATCTCTGAATTTGGTATTTCCCATAGAGAGAGTTTGAAAGATGGACTTTGCTTCCAGGTCTGAAAAGTGAAGCCAACATGTCCTGATCCAGATATGTCAGGGCCATGAATTACTCAAAGAATTGCCTTAAGCAAGTTTTATTTTTAATGACCAAGCGGGAAGCTCCAGTGGTTTAAAACAGACTCCTGGTTGTATAGAAGTCTATAGGAAAGTGGACTTCAGTTATTTCACTATGTTACCTCAGTAAACACTTTTCTGGTGACTTTATGAGATTTTTTCACCAATTTTAAGGTCACACTGCACAAAACGTCAATTTTACGCATTTTGTTCTTTCTGAGATTCAAATAGAAGCTAATAGAGCAAACAGCTGTATCAGCTGGCTGATTGTATTGGCTGATATTAGCTCTTCGCATTACATAAAAAGGAGGAGACCAGAAACATCCTTCAAAGATGTTATGAGTGTTGATGTTGCATAGTTTGCCCACCAGGGGGCGATCTGTAACTTCCTGTTGGCAACACACATTTGGAATGGCACAAACACAAAAACCCGCTGATCTGTGCACTGTCAGTCATAGTGTGAATAAATAATCACACATGATAAATGTTAGGGAAATGTGTTTATGTTTTATTTTTCTGAAAGACAAAACACTTTAGGCCAATAAATTGGAATATCAGGTTTTTAAATTACCACATATCGGTATCAGTATCAGTCTTGAAAAATCCTAAATCGTTGGGATCTATTGGGATCTAACGTCTTGCCATCTAACTTCTTGTCATTAGCCAGTTTGCGTAGGGTTTCACAGTCATACACTCTTTGCTCGTTACTTACAGTTTCAAAACACGATAATGATGATGTCACCATGTCTACATCCACCTACTGCCTCTAGTATTTTTTCATGGGAGTGTACGGGGCTCGTAGCCCACCTGAAGTGGCTGTTGGCAGCATTGCAGCTTCATTTGTCAGCCATGGGGGTGGCCGCTTGATCCAGACATATCAGGGCGGTGAACTGCACCAAAATGTACCAGTAATGAGATGATGAGTAAAACAGCAGTAATAAGGTTTATTACATTTTAATTACTTGTGCAAGTGTTAAAAGATCAGTGAATAAATCTAGAGCCCCAAACTTAAACAGGGAACATTAATTAGTCCAACAATGACCTGATATAATGATGCTGAGTAATATCCCTTTTCCCCTAATTTCATATAGCTCCATGAACTTAATGCGTGGATATGGTGAGAGCCACTAACAACACCATGAATTATAAATTTTTTCCGGCGACAGAACATATTATGGGATCAGAGAGGCAATATGAGCAAATCTTCCTTTTTATTCATGCCAGTCCTGTTTAATGAATCACTGGGAGATTGCTCTCACTGTTGCCATTAATCAGAGCTCCTCTGCTGCTGATTGAGGAGGGTAATATGAACAGGAATACCAATGAGTGGAGGAATGTGCACGGGCTGAAAAATGGCAGAATAACTCAGCCATTCAGACAGCCAAGTGCTGTGTGCAGTCTAAACACAACCTTGTCCCATCCTTACCAGGAATGAAGTCTATTACCATTTGACCGTGTTCTCAGATAGGGATTATATCTGCTGCACACCCACTGAGACTGAGACAATTTGTTTTTTGACAGCTATTGGAAAACCGTGTACCACAGTCATATTGGTACTTTGGAAACAGCATGATGCAACATCTAAAACACAAATTTGTTTCATTGATTGAAGAAAACTGGACCAGACTCAGGCACTGGGGAGCTTTGCACTCATAAATTGAATCTATAAATTTGCCTGCATGCAGTTAATGCCCCGAGAATAAGGATAGTTTTTAGAACTCATCTGGGGGTTTGTTTTTCATATTTTGAATCTTCCATTCACGTAATTGTAATTTCCAAGCCTTTACAAGTAACTGTAACTCACATTAGTGACCAAGAAATTTAAAGGAATAATTTCACAGTGCAGAGAGCATGTGACATACAGGTCTGCGGATACGTAACAAGCACCATATTAGGACAGGGTGGCATAAATACTGGAAACCAAGAAATAGTGCTGCACGCCACAGGCAGATAAAGAGTTCGGTTTGGGCGCTGGGGTGACTCTGGTATTGTGCTTCATTGTGAGCAACATATTGTTATAGGGACAGCTATTATTACTGTTATAATATACACAATCAACCCAACATTTGTCTGGTAGAATTTCCTGATTTTCTACGTGGTCTTGAATGTCGCAGCGACTGATTCCTGCCTGCAAACTCCTTCAAAAACCCAAATTCATCGTCTTTAAGCTTCAGTATTTGAGATATAATGAGGTGACTGTGGCTTGATTGGCTGGAAGAAAGGGAAACAGCTGTCCTGGCTCCTTCAAAGCAGTAACAAAATTTTACTTCCATCATCCTAAAACATTGTAATTAACGCTGATATATTTCTGGCATCCTTCAGGGTAGCGGTTGACTTCATAGAAAACCCTAAAGGTTAAAGCGGTGCAAGTTTCTGCAGGTGTCCCAGGAACAAAGACAGAACGTGTTAAATCGCTAATTTTCTTTGTTTTTGGCTTCTTTTTTTTTCACCTGTCCGCAGAGCAGACAGATGCAGAAGTTTCATCAATCGTCATGTCTAATTTTTGTCCAAAGAGTGAATGAGAAGCCAGAAATATTACAACTGCCGTATTTGATGCAGGCAGCATTAGGCAGCGTTTTGGTTTATTTCAGTTTCATTAGCAAACTGGAACACCGTGATGCAATGTTTGCAAGGCACAGACTTGGATTATTTTTGCATCACACGTTCTCTTAAGCCCGAGGGCACACGTATGCGCATATATTTTCTCAATAACTGTGCTCACATAAACACACACAGATCCCGATGTGGAGATCATGACTTATCACACACAGCGCTCCATCATACAGTCACCCACATCTGCTGCCCTTTCTGATTACTCCATCCTCCTTTACCTCCCCTTCTGCCGAATCCTTTTTTCTTTCCCGCTCCTGCAACCATCCGCGTTATCCCCCCATGCCCCGGCCCCCGACTTCCTTTTCTTAGTGCTCTGCAGACTATCCTTCCGTGCCAACCAAAATGAACAGAATTCCTGAGGACATTGGAAGGTAGCCGGGACGCACGTCAGCTGGCACATTTTTACTCTGGTGTGATGTCCTCTGAGCCTCAGATGGCATGTTAACAACCTGGAAAAAAGGACCACAGAGTGGTTTCAATACACCTCGCATGATTGAAACCGAAAAGTGTTTGTTTTTTTTTCTTCACATGTGCACACTGGTTAGAATGCCAGCATTAGACAGCAGGTATGATTTTTCCCCCCACCTTCCTCTGAATGGGTGGAAGCATTGATGGAAAATACCATTGTTGCATTTCAGCAACTATACGGGACAATCAGAGGCGCTCTGTCTGTTTGGGCAGATGCAGTTTGCTGCAGTCTCTGCAGGGTTTTTTTGGGGTTTTTTTTAACCTCTTCCACCATTTCCAGAGAAGGATAAATGACAAAACCATGTCAGGCTGGCGATTCAAAGAGGATAATTAGGATTCACGAAACACAGTTTGTCCTCAAAAGCAAATCACATCCCTGGTGCTCAGGGGCTACCAAGGCACAGATCATTTTATATATCAGCACCTAGCAACTGGCAGATGGAGTGAACTTAGTGCAGGCTGCCAAAGCTGATAGGACACTGCAGGACTGCAAAATGAGCTGTGATGATTCCCCTGCTGAGGCCAACAAGGGAGACATACCTCATTAAGATGCAGCGCATCCTTGAATGCCCGGCCACACTTTACAGCAGCAAGTTGCTCTTTTGCAAAATATATTTACAGAGCTATTGAAAACATACCATTTGGAAGCAAATAGCTGCAAAGCAAACACACACCAGCTTGGCAGTAACAAAATGTATTTTATTAGAGCATCAAATACAAGTAAGGCTGTATAGTTTCCAGTTCAGATGAGTAACATTGCACATTGAAGCAGTGGCACACACACAGTATCATAACATGGAAAACAATAAGGCCTTTGTATGAGACGTGTAGGCTATTGTTGCTATTGATTACTGCACGGACATGCTGGCAAAACCACATAGTGAGTCATCGGGAATTCTGTCCATCTCCTTATTAGTATAATACCATAACGCTGCACTGCATGGAGAGGGACAGGCCATTAAAACGGCACCTGTGGTGAGGGCATAAACATGTGTTCCTCATAAATATCCATCCTGAAGACGACTACAAAAAAAAATCCCCACCTCTTTTTCTACATGCAGGTAGACGAATACTCTCATTACAAATCCCCTTCGTGTCTTGAAGGAAAGCAGAGGTGAATGTTGTCCTTTATCTGCTTTGATGTGGCATGTTCAAGGGTCCCTGGAGGCCCTTGGCAGACTCTCGCTGCTGAGACTGCAGGTACTGTATAAACACACCAATCCGCAGCTCAATGTCACCCACCGCCTTCTTAACAGTCTGCTTATTTTTCTCTCATCAATATAGCCTACCCTTTTTTCCATTATTTCGCATCACATTACTAACCCTTATTCGTCCACAGCTTAATTCTGTAAATTACAATTTATTGCATTAACCTGCTGATGTCACCCTGCCTTCTCGTTATTAGAAGAGAAGCTGGATTAGTGCAGAACGAAACTCATTTAGATACTTTAATGCTAAAACAAAGGAGGGTCAGAGAAGATATGAAACAGAGGCAAGAAAATAAAGAGTTAGAGACACTGAGAACAAGAGCCGCGAGAAGAAAGAGAGACAAAAGCGAGGGAGAGACTCCTGGGACGGACCAACAGGGCTGCGGCGAGTGGAGCTTAATTTCCCAACACCATCTGTTACCAGTCCCTGGATTGAAAGCTCCACTTATGTCAAACCTCCCACCACAGAGTCTTTTTCTCGTCTGTCCCCAGTAACTCTTCGCGCTCCACACCTATGTAGCATACTCTATCTTCCTCTACAGGGCAAGATAAGACACTTAAGATGAGATAATCTCAATCTGAAAGCAATTTTCCAGCTCGTGGCAAGGAAAAAGAAAACCATGCAGTGCTGGAAAAATATGCTCAACTTTACCAGCTCACTGCACACTTAATTAGTGGAGTCTTCATACAGGAACTCCTTTCTGTTGTGTCGCGGTCCAAATGATCTCAATAAACTCAGTGTTTAATCTTTGCCGACTGGCACAGATTAAAGGAAAAGCCCATCGGGGCTGCCCGGTATATATAGGGCTTTCTACTGGGAAACAAGAGCCCATGACACAAAATGTGTCAATGGAAGTGGCTCCAAGGTACTGCCCCCCCCTCCCATCCCTTTTTTCCCGGTGGTGTGTACACTGAGGACTCCGGTAGAGAAGTGTCTGACCTACATTTAACAGTGCAAAGGCATGGAAATATGTCAAACTGCAAGGTTGAACAGAATTATATACATTATGTGGAACACAGAGCTTGAGCGTGGTCCCTAACTTGCACATGTTACATCAGATTGGACAAAGTAGTTGCTGCACTTTGGATAATGCTATTTTGGGGGTAGAGGTTGTCATTTTTAGCAGTGCATTAGTGCCTGTCAGATTGCATTTTCCTTGTTGTATGCTATTATTCATTACTTTAAAGTGTGCACTCAATCTGCCACGAGGAGTTTTCCTCTCCTCTTTAGCTTCTTGCAATCATTTCTCCTACAAGAAGAAATTCTAACCACACAAGAAAGCGAGACACTGGCGCAGAAGCATGGAGTGAGGGTAACCCTGAGGACAGAGTATTCCTTGGCATTTTAATCACTTCATTTACAGTCTCTCAGGGTATTCTGATGCAAATTATCTGAAAAGGTCACACTGCAAAGAGGGATATCTATTCTGTTCCAAATGGTATTTATTTATAAACAGGTCCAAACACTGACTAACCTGTGTATTAGTATTATTTAGTCATCACTGACCTTCATATAAAAAAAGGTTTTAGATCGAAAAGAGTTAAAATACCTAATTTGTCAGGTGACCACCCTTTTAGTAGCAGCTTCAGCACATCAAACCAGTTTCATATTTTCAATGAAAGGAGCCCCCATGTGGCCACTCGTGTTATTACAGCAAAAGCTTTCTAATCAAACAAAAGCTGGTGCGCTCACTGGCCACTTAGGTACATCTGCTCAACCGCTTGTTACTTCAGATATCTAATCAGGCAATCAAATGTCAGGGACTCAGTGCACATACACATGATCAAGACGACCTGACGTGATTTTAGTGAGTTATAACTTGTTAACCTGCATGTTTTATGAGAATTGACAGCCTGAAATACAGAAAATTTCCAGTGAGCAAAATGAAAATGCCCAGTCAATCAAAAGAAGTCATTCGGGTTTGAGTTGATAGGAAGGCAAATATAACCCAAATAAACTTTTATTACAAGCAAGGTATGCAGAAGAGCGTCCCAGAACACACAACAAACGGAAGCTGGAAGCAGATTGGCTACAGCAGCAAAGACTGCAGCAGGTCCCCACTCCTGTCAGCTGAGAGGAGGAAACTGAAGCTACAGTTTGCACAGACTCTACAATATTAGCAAAGCAGATGAGTCTTTATTTCTGCTGTGACACTTGGATGATAGGCCCAGACATTTCAGGTCCCTGAGAACAAACTATGAGTTATTTAAACACCACAGTCTACCTGATTATTGCTGCTGTGTACCGATCTTCTGATGACTACTTCCAGGAGGAAAACACTTTTAGGATGTGGTGAAATATCTCCAATGAATGTTACCAGCACCTTGAACCTGCATCATGGAGAGTAAGGGCAGATTTCAAGACATAAAGGAGGTCCAACCTGGTACTAGCAAGATGTACAGATATAGAGTTTTGCAATGGTCTTGGAGGAACATTGTCTCGCTTCACTGTGTACTGTACTGGACATGGTTGAAATGACAATGAAGCCACTTGACTTGATGTACCTAATAAAATGGCTATTGAGTCAGATTTACTGACCCTGCATTTAGATTATTATATTAAAATATAAAACCTTTGCATTATTTAATGAGCTGTACAAGTGAATAATTGAAGAATAAAACAAAACAAACAAACAAAAAAAAAAAAATCACTTGTTGGCTGCTTGACAGTAATGTTACAGCAAAGCCACTGGATGTCACCATCAACACTGCGTGTGTCAATTAACTATGTAAATATGTAACTTGTGTTCATCATATTTACTGCACTCACACTGGAAAACTGGCCCAGAGTCCTTAGTAATGAAATTCACAGATGTCAAAGCTACAAATATCAGCTTTTCCAACAGCTTCTACTCGGCAGCCTACAAAAACACAGCAGGTCATTCGGATCAGAGGGCTGGCTGCCAGCTATCTGACTTTTCACTCCTCGAGTGTTTTACAGAAACACTCAAACACCTGCTGGCTTCTTTCAAAGTCTAGAGTTTAAAAACATATGGTCAATTCAATTCTTTTAAAAACAAATAAACACAAAGACACATTTTTCCAATTTTTTCCAAACTTTATTTGATGACAATATACAAGAACATCTTGAGCACGGAGACCCTCCCTGGCTGTCTGGGATCACTGTGGGGAAGAAAAAAAAAATCAATACCACAGCAAATTTAATTTAAACTACAGCAAAAGAAAACCTCACAGGGAGTTTCCGTAAGTTAGAAGAGTGCAAATAAAGACAAATGTTCACAAAAAAAAAGTTGCATTTTTTGTTGGGACAGTTTAAATTCACACTTGAATGCAGTCTGAGTAAGACATTTTACTTGAAGAACATAATGTCCAGAGTAAAATTCACACATCGACAGGCTTTTAGTTGAGCTTCCTCCCACACAAAACAAGCTAAAACCCACATGCTACACTCTGCTTCTATTAACTACAGATATGCACTATCAAAGCAGTCTGTTCAAATCTAAGACAGAGTGGGAAAAGCCCACTGTAGCAGATAAAGTGGTAGAATGGGCTGGAGTAGTGGGAAAACACATAAGCTGGGAGTTTAAAAACACCATTGCGGGGGGTGAAAAACACTGAAGGAAAACTGCAGGGAAAATAAGGGATGACATGCACGGCAAAGCTCAGGTCTATCAGCGTCTGATGTGCAACACATTAGCACACCATGCTTGTTCTGCTTCTATACCTGCAGACTGACACTTCATTTCTGCAAAAGAAATCCATGGGAAGCAAAATCAAGAACAAAACATGGCACAAAAACGATGTTAACATGTTGAAAATTGAAACGTGGAATAGAAAAGAGCTCTGAATGGACCCGAGAGTTTTGACCAAGGCCAACAGACAGCACCACAGGCATGGCTGGACAGTGTCAATATTTTCCTAGCCAGCTGTGCTGTAGCTATTCCAGATGCAGTGAATTGGGCTAAAACACTGTCCAGCTGGGCTGTGACATTCAGAGATCTATTCTATGTGACTGATGCCAAAGAGGGTACAGAAGTATGCAGGGTTTCAAGAGATTACATAATCATTTAAGCACTACTTTGATTTATTGTTTGGGCGATTTCCTCGCTATGTTAACAGGTTTATAAAACTACAACACTATTAGTTTACAGTAGTACTTGTTAGTACTAGGAGAAGGGATGGGTAGTATTACGTATTAACCGGTGGGGTCAGATCCTTTCATATTGGATGAGTGTACATCCAAAGACAAAAGCACTACAGCTTTAGTGAAAAGATGGATCAGGGGTGGTGCAAAAGCAGGAGTTACTGAGCTACTGAATGTAACTCCTGGATTATCTGCACACTGCACTTAAGTCTATTTCTGGAAAGCATTTACCTTCTACAGTTTCCGAAGACAATGAGATATGATTGGAAAGATGACAAAGGAAATTAAAACAGCAGAAGAGTTGTGGAGAAACAAAGATTAGCAGGGTAGAATAAAAGGACAGGTGTGTAATGAAAATCAAGAAATACAGAGATTTCACAGTAGCTTGGATAATGGTCAAGACTATTTCCCCGTGGAAAACTGAGGTTGGTCAACGAGTGCTCACGATACCTTTTTGCCAGCAGCGCCAACACTGGCCTTCTTGACGCCTCGTACTTTCTTCATTCTGTTCTTGCGTTCCTTGCGCTGTTTCCTGGAGGTCTTCTTTTTCTCATAGAGACCGTGCTGAGGACACAAAGACAAACGCATTTTATTTTACAGACTGTAAAAGAACATGGGAAACCTCGAGACT
>NW_024582368.1:1745981-1780014 GCF_018398535.1 Haplochromis burtoni | reverse complement strand
ATTTTATTTTACAGACTGTAAAAGAACATGGGAAACCTCGAGACTGTGAGAGGCTTTTAAAAAGACCCGTCAGAGTCAGAGCTATTAACGGTTTATATTTCGTAGTTAGTTTTTCATTTTATTTCATTCTCACTTTTTATTTTTAATAATTTAGCTTAATTTCGTTTCTAGAGTGGATTTTCTTGTTTCATTGTTCTTATTTTTATTAGTTCAAGTGTTAGTTTTTGTCTCTTTAAATACTACTGTATGACAATGACATGTCACAGGCAAAGTTTAGGAAACTCAGTGCAGGCATAAGAACTTTAAAAAAAAAGACTCAATAGACACATCCTTTTTAATAACAATGTTATCAAACTAAGAAAGGACATTTCCTCTATGTTCAAGGGCTGCTCTGCTAGAGTTCCACCAAAAACTTAAAATCAATCAAATGTAAAACTGTTCAGTATCTAGTTTACAGGAGGGCTGAACCAATTCACCGTTAGCACTTCTTTATCAGAGATACTATCATTATTACTAACAGGAACACATTTTCTTCTTTTAAATTTTCTTCTTCTCCTGTGTACAGGAGCTGCATACAAAAAGATATTTTGTGAAAAGGGTTGGCGTAATAAGCAAATGCTTCAGCCAATACCTTTTGATTAGCCTTGTCTCATGCTTTCTTTCTTTATGGTAGATTTTTGTTCTGTTTTCACTGTTTGTTTTTTTTCACCGTTTTCACTGAGATTTGTATTTGAATGCTAATCAATAAAATCAAAATCAAATCAAAAATACAGGCTACTGCAAAAAATGAATTAGTGGTAGTTCAAGGCATCATTAAACTGTATGTCCACCCAATGGCTCTGACCCCACTGTTTTTAATACTCTCTGCTCCACTGCATGGCATACGATGGAGACGTCCTCAGAACTGATTCTGAAAATGCAACAGTGTTTTGCTGCTGTAGATCTTTTTTAGGCAGCATGTGTACTGAAGCTTGACTATCCTTACATGCTGAAAAGGACAGGAAACATCACACACACATAGGGCACAGCAAAACAACTAAGTGGAAGAGGGGGACTAGTGCAACTAGTTGGGGGTACGGAAGTACTTTGCGATGCTTCCTTGAAATACTGGTTGCTATTTTATTTGAGACAGCTTGCCACTGTAAAATCAGCTATGGTCCATGGTATATGGATGGTTAGTCTAATGCAATGTAGCCAACATTATACCTGTACAACGATTAGGAGGCCACTCAACAACCATCCTAATAGTTCAGTGTGTTTTAACAGACTGTTAAAAATGTTTCAATAAATGGTCTGCTACAATCAAATCAGCAAACATCTTGATTTAAATACATGGGAGAACCTTTTTCCTCCTCCACGGTGCCATATTGGGTACAGAGAATTAGGCACTTCTCGTGATATTGGTTTCCTGAATCTCTGGTATCATGACTCAAGCAGGGTCTTCATAGCAAGGTGCTAACTATTTTGAAAAACACGTATCCTGATAAGTCAATAGAAGCCCCATCATTTTCCCTTTCTATATCTCTCCAACATACCGCATGTTTATATGCATCTACATGCAGAATATCAGCCAATATCCCTGTCACATTTTACTCTGTAAAAACATCAAATCTGGTACTAATCTGGCTCTAGTTCAAGATAATAAATACTACGTCCTAATGTCATCAAAAGCTCTTCTCGGGTAAAATAATATTCCATAACATTACACTGGAGGTCCAGACTCGTGCAAAATTTGTGAGATGGCTAAGAGAACATACATCTCCTGCTCATATATACCAATTTCAACAGACAGCTCTCTGATTTTTGTATAGCCACTTGTGTTGACTTGACTTGGCAAAGTTATTCAAAACTCACCCTGGCCAGTCTGTGCTTGGGCTCATTCTTCTTGGCATAATCTAGGGAGTCGTACACCATGGCAAAGCCTGTTGTCTTGCCGCCACCAAACTGAGTCCTGAAGCCAAAGACGAAGACGACATCAGGGGTGGTCTTGTACATCTTGGCGAGCTTCTCCCTGATTTCAGTCTTTGGGACTGTGGCCTTGCCGGGATGGAGGACATCGACGACCTACAGAGAGGAAGGGCAGGCGATAAATGTGCTGCTTCAGGACTAGAGCTTAAGCTCGAGATGTGATCAACTATGAACATGAGAGCCCTTACCATTTGCTTCCTCTGAAGCAGTCGGTTCGTCATGAACTTGCGGGTCCTGACTGTTACAGTGTCGTTCTGAAGACGAAAAGAAATTATGCATTAGCAACGAGAAAACTGCTGTACTTGTAAGAGCCTCATAATAGTGAAGATAGAGGCTCACCTGTCTCACCCTACCTACATACCACTATGTTGACATAACCGTTAAGTCCTCGACTCTCCTAACGTTTACACGGTGTGTTAACTTAGAAATAAAACAACTAATTGCTGTAAAGCCTATTTCTGTCCGTTACTGAAGTGTTCTTGTGGTACTTTAACAAACATGCTAGCCTAACGTGTGGGCCGCCATTAGTGTAATTATGCTAACGTTAGCTGCCATAGCTGTAAGCTGCGCTACTTTGTGTTTATTTTCTAAATTAACGGATTATCTAAGCGTGTTAATGTGGCCATGTGGTGCATAGAAAACAATTTACAACGACTGGAAAGACGAGTGTAGCCTCTGGTGTGTGCAATATGCGGATCCACCTCAGTCAGACTAGCATCCTGACGGTATCTCTGAAATTTCTCTAAGATCGTTTCACACTACAACAATATCAACATTTTATTATAAAGCAGCTCTAAAGGATCACTTGGTCTGAGAGAAATGTGTGTTGGTGAACGGATGGCCTCGATGATCGACAGATTTTACTCGCAATTTTCACCACAAGACTCACCATCTTGACGCCGGCCTCGCTCAGGGACGTAGAAAAGGAGGAAGGACCAGCAGGCAACCGGATTAATGCCTGCACAAAATTTAGCGGGCATGTTACTCGTACTGCCTGATGGAAAAGATGATATCGGCGAAATTTAATTTTATTTCGGTTTCTAACAATATTTAATAAATGTGAAAACATTTTAATTACGCTACAAAGAAATAGAGCCTATTATATGATACTTTTAAAGCAAAATTCAGAACTTTCCTCGACATAAAAACATTTGGCGTTTGAGGTAAAAACTGTGGACGTTTGTTTCTGCCACTTAAAAAAATGTTTTTCATCGGAAAAAATACTTTTTTTCCATTTACAAATCAAAATTCTTGTTGCTATACAAAATATCGGGTTATTTTTTTAAAAAACAAACAGGTTCTTATCTCAAACGCTTAGATCATTAGCTCAAAATTTTGACTTAATTTACATTTTAGATTCTCGGAGGTTTGTTTTTTTTTTCAATTTTCGCATTGGTTTGAGTAAGTCAGTCCAACAAAACTTGTTTTCAGTGAAGGAAACAAACTTCCAGAGTAAAATGACATAATGAACAACACTTCTGGCAGTTCTTCAGTTCACTAGACATCAATTCTCATTTTATAGTCTCATTAATTTTAAGAGATGGACAGAAAACACAACACAGCTAACAACCTATTTTTTTTTAATACTGTAACATACTGGGCTGAACCTTTTAGGTAGGACCAAATTGCTTTTTGATGAAAACATTTCATTTCCAAACTGCGCTGGAAAAAAGGACACTATAAGTGTAGGTTTTTGTCAGGGTAACTCCAAACACACACCTCTTTTGGAGCTTCAAGATCCATCCACTTTAACAATGCCCATCCCCCTAAAATTTTTAAAAAAAAAAAAAAATAGGGAGATGACTATATAGTTTTTGGAGTAAAATTAGGGAATAGACTAAGCGTAGAGCTCAATTTCCAAACACAGTTTAAAAATATTTTTTTCTTTTTAAACCAAGTATAGGTCAGATTTGTTTCTATATGTACATACATATGAAGTTATTGAAGAGATTATGAAAGAGCAGTAACAGAGATAGGATTAAGCAGTTTTCCAAACATGTAAAGTGAGTGGTGCAGTGTTGTTGTTGGTAATTCAGTATCCTCCCTCTTGTTTATTATGCACTTTTGAAATAGAGCAATCAATTTACTTATGAACGTAAACACCAACAACACACCAAACACCATTTCTTTTTTTTTTTTTTAAGAAAGTACGTTACATGCACTATTGTGTTAGATGGTAATAGGTGGTTGGCTAAACAACACTCAATGAATAAAAGACATAGGAAAATGTTTACAAGGGTGATCAGATAAGAAAGATCAACTTCAGCACACCTGTTTGCACGAGTGTGATTCTGCCTCTCCAAGTTGCCAAAACCACACACACAAAGAAGAAAAATAAAGCCCCCAAAAATCTTGTTTTTCCTTTGTTACAGAATTTTATTGATCTTGCAGCAACAGTGTCCACTGGCATTGGAGTCTCATTTAAAATAAACGTCATTTAAAAATCAGAACAAAAGATTACAGTAAAGTTGGTTTCAAATTTGTCTCTCAAAGCATAATATTAAGCCCTCTTTGTGAAACTGAAGTCACTGGAAAGAAATCTGCCGTGTAAATTATAATGCCGTAAAGACTTATCACGAAACATGGCCAGAATTAATAACGGCAAAAAGAAGAAAAAAAAATAAAATAATCTGACAGACATCAGAGGTTCCAGTCTTACTGAGAAACAAACTTCATGTTGAGTCATTTACCGAATTCAGAGCTGCTACTTGGACAGAGTACAGTTAGCAGGTATGAATATGATTTGTGGTGTTAAAAAGAAAAAATATTATTTGAACATAATGAGTGTGCGGTACTCTCACATTGCCAACTTCAATATCCCATATTTACCATTGCACTTCAAAACTTCACAGCTGTTTGAGGATAGAAAAATGGCAAAGAAAATAAAAAGTATTCCTTTTGCTCAATTGCCAAGTACAATGTTACCTGTTCAATGTTGCAGTGAAAAAATAAACATCTGTTGGAAAGTACAAATTGATGACCAGGTATCTAGTTACTGCATTTCATGTAAAGTAAGGCATGGGCAGGCGTGACTCATGAGATGAACAAGGTAATCTAAAATGGGTTAAGGACACTGGGGGACAGATTTGTTGATTACAGCATCCATCAAGCCTGATGCAAACAGTTTGTTCTGGCTGCAATTCAACAGGCTTGACAGTGCCCATATCCAAACAAATTCACTCAGTACTAAGAAACCGTATTAAAAAATAAAATGCATATAAAACATCTGGACTATTTCAAGTTTTCCAAAATCTTGTATCGCACCAAAAACATCAGCAGGATATTAACCGTTTCCATGTTCTTCTAAATGTTTTTATCTGGTTTGGAAAGGTCCCAGCACATGGTGCCAAGTATCCTTTGATTTTATCAAATTATGAATGCAGAGCACCTGCCAACACAAGATCAAAATGTAGTAAAAAAAAAAAAAATAATAATTTTTTTGGCAGATGAGAAACATGAAAATAAAAATCACAGCGAGGCCACGGTCGTGATGAAATGAGTGGCTTTATATTGTTATACTGAAATGTAACTAAAATCAAAAGCTTGTTTGTCAGTTGCCAGGTTGAAACCTTACATAAGTGGGAAGTACAATCATTTTTTGATTAAAAACCGCTCAATCGCAGGGTAAAATTCATTAAAAAAAAAAAAAAACCCAACAACAAACAAACAAAAAAACAAAACAAAACATAAAAACCAAACAAACAAAAAAACAAAACATATCTTGGAAATTGGAAACTTGTGCACCCTTGTGTTGGTAATGAAGAGTGAAGTCTTGGAATAGCATGAAATCTTCACCTAATTGAAAACACAGCATCCCTTTACAAACCATCACTGGAAACTAAAGAGTCCAACTGATGATAATAATAATAATAATAATAATAATAATAGACTGTGGGGCTTTTCAAGTAGTTTCAAAACAATTAAAAAATAAAAATAAAAAATCACTGAAATATCATGCTAACAAGGGTCTTCAAAACCAAAGACTGTGTGGAATTTCATATGTTTCGATTGATTCCGAGGCAAAGACTAAAAAGGAAAAATTAAAAAAATAACCACTTCCTCTCCCAATTAACGTGGATTATTTCCTGTTTTACGTCTCTGCTGGGGGACTCCCGAGAAATTGGACTAATTTGTTTGGGCATTCTGGGAGAAGCTCCCGTGTTGTGAAGTTAATTTGTACTGCAACTGGTAACCATGGAAATCTATTCAAATAAACCGAGTTTCCAGCAATGGCCAAACTGTACCTGTATGATAGACTGAATCCCCATGGTTTACACACATTACATCCAGCAGTGAGACAAAGAGCTAAAGAAGATGGCTGCCATGAGGGCTCACGACATTGGTTTCTACAAGCCAAGCCACTGGCACACGTGTTGCCAGGTTATTTCCTTTTGCTGGTGTGGTTCCAGTCGGTTAGATGTCCATTTCAAACTGAGCATCATCACCTTTAAAGCACAAAGAAAGGGGAACAGGACAAGTAGGTATTGAGATGTGTCTAGAAGAGGCAGATTAATTAATCAATATGTGGAACAGTGGATCTTTTACCAGTTGTAGGCTTCCCATCGTGGTTGTTGACGTGGTTGTTGGCTTCATTCTTCCGGTTCTCAGTCAGAACATTTAGACTGGTCACGCCAGGGATGACAGGCAGGTGAGCCGGTGGAGTCTGGGCAATGGGAGAATTGCGCCGATCCAGGAGGAACTTGCGGTCGTAGATGATCCGGGTTCCTGAAACGGGAAACATCAAGTTTCTGCTACCTTTCAAAGAGATGGTGAATATGGGTGCAGCTTAATTTGTTTAAAGGCAAAAGCCTGGTCTTCATCCACAGGGGCCAGATTCAACTATATGCAATAACATTAGTGAAGCCAACTTCCTGCACATATTTCCCCATTAGGTTCTGAGTTTCCCTGTACACACTATTGTCTAATAATTTCTGAATAAACGTACTAAAATCTGCAGTCTTGATGGTCATGGTGACATCACAGTATTTGCATTCGTGGCTGACTCAAGATGCAGTTTGACCTTTTTCCTCTTCTCCATAGCAGGCAAACACAGGTGAAACTAATAACATTAACATCAGCTTGTTCACAATAACGGCAGCACAGGTCAAGTTGATTTCATCAGCAGCACCTGTGTGACTGATCAAATCAGCTGAGCTTCTTCAAATTTTAGTTTCACTTCTTCCTCTCAGGCGTTTTCTTCCTGCTCCTAAGAAACCCCATCTATTCATTATTCTAGCCTAAAACTAAATGTGCATTTAGAGTGTAGTTGAGCAGTTTCATTTCACTGTAAACTGACTGTCCTTTTGTGGTTGTAATGCTTAATACAGACATTTCCTGTACAAACCGTTTGCTGATAATGAAAGAAAAACAGTGCTGTGTAATCCTGCGCACTGTTTTTTTTTGGAGACCTATAATGTAAATGTTCCTCTCTTTGCCTGTATCTGTGCTAAAGTCCATAAATGCAATAAATGTTACAGTCTACACAAAAAGGTCCAGATATATTTTTGTAGTGCATCTTTGAGGTATTTTTGTTCGTTTCCCCAAAAATAATTAACACAATTCAGCAGCTACATACTGAACATAGAATATAGAAACAAAGTATCCAATATTGATAATATTGATATTAGGATCAAACCACCCATTTCTAGAAATGAATGCTTTAACAGAAAGTCTCTATGTAAGTACTATTACTATGCAGAATAAAGCATATCAGTGATGCCAGTCAGGCAGGAAAATTGTGTAAGATTGTCCTTATTGGAAAGGATGCTTTAGTGCGGGCATGTCAAACTCATTTTACATTGTGGGCCTCATTACAGCCCATTTTGATCTGAAATGGACCTGTGAAACTGCCCTTTCAGCAACTGAAAACAGTTCAACTACACATTTAATCTGCATTAAATATGAGAAAAATAAACAAATGCTCATTCTCAACAATACTTCTCTGTTTCTCTGCATGGTAAAGAAATGTTGCTGTAGTAAATGAAATAAATCTGTCAGCACAACTCTTTGGGCTTACATTGTAACAAATAAACGTGGAAATTTACAGAAGGTTCTGGTAGGCCCATACTGTGCTATAATTACAAAACCAAGTTTCTGTTCATTTACAGGACTTGTTTTACTGCAGACCTATTGTCAAAACATTTAATTCATTGTTTATCTGTTACTTAACCAATTGCACGTATACACTGACAAAGTGGAGATCTTTATGTGCAGAAAAAAACCTGTATAAAACTTATTAAAATACATTTAAAAGTCCAAAATTTATGCCCTCTTTCACATTTTCCATCGCCATCCAGTGGGCTGGATTGGAGTCTTTGCCGGGCCAATTCTGGCCCCTGGGCCTTATGTTTGGCAACCCTGCTTGAGTCCTTGTAGAAATCACATATCCAGTATTATGAACTGAAGCTAAAACATATGGAAGGTTGTTTCTGCCACTGAAAAACTAAATTTCTTGCGATCCATAAGTCAAAATATCGACTTAATAACTCATTTTGAAGTTAGTAACTTAATAAGTCAAAACTTCGACTTATGCATGAAAAAAATCCCAGTGGTGAAAACGAGCTTCCACAGAGACACGCCTTTACCTGTAATCTAACGATCATCAGATTTCTGCTCACCACCGCTGGCAAATGTAACAAGTACACCTTTATACACAGTTTCAGGTAACGATGCACTAATGGAATCTCTGCGTTGCCAACGAGCCAATCAGGCAGCAGCTAGAGCGCACGGGGGCGGGGTTAAGCTTTGTTTTTGTTTTCATCTGGATGACAAGGCAGGCTAGGCCAACACTGCCAGGCACAGTTGAAGCTTAGCTGAGACCACAAGCACCACCTCACTCCAAATTCCCCTCTTTCCCTACAAATCGACGACAAAGCAGGCGAGCTGCCCTCTCACCTCCAGGAGTGGTAGAGAATAAAGTGCCTCCGGGGGTGGTACAATAGTCATGAGGTAGCTGCGTTGTGTCGTTGATCAACACCGTCTTGGTCGGGATGGCCCTGCTCTCGCTAAGCTGACGACTGGTCGACATTTTTGTTTAGCGCTGATTTGGTGACAAATCCAGCAGCTACAGAAAACTGGGGTGTTTGTTTCCCGACGGACGGTGGAAACCCGGGCCGTTCCCCACTCTCGTATGTCTTCCCTAAAGCTTTCTTGTCTCTCCTTTCGTCCTCCCAGCCGTCAGCACCGTCCCCTCCCTCAGCAAGGCAGGAAGCACGACAAGCTGCGTCCGGATGTGAGGTCAGCCGTGCGAGGCGTCACTATCGGTTAAAACCTTTTTTTATACGTTAACAGGGAAACCTGTATGTTCTTCGGAAATCATGCATGCTGGCAAGAAATGGATGGACTTGTAGGTGTTTCTGTCATGCAACATAAAAAAACAAAAACAAATGGGGGGACATGGCTGTACATGCATGTAGAGTTTCCCCTTTCCTTGCTAAAAGTGAAAACATTATCTTTTATTTTATGAAAAAAGGGTTTAATAGCAGAATAGGAGGCGGTTATAATTAACATTTATTAAATAATTATAATAATTCTTAAAACTGAGTTTGGTGTTGCTATAAAATATGTACACATCCACGTTAATTTCTATTTTTAAGGTTTCTGAAGAGACAACTATGAGAAGGATGGCAGCAAACGTGAAAGGGAAGGTTTACAAGATGGTAGTGAGACGTGCTATGATGTATGGTTTGGAGATGTTAGCACTGAGGAAAAAAAAATATATTGGACAATAGGATGTTTATGATGGAGCTGGCAGGCAAGAGGAAAAGAGGACATCCATGAATCTTGTCCTCAGAAAAGATTCATGGATGTAGGGAAGGAGGACATGCAGAGGGTTGGTGTGATAGAGGGGGGTGCGAGGGAGATGATCTCCAAAACAAGCCATTGGAAGCTTTCTCATAGAGGATCACTTTGGGATCATCTACTCCGCTTGCCTCAGAATTGAAGTGTAGTCGGAAGAGGCATTTTAAATCAACCTTTACAAAACACAGATATACCTTAAAGTTTCTGCGAGAATAGAAATAGAGAATAAAAGCTAGTAAAAGCAGTGTTTCTGGGTGCATCACTCCTGGAGCTCAAAGCAGTGCAGAAGGTGTAGCGTCAGTGGTGAGCTGATCAAATGAATATGATTGTAAGGTCACCTCTGAGCACTTATGTTGGCAGTTAGCTGAAAGCATTATCTACAGATCAAAACAAGTATAATGGCAAGGCACTTGGATCCAAAAAAGAAAGGGCAGAAGATGAACTGGACAGCAACAAGAGCAGGAAGCTGAAGCATGATTCACAACTGACAAGAAATAGTGGAAGGACCTAAGAGTAGTTTGTAGTTATTCATGCAGTTTAGAGCTCCATGCCCAATCCTTTAGCTTAACTATGCACATTCTTGTATGATTCTTTTTCAAAAGAAAAGGTGATTCTCTATGTGTGCGTGATGCAAAGAGTTTCCATGTTTGAGAGTGTGTAATTTTGTGTTATATTGTGTTATAATTTTTGTCAACAGAGACCGGATGCCTGTAAACTAGACCAGACAGAGAACAAACTATAAATTCACAAACTATGCATCTGACGAGCCACACCAAAATCAATGTACTGGCAAAATGCTTCTTGCACGGGTCTGCAGGGCGAGGCCATCTTGTTCCAGTTTGTCACCTGTAGATGGCATTACATGGATTCTCTGTTTCCCCCTTCCAGCAGGTTTATCGGAGAGGAGGCATGAAGTGAAAGTAGGAGATATATGATCATTAGAACCTGAGGTCATCAGTTCTTCCTGCAGGAGGCAATCAGCTAAAGACATTTTTTCCATCTCCTGACAGCAGAGAGGAAGAGATGCCTTCAGACACTGCGCAGGTGTTTTCGTTCAACGTCGACCTGTTTGTAAATTTATGCATGGCGAGGGATCCCCTGCTGTCTGCTTACTGGATTTGAGGCTATCACTTGCACTCCTGTTGCGACTTCAATTTTTTGTGCATATATTTGCATATTGTTATATTTGTTCAACCTGTGTTGTTCCTGCTTTGCTTGAGTTTGTTGATGGGCCTTTTTTCACATTTCACATTAATTCCACATTTAAGTGGAATTTGGAATACATATATTGAGAATCCAGATTTAGACTCTGTTATCAGGACTGTTCTGTCAGGGAACTTTTTTCGTAAACCATGAAAACAGACAGCTGACATCATTTAAACTCTTAAGTAAGTAACTAAAGCTTGCAAATGAGAAGAAAACCCTTAAGTTAGCAGGACTGTTTAAATATTTTAAATGAATTTGAGATGAACCCCATTTTCTTATCTTTATTTTTTGCACAATTTGAATATATTATGTCAATTTGTGAATCATAATGTCTTATATAATGTCTTATATATGTTTTTTCCTCTTAGTTTTTGTATAAACTCTCAACCTTTAGTACACATGTATCGTGGATAATGGATAATATTGTTAGCACTGATGTTCACAAATAAAGTTCTAGCTTGGTGGTTATTACTAGTAATGAAGTTCAATGGGAGAATTATTTTTTCTGTTGAAGCTAATATTTCCAATCGCCTATAAAGGCATCATTGGCTAAGTACGCATGCGCGGTGCCCTCGGTGACTGACAACGCAGCGCGAGAGCCCTGCGCAGACTCTTCCGACGCCATCCTTCACCCAAATCCAGCGTGAAACAGAAAGCCAACCGACAACATGAGCTTCTCAGTAGAAGAGAGGGGAAACCCGAACTCCCTGAGCTACCGCTTGTTTTTCAGTAAGTAGGAAATAAGCACAAGTAATAACGTTTCGTCTTTATTCTCTACTTTTAGGACTTTCTTCAAAAGCCACCGGCTAGTCGCAACCTCCCACGTGTCACTTATTCATTTGTTTTGCATGTTCCCTTCAGTCATATCAGTGAAGTGTGTGTATTTACATATATCCTTGCAGTAGGAATTAATAGAATGTTTTAAAACCGATAGTAAATCTCCTCTCGAGTCCAATAACCTGGCCTAACCGGTCCTTTAGGTTTTGCCCTGTGAAATAATGATGGATCTGACATGAAGTGGCTATACCTGATCGGCGACCTACCTGTTTGTACATGGGAGAAGGAAGTTGCTTTTGGCTAACTTTCGCACGATGCTAAATTACCTGCAGGCATCATAAATCCTTGGAGATGGTGGGACTACGCCCTCATTGATTTATTACAACCCCCGCTCTTATTTATTGTGGGTCAAAGTGTACTTAGTAATTTCAGCAAGGGCTTTGACTGTCATCATAATCTAGTGTTGTTGTTGTCTCACAGTTTACAGTTTTTATGGCTAGATTACTGCAGGTTTTTCATTAAAGCACGTTCATACCAGCTGCAGTAAAGAAGTAAGGGCAAAATAAGCTCCGGTTAAGTATGCACGGCAGAGTCCAGCCTTTGCAAGCAGGGGCCTCCGAGCATGATATGAATGACTTCATTCAGCTGAATGCTGTCATTGAGCAGTTTGTATTTGCCTGCCGTATTCATACAATGTTTAATCTTTGTTGCAGAAAATGCTGAAGGGAAGTACATCTCACCATTTCATGACATACCTATGTATGCTGACGAAGGCCAGGTAAGCCACCTTTACCCTGTTGCGTATGTAAATATGCGTGCATTTATAAGATCAGCCCTCAAGATAAATTTCCCCTGCAGCACAGGCAGTGATGTTCAGCTGCTTTTTTTTTTTTTTTCTGTAGTAGTGAGCCAATAATCGATTTGCAAGGCAGTGGCCTTTACTCCATGTTCTCAGTGCTGTGTCAATACCTTTTGTGATTACTGTAGATTATTTATCTTATCTGCCAGCAGCAGTTAATTGAAGCAATACCTGAGCATGAGCTTGAATGCATGATAAAAAGTTTAGAATTGTCTCGCTTAAGTATGAATGGAAAAAAAAAAAAAACTTAAAATAACTTAAAGACAGTTCAATAGATTTCTTTCTCTCTGTTTTTCAGAACATCTTTCACATGGTTGTTGAAGTGCCAAGATGGACAAATGCAAAAATGGAGGTAAGACTGGTGCTGTGCAAAATGCATTCTTTCTGAAGGTGCAGTTGATTGACGCAAGAAGGAAAACAAACAAAAAATATATATACTTTTGAGGTGTTTTCACTTACTGAGTGCAGCCCTGACATCGGTGTGTGTGAGAATGCAGATAAGATATTACGTGCTTTTTAAATCTAATACTAAGTCTGTGCAATACCTGTTGGAACCAATAGGAGAATAGTGCAGGTAATAGTCCAGCTGATATAATTTTTCCATTAGTAGACTCCTGTTCTTTGTGAGAAGGGGCAACTTCAGTTCTCCCTTGACAAGGACAGTGGGAGAAATGTTTTGTCACTCAAGTCTCGAGACTGAAGATTGCTCCATAGCGATATTTAGGGCTCATTACCAGTTATCACAATCATTTGATTGCAGTTCTTGTTACCAATGGTGGCACTATCAGTTATGAGGTTTAGGTGGTGATTACTTTTTCTCACAGGGCCATGTAGGTTTGGATAGCTTTGTTCCCTTAATAGATGAAATCATTCAAAAACTGCATTTTGTAATTACTCAGCTTATCATTGTCTAATAATCACATTTATTTGATGATCTGAAAAATGGAGATGTGACAAATATGCAAAAGGAGAAAAGAAATCAGGAAAGAGGTTTTTTCACTGCATCACTTGTAGTTTACTTGTTAATTTCCTGTGCTAGTCATTTCAATACAGTAACTAGAAAAATTTGCATTTCCTGCGAAAATGCTGTGTGGATGCCTTAATGCTGGAGATGTCTGCTGAAAAAAGCTGAAAAAGTTGAAGAAAAAAAACAAAACATTGCCCTGAGCAGGATTCGAACCTGGCCCTTCTGGTCTCAAGGCAGCTACTCATCTCACTGAGCCTCATTCTCACAAAGAAGAGGTGGAGAGACTGACAATTCTGCTGAAATGAGCAGAAGCTGCTGAGAATTGTGCTGATAAGAAGTGAAAAGGCTGAAAATTTTGCAGAAGAGGTGAATCAGCAGACGTTCTGCTGAAAAAAGGTGTAACGGCAGAATTTCTACTGAAAAGAGGTTTTTGCTGAAAAAGCTGAAATTTGTGTTGAAAAGAGTTAAATAAGTTGAATTGGTAACTGAAAAAAATGTTGCCATAAGCGGGATTTGAACCCGGGCCTCCCAGTCTGAGAACGGATGCTCATCTCACTGAGCTAAAACACAGGTCAACCCGGCAAGGAAAATCAGTGAGGCCACTGATAATATGGCAGAAATGGGCAAAAAAAAATTCAATATCTCAAAAAGTATAGAAGTTATGAGCACCAAAAGTCATAGCTGGAAAGAGCAGAATTTTTTTTAAGATTTGAACGGTGAAAATGGCACAAACTGCGGGAGTAGTTAAGCGCCGAAAAACGTACGGAAGCAACTTGAAGATGAAGAAAAGATAAAGAATAAAGAGAAACAGGAACTCAATGAGCTGCTTCATAATATGAGACTGCAACAGTATCTGTGATGTAGTCTGTGACAGTGCTGTAAATGTTTGTGCGCTCACTCCACTGTGACAGTGTGAAGTCATTGTTGCTGCACTGTTATATTTTTCCACTTGCCAAATGTTTGAGTGTTACGATCGCTGTAATTTCTGCCGTTAAAACGTTTTTCCCTTGGGCTAGAGATGTGAGCGCATCTCTAATGAGCTCCACCGCGGACATTATCTGTGCACGAGTTAATCTGTAGCATTTCATTAACTTGCTGTCATTCAGCATTTACAGAATATTTCCCCTACATCTTTACTTGCCAGCTGCTTTCTTCTGTTCCCTGCAGAAGAATCTCCTAAGCCTCTTGAAAGTCGCCCTCATTACTCCAGATTTTCACCACAGGAACTCTGGTTGCAAACATCTTTACCAGAATCTTGTCTTAGGGAAAATTTAATCTTAAATGCTGAGTGTTGTCATTATTAGTTACTTTTTGCACTGTGATGAACTCTCTGAATTCTGCATCAGATCTTGGAAGATTTGGTTTGAGCTTATTCCACAGTGTATTTACTGTGGCTAATGCATTGTTTCCCAATTTTGATAGTTGTGTGAAGAATTATTGTTTCTAGCTGTGCATGTAACATTAAGTTACAAGTGCATGCCATTTACCAGGAATGAACTTAATATTAACTGCATTAAAATATTTCTTTCAGATTGCTACAAAAGACCTCTTGAATCCAATAAAGCAGGATGTTAAGAAGGGCAAGCTGCGCTATGTTGCCAATGTTTTCCCACATAAAGGCTACATATGGAACTACGGAGCCATTCCTCAGGTCAGTATTTTGTTCAAAAGAGCTGAAGTATCCACATTAGTAGATTGCTTGAACAGTGAGTGATTTAACTTCCTGCTTTCATGTCTTAGACGTGGGAAGATCCGGCACATAAAGATGGAGACACTGGCTGCTGCGGTGACAATGATCCCATAGATGTCTGTGAGATCGGCAGTAAGGTGCAGTGCACGCTGATGATTTTGTGATTGTTTCATTTCATAAATGAATAATACTGCCAATTATGTGATTTCTTCTTTGTTACTGAAAATTAACCACGAGCTGGAATGTCCTGTGTAGGTGTGCTCCCGTGGTGAAGTAATCAAAGTGAAAGTCCTTGGCATCCTGGCCATGATCGACGAGGGTGAAACAGATTGGAAAGTGATTGCAATCAATGTTGATGACCCCGAGGCCAGCGAGTTTAACAGTAAGTGCCTCAGATTTCTCAGTTTTCGTTTTTCTGCATTAGCGTCATGAACTTATGACGATGACGTTGTCCATCATTAGACATCGGTGATGTCCGGCGCCTGAAACCTGGCTACCTGGAGGCCACAGTCGACTGGTTCAGGAGGTACAAAGTACCAGATGGGAAACCAGAAAACCAGTTTGCTTTCAATGAGGAGTTCAAAGACAAGGTCTCCACCAAACATCTCATTTAGCCAACCAGTCATTTTTTTAAACACTTTGTCAGCATTTCCTTCTTTGTCAAACTCAGTTATAAAACAGTTCAAGGAACTGTCAAATTAGTTCCTGCATGTTCAGTTATAAAAGCTTTGATTACTTTATAATTACTATTAAAAGTCCTACACTCATATGTAGTTGCTGTTTTATGTTTCAGGACTTTGCCATTGAAGTAATCAAGAGCACTCACAACTTTTGGAAAGCCCTCATTTCCCAAAAGGCTAGCGCTGGTGAACTGAACTGGTAAACTCTGACTTTTATCAGCTGCTTTTAGAAGAAATGCAAACTTGCAGCCAATAATTTCTTGAATATAAGTAGTCATACTTACTATAAATCTCTATATTATCAAACAAAACAGCAAAAATACATGTGTCTCAGCTGGCGACAGCCCTTTCTGCTGCTCTGCAGATGAGGCTACTGCTGCTGTTGGTGAGGTAAGACTTCTATCCCTGCCAGATTTTGCAATATAACATCAGAAATTTCAAATTTGGGTCTCTTTGATGGATGGATCTTTCTTTCTTTCTTTCTTTCTATTTTTTTTTTCTTTCTAAAGACATGCCCGTGTGGAAAAGAAGACCCTGTCCCCTCGTCAGGTAACATTTCATATAATTGTTATGATTCTGAGGTTGAGTGTTCAGATGTGAGATTTACACGGTTGTTTTCATTCGCAGTTGATAAATGGTTCTACTATGAGAGGAAGTAAAAGAGGACCTTCTTCAAGTGGACCAGGAGGAAAGCTCATCTCTCTCAGGAATATTTGAAGACCTACTTGGATTAGGAACCAATGGGATGATGGGTGGTGGGGTCTGGGTTTACCCATCTCCTTGTAGATGGAGAAGAATAGCGATACTATTGATCAATAGTAATGATACTGTAGAGAAAGAGAGCACTTATGTCATGACCAATGATTTTTCGCTTATTTAAAAAAAAGTAATCTCTTTGGAGATGTGCTGTAATGAACAAAGTGCTGGCACTGTGCCTAGTAGATGCGTGTGTCCTGTCTGAGACCGAACTGCTTTAATAAAGCTTCTGAACGTGAACGTGTGAGTTTGAGTGGAGTCATTAGTATTTAGTTTAGACCAGTGGTTCTCAAACTGTAGGGTGTTATAGTCACCTGATGATCATGGAAAGATGGAGCTGACACAATCAGTTTTTTAAAATTTTCATTTATTTATTTTTTAAGAGTACTGCTTTTTCTTTTCTTTTTCTTTTTTTTTTTTTAAATTGGGATCTGGCTTCTGAAGCGATGTAACAGAAAAGATTGAGAACGACTGGTTTAGAACATGGGCTTTATTGTTATTTATGTTTATATGCAATAACTGGGCATGCCACCACATCACATAGGTGCTCTATTGGATTGAAATCGGTTGATGGTGGAGTTAACTCGTTAACTCATTTTTGTGTTTAAGATTATTTGAACTTTGTGATGTGGTGGGTTATCCCGTTGGAAGCATCAGAAGATGGCAGCTTCCAACAGGGTACACCGTGGTCGTTAAAGGATGGATGTGGTCAGCTACAATATTCAGGTAGGCTGTGGTGTTTAAATGATGCTCAATTGGCATGAAATAGCTGCATCCTTTTTTTTACATCACAGCCAAAAGCCTGATGCTTTGACACCAGGGAGAACAGATCCATGCTTTCATATTTATGCCAAATTGTAACCCTAAAATCCAAATGTTGCAGCAGAAATTGAGGTAGAAAGCAAAGTAAAAGCCCAAACTTACAGTGGCTTGCAAAAGTCTTCGGCCCCTTTGAACTTTCCACATTTTGTCACATTGCAGCCACAAACATGAATCAATTTTGTTGGAATTCCACGTGAAAGACCAACACAAAGTGCTGTGCACGTGAGAAGTGGAACAAAAATCATACATGATTCCAAACATTTTTTTACAAATAAATAACTGCAAAGTGTAGTGTGCGTAATTATTCAGCCCCCTTTGGTCTCAGTGCAGTCAGTTGCCCATAGACATTGTCTGATGAGTGCTAATGACTAAGTAGAGTGCACCTATGTGTAATCTAATGTTAGTACAAATACAGCTGCTCTGTGACGGCCTCAGGTTGTCTAAGAGAATACTGGGAGCAGCAACACCATGAAGTCCCAAGAACACACCAGACAGGTCAGGGAAAAAGTTATTGAGAAATTTAAAGCAGGCTTAGGCTACAAAAAGATTTCCCAAGCCTTGAACATCCCACGGAGCACTGTTCAAGCGATCATTCAGAAATGGAAGGAGTATGGCACAACTGTAAACCTACCAAGACAAGGCCGTCCACCTAAACTCACAGGCCGAACAAGGAGAGCGCTGATCAGAAATGCAGCCAAGAGGCCCATGGTGACTCTGGACGAGCTGCAGAGATCTACAGCTCAGGTGGGGGAATCTGTCCATAGGACAACTATTAGTCGTGCACTGCACAAAGTTGGCCTTTATGGAAGAGTGGCAAGAAGAAAGCCATTGTTAACAGAAAACCAGAAGAAGTCCCGTTTGCAGTTTGCCACAAGCCATGTGGGGACACAGCAAACATGTGGAAGAAGCTGCTCTGGTCAGATGAGACCAAAATGGAACTTTTGCCACACCTCCAAGGACATGCGGCGTGCAGCTCGGATCTCAGCTGACCCTTCTCACCCTGGACACAGTCTGTTTGACCTGCTCCCCTCAGGCAGGAGGCTCCGGTCCATTCGCACCAGAACCTCTCGCCATAAGAACAGTTTCTTCCCCTCTGCTGTTGGACACATGAACAATAACTGTATGACTGTTCCCACCACTAACACATGACCCTACGCTGTGTTCACTGCATCATTCCATGTTTGGCACTGATCACCACCTGCACTCATGTATATATCTATCTACTTAGCACTTTTAATTCTTATTCTTATTTTTATTTATTTATTTTTTTTTTCATGTCTATTTAAGCGTAATTTATGACAGTATGTTTGCACTGAAGCACCGCAGCAATTTCCTAATGTTGTAAACCTGCTCAACATTTGGCAATAAAACCCTTTCTGATTCTGATTCTGATTCTGATTCTGAAAGCTGCCAAATCTTGTGATTCAATTCGCAGGAGAATGGTAGTTGTGGGAAGATGGATGAGCCAAATACAGGGCATCTTGAGAAAACCTCTTGGGTTGCAAAGACTTGAGACCTGGGCGAGGTTACCTTCCAGAGGACAACGACCCTAAACATAAAGCCAGGAGCAACAATGGATGGTTTAAACAAAACATATCATGGTTTAGAATGGCCCAGTCAATCCAGATCTAATCCATCGAGATCTGTGCAAATCTGAAACTGCTGTCACAAAGCTGTCATTCTAATCTAACTGAGCTGGAGTGTTTTGCCAAAGAGAATGGGCAAGAATTCAGTCTTAACAGCAAATCTCCGCCTGTTAATTAACACTAGAGAGTGTCTATATGGTCCACTCCTCTGATGAAATAAAACTGTTGAGTGTTAATTAACACTTTTGACAGTGTTATATGTTTAAAAGTAACCTAGTCAGTTTTGAAGATTATCAATGGACAACACTGAGCAAACCAGTGCTGTATTTCTACACTGGAATACTAAACATGTTAGAAAGTATTCCAGTGTTAGAAAATCAGCACTGCTCAGTGTTAGCTTTGTTAATCTTCAAAACTGACTAGGTTACTTTTAAACATATAACACTGTCAAAAGTGTTAATTTAACACTCAACAGTGTTGTATTTAACACTCAGAGGTGTGGACCCATATAGACACTCTCTAGTGTTAATTTAACACTGGATGTGCAAAGCTGGTAGAGACATACCCTAAAAGACTGGCAGTTGTAATTGCAGCAAAAGGTGGTTGTACAAAGTATTTACTCAGGGGGCTGAATAATTACGCACACCACACTTTTCAGTTATTTATTTGTGAAAAATGTTTGGAATCATGTATAATTTTGGTTCCACTTCTCACGTGTACACCACTTTGTGTTGGTCTTCCACGTGGAATTCCAATACAATTGATTCATATTTGTGGCTGTAATGTGACAAAATGTGGAAAAGTCCAATTGGGCCGAATACTTTTGCAAGCCCCTGTACATGTACCGAACAAAATACCCAGTGAGTTTAAAAAAAAACAAAAAACAAAACTAAGTTGAATCAATATATTAGTTTTAAGGGAAATGACGTTTGCTGATACTTTGGAACTGGACTTATTTTGATTACTTTAATTTCTTTCATTTAAAAAAAATATTAGTGATTTTAAAAAGTGTTATTTGGCAAGAAAAAGTTTGAGAACTAGTTCAGAACAGACTAAACTCTCATGGTTGTAATGCTGCCACCTAGTGATCACAGCCCTCATCGCCTTCACTTTTTGCTTTAACTACTATATATTCTCTGAGAACCGAGGAAAAATGAATCTTCCCATTGAACTTTTTTGTAATTTTCCTTCCTCTTTAGCGTTAAAAGAGGCCACTCAAACACATGAGATATTAATGGAAAGCCCTCTATTTAGTACATCGGGACTTAGTAGGGTAGCTCAAATAAGTAAAAAGATATTGATCAAAAACAAATGTCCATTACAGAGGACATAAAATAATAAGCTGGTTCTATATATTAAATTTAGATCCCGAGGCCCAGTTTTTGTAGCCCAAAGTTATACTAAGAGGCGATTGTGTCTCCTTTATTTTTCTGTTCCTAGTAGGAAAACTGTATAATGTCTGGGTAATTTATTTTTTTTTAAATAGAATTAATTATTAAAATGTAATACTTGATACTATGTATGTCGGAAAGTTACACCGAAAATGTAGAAAGATAGTGGCATGACCAGTATCCCCCCCCCCCCCCAAACTAAAAGTAAACTACAGTCAGTAGTGTTAAAAAGCAAATTAAGTTCTAAGTTCTTAAAACACATTTTAAATTAATGTTTTCAGGACCGTTTGATGTGTACTTTTTAAAAAATTTTTTTTTATTGTTATTAAAAAACTAACAAACAAAAAACCCAGCATGCGCACTTCTTACCTTGGTGTGTTGGTAGCCATCCCGGTGACGTACTTCCGGTTAACTGTCAAAGTTGGAGGCTTTGAGAAGGAAAAAAAAACCAACAACGGACGAGTTCAGTTCACTAACACTGCTGACCAAGGTAACGCTGCAAATGATGTATTAAGTTGGCTTTGTTGGGGTTTAAACTTTTCCATTCAAGACTGCTTGTTGAAACCATTTGCCGACATCATAAAGTTCGAGGACTGGACACTGTGGACCCCTCCGCGCGCTCGTGTTTATTAAATTTACCGTTGTTTATTAAAGCTGACGTCGGTACCGCGGAGCTGCACGTGATAAGCTAGACAGTAGTAGTGATTTCACTAGAACGAGCGTTTATAAAGAGTAGTGAGCTAGTGGTGATTTCTGCTTTTAGCCGTGTTTACTTGTTTTGGAGTGCTGATTTGGTCATTTCATCACTAAAACGGCAAACCAAAGTTTGTGAACAGTGCCTACAGTGCCACAGCTTTAAATCCACAGATGAAGCAGTTAAGTGCCACGCTGACATTTAAGTGACCCTGTGAAAACATTGTATAATAAAGGCATTAACAATTGGGTAATTTCTCAGAGCCCACAGGCCTCACTATTCACTTTAAGTTCACCCAGTGACAGGTGTTTGTGTGTCATTGAGCGAAGGCAGGGGGAGACTACCAAGATCAAGTGTCGTTGTCGCAACCCTCACAAAAATAGTCAGGGGAAGATCACTGTGAGCGAGCGAGACAGCTCCCAGATCAAACCAGCGTCTGAAAAATCACTGAAGGCTGTTTGTTGCCTTGCTTAGCTCCTTTCCTTTCAAGCTTTAAAACTTGTGTGATTACACGGAGCTTACACATACCAGCAGAGTAATCCACGCAGGGTCAAGAATAATGATTAACAATGCGCTTTAGTGCTAGATGACAGCTTTTTGCAGTAGTTTAAAAAAAAGGTTCTTTTTTTTCATTTACAGACTTTATGACTGGTATCTTATGTACATCACTGTCCTTAATGTGTCATAATTAACTTCAGCTTTCTGTCTTTCAGGAAGCCATCAGAAATGTCTTTTCTATTTGATTGGATCTACAGGGGCTTCAGCAGTGTCTTGCAACTATTAGGTGTTGAAATAAATTTCCACATTTTCATCCATTATCATCCAATATTTGCCATTTATCTGAGGCTGAATTGTGGGTGTGGTAGGCTAAGTAGAGACCTCCCTCTCTCTTGCCTTTTCCGCCTGCTTTTCCAGAAAGGACTCTAAGGTGGCCTGAAGCCAGACAAGAAATGTAATCTCTTTAGCGTAACCTGGGTCTGCCCCTGGGTTTCCTGATAGAACATACCCTGAACACCTCACCTAGGACGCACCTGGGAGACATTCTGGTCAAATTTCTGAACCACCCCAAATGTCCTTTTTCAATATGGCGGTGTAGCAGCTCTACTCTGAGACACCTTTCGGAGGAAGCCAATTTCTGCCGAGTCTCGAGCTGAGTGTCATCCCAGCTGCTTCACACTCATCTGCAAACCGCTTCAGAGTAAGGTGGAGGTCATGGCTCTATGTTCAGATGAGATCCTGAGACCACCAAACCCTCCACCCCTTGGCTAGATATCCCATAAAAATAAGTCCATAAAAATCATTAACATGCCTGATAAGAAAGGGCAGCCCTAGTGGAGTCCAGTATCTGCATATAGCTGGCAATGGAAACCATCATACGAAGACCCTGTAACAACAAGGACCCAGTCCTCCTGTGCCCCCACCACAGGAAACCCAGAGAGAAGCAGCTAAATACCAAGTCTCAAGTCTCCAAGTCCAGTCTAAAGTCTATGTAAACTAGTTTGGTCCCACGCACGCACCCTCAAATATCCTTGAGAGGATATAAAGCACCAATATTGTTGTTTTACAAAATGGTAACTTGGAGGTAGTAACTAGACAGTTTGAAGTAAATTCGAGCCTGAATACTAACAAATATCCAGATTTTCACTTTGTTTTTGGCATTCGCTCTATTTCTATAAAACATATACCAACCAGTTCTCATGTAAATATGTCTTACAGATATTTCTATGACTATTCTGGCTCCCAGTTCTCCTGCCCAAGACTTCTTTTAAACCCATCAATTTGACTTCTTTCTGCTATCAGGGTTGTACAAGAAGACTGGGAAGATGGTTTTTCTTGGACTAGACAATGCTGGAAAAACAACGCTCCTGCAGATGCTCAGGGATGACAGGCTGGGACAGCACATGCCGACGCTATACCCAAGTAGATTTTTACTTGTCACATCAGGAATTAGCCATGTGTGTCTTGCTTCACTGCTTATCCTAAAATCAAACCTCTCTTCCCCAGCATCCGAGGAGCTGACAATAGCTGGAATGACTTTTACGACATTTGACCTTGGAGGTCATACGCAAGGTGGGAGTAAAAAAAAAAAGTGATTCTCAATCTTATTTTTGAGCTTTTTAAAATATTATTGATGTATTTGTTGAGGTGTTGCATAAAAATACTGAAAATGTGTGTCTTTACAGCACGAAGGATCTGGAAGAACTACTTCCCAGCCATAAACGGTATCGTGTACATGGTGGATTGTGCTGACCATATGCGACTAGCAGAAGCAAAAGTTGAACTGGATGTGAGTTATTTGTACTGATGTCAACACAGACAGCTGCCCATAGCTGCCACTGATAGGAATGATCTGTATGATATGTCTGATATGACACTTCTTTTGTGTAGGCCATGTTAACAGATGAAACAATTGCAAACATCCCCGTTCTAATCCTGGGCAATAAGATAGACCGTCCAGAGGCCATCAGTGAGGATGCACTCAGGGCAGTACTTGGTCTTCAGGGGCATACAACTGGAAAGGTTTGTACAAGAAATGTGGGATTAAATGATGATGTGACGTCTGGCAAGAGCATTAGAGTCATATGGTGTTGATATTTTCTAAATCATAAACTGTATTTAAAAGGTTAACGTAGCCTCTGGAAAAGTGAAACCTGTTCAAAGTACTTCAAATCTGCATTCTTTTTAATGGCCAGCAGGAGGCGACACCTCTGGTGGGAAAAAGCAGTCAGATTGTATAGACATAAATGAGAAAGTGCTGCTCACTTGATCTTTGACCTCACTAAATACTTTCCTGGTGTCTTTACAGTCTGAGTTCTCATTTCATAACTTACTGAATAGAACATGACGTTCTTTTGTAAAGTATGGTCCCTTTTGGAATAAAATACAAGATAAAGCTGGCTACGCTCTAGTAGCAGCTTAGTGTTTCGCAGTCAAATCTAACTTTTGCTTGTTAAATCCAGTTTAAAAAAAAAAAATAATAATCAAGATGTGGCAGCCAGAATGTCAAACTGAAGGCTTCAAAACAGCACTTAAAAGAAAATAAAAGGCGATGTCACAATGCCTATATCAATTTCTTACTGTGTGTACATGTTACTGTGTTGGAAAGACTAAAACAATCATAGCAACAGTACTTAGAGACAGTCTTCTTACTAGGCTTTTAAGACTTCAATAAATAGGACCGAGCTATTTGACATGGTGTGTTATCCTGCTGGAAGCTGCCGTCAGAAGCTGGGTATACTGTGGTCACAGTGGCTGCCCACTTACTTTTCAGGAGCCAGATCGCAGATGGGTGGACTCAGCAGTCAGCCAGCCAACAATATAAAATCTGGTGATGACCTGCTGAGTCTCAGTGTATGCATTGAGTGGTGATCACATTATAAATATATAGATATTTGGATTACTGAGCAGTTCAGGGATACCTAACAAATTGGCTGGTTAGTGTATGTGCATTCTTTTTAGTTGTCTGTGCAACAAGCCCAAATCGACCTTAAGAAGAAAAGACTTAAGGAAACCGCTGCCCCACAACGATATTTTACTGCAGTTAAATTTTTTGTATAAATCTGAGACATCATTTCTGGTTCAAGACCTAAGCGTCGGTTTATTGATCCATGCTGACGAGTCAGGGAAAACCTTTTCTAATAGAGCTTAAAGCACGGTTAAAGTTTAAGATGTGCGTTGTATTTGTTCAGTGTTCATGGGCAAGGTTGCTGGATGGAGTTGTAGATTTAAAGCTGTTCTTTTTGATGTGTATTTTTGTTTCTTTTCAGGGCAAAGTGCCGATGAAGGAGCTGAATTTGAGGCCAATGGAGGTGTTCATGTGCAGTGTGCTGAAGCGACAGGGATATGGAGACGGTTTTCGCTGGCTTGCCCAGTATATCGATTGATTGACATTTTTATAATAGCCTTAACCAGATTTGTTCCACACAAAACTACCTGCAGTAGAGAGATTTTATTAAATATGCTAGTACAAAATATGTTTTGTATTTAAAAGCCCAGCATTATTCATCTGTTTGAAGAATCCTGTATTTTATCTCAGTCGTACCGCAGCAAGTCAAAGATAAGTTATGAATCATTGGCCTGTATTATTCAGACTGAGTGTGGAGAAAAGCTCCATGCTGTGGTTCTTCTACCTTTACCTAAAGCCTGTAGGGAATTGTTTCTGCCGTGTAGGACATGCCATGGCTGTGAACTTGTTTCAGACCCGGGTGTATTTTTGGCTGCTGGTGTTGGCTTACAGTGAAGGTCAGTGTAGTTAACACTGTGTGCTTAGAGCAGCTCTTCTTTGATTGAGGATGAAACATTTTTGTTGGCACGTATGCACATTATTTATTCTGTTTTATTTTTTTTCTTTCAATTGATCGTTTTCAAAAACAACTTTTTTTTTTTCCTAGAAAGTGCTGCAAAAATGTGTTGCTGTAATTGTTAAACTCAACTTGCAAGCCTACCTCGGAGGATGCTGACAGTTCTTGTGATAGTATGTTTATTTTAAGTTTTACATTTAGGTTTACAAACACGGCCACTAACATTAATGTTACTACAAGTGCACTGACTGACTTTTTGCCTATACTAGATATTTACGCCAGCCAAACACACGATAGGTGACTGCACTGAAAAGACTTGAGTACTTTGTGATTGGTTGCTGCTAACAGTACGCAGTGATTTATGAGAGTACTTGGGTGGTGATTAGCAAAAAAAGCTTATACAGTATTTTTGGATAAAATTATCTTAAAACATTATAAAATATTTTATAAGAGTGTATTTATATTTTGCAATAAAAAACTGGCCTGTCTGTTACTTCGCATTGTTAATGCTTGATATATCTCATACAAAAAAGATGTCATGTTCTTGTTGGGTGTGTTGTGCAATATTTTAGCAAAATAAATATATTTGGTAACTCTTTAAGCCTTGTTTAAGATATTTTAATTCATTTTTGGTTCATCCACCAAAGGAACATCCATCTATCTATTGATCCATTCACATTCACAACACTTATTAGTCCTCCTTGAACAGGAATGTCAAACTTATTGAGCTTTAGTGGGGTGGACCAGTGAAAGGCTCCTTTCTGTCAGTGTAAAGAACTACACACGTAATACTGTATAATTATGGAAGGTTCCTGTGGTGGAACTTCAAGGTTTCTGTTAGTTAATTGTTTTTCTATTACTTTGGTAATAAAGAGGTCTTTATTAGTGGGGACAGCTGTAAAACCTATAAAAATACAGTTAAAAATCTAAAATCCGAACCTTATGATATTGTGGAAGAATTTCTTAAATTTATGTATTATTCACATTATTTTATTGTATAATGCCTTTCTGCAACTAGATTTTAGCATGTCTCAGTGTCTCTCACACTCATACTCTGATGGTCGTCTGCCCCGTGATGATGGCTGCTCTCACCAAGCTTCGTTCTGTCTGTTTTTATTAAATCCAGTTCTAGAGCATTAAGGGCTAACACAGACAGACGACCCATCACATTCACATCGGTCAACTTAGAATCACCAATGATCCTAAATGAAAACTTTTGGGCTGCAAAAGTACCTGAGGAGAAAAATGCCTCACCTTTCACCTTTGATTTCCAGGTAAAGACCCCCCCCCCCACACACACACATACAAAACAAACAAAAACAAATCAGGTCAGTCCGATTAAAAATGTCTTTATGTCTTTTCCAAGTGTGATAGAATAGAAAGGATATTTTAAGTGACCCAAAAAGGACTGTATTGATTACACAGTAGAACACAGAGTCATAAACGGGCAAAAAAGTTTTTTATTTATTTTATATAAAACTCTATATCAAATGCAGTTGACTTCAGCCTATATGCTGATAACAGCAAAGATATTATACATAAAAACACACATAAAACATCGTAAAACGTAAATAAACTTCTAACCGGGATATAGGAACGCCCTCTAGTTTCCTTGTTTACCATTGGCTAGAAGGTGTTTGCTTTCAGACCAATCAGGTGCAGGAACGAAGCAGAACCAGGAAGTTGCGAACAGGGCGAAGAAGACACTGTGGGAAATATTCGCAATAAATAGTTTAAACTTAAGGTCACAGTGACTTATCTGAAGGTTCCTTCTCACTCCTGGCATGTACACATTTTTAATGAGCTGCTTTTTCGAGTGTTTTAAACGCCGTTAAAACATTTGTTGATTTGCTTTGCTAGAGCATGGAGTTAAAGGACGTGGAGAGGCGCTGCTGTGTTGTCAAGGTGTCAGAGGCGTCTTCGGCAAAGAAACCGGTGAGCTGCAGCGGAGTTGTTGTCCACCCTCGCACAGGAATCATCATATGCACCGGACTCCCGTTTTCACGTTTTATCATCGACGGAGACCCCCTCTACTGGGACCACGACTTCTTGCCACCTCACAGCTTCAGTGCCAAACTTCAAATCTGCGTCACCTTTCCAACTGACGCCAAGCAGAGCGCACGGAGAGCAACAATCACACCCACCAGAAGCAAAACAGCAGCAGGGCAGAGGGAGGCTGCAGCCGAGCTGCTGATGCTGGTGAACTGCGTGGAGTTTAAACACGCTTTCCAGGCAGTTTTCCAGGAGGCCGACCAGTGGCGTTTCCATTGTGATGAGGATGAGGAGCTGCTCAGAGATTTCCACTTCCTCAGCTGGTTTGCTGTACTCAGGGTAGGTGTGGTGCTAGGCAGCAGCCAGGATTCAGGCACCATCCCCTGGCAGAGCAGTGCGCCTCTCCAGAAGGGCTGCCCTGTTGTTGCCTGCGGCTCACCTTTTGGCTCCCTCTGCTTGGATCTCTTCATCAGCACCCTCAGCAGAGGCATCATCAGTAACCTTGCTGGAGAAGATAACGCTGTCATCCTCACAGACGCCCGCTGCCTGCCAGGCACAGAAGGTGGAGGGTTGTTTGTGGTGAAAGGTGCAGGCAGCGTGCATCTCATCGGGCTGATTGTGTCTCCATTTGGCTGGAAGGCCAATGAGTGGATTGGCCTCACTCTGGTCTGCTCTGCCCAGTTGGTCTTCAGGAATCTCATCAGCTGCCTGAGTGTCCAGGATCCCCTCAGAAATGTTTGGCTTCATCCAGGAGAGTCGGACATCCAGATGTCCACCGCTGCTCACGAGTCAAAAGCTGTTAAATACCCCACTGTTTGCTTTGTGGACAGCGGGCAGTTCTGGGGTTCAGGGGTTGTTGTCGGCTCTCGACTGGTTGTGACATGCAGGCATGTTGTCAACAGGAAGTCTAAAGTCCGCTTGAAGTTCCACCATAGGGACAGGTGATGGCACATTTACTATCTTAAACCCCCTCCTAATTGAAGCAGAAATTAATTCAAACCTTATTAAACACTAAAATGTGTTAATCCACTAATCTTAGTCTTCTTTTCAAACCTAACACAGTTTTGGGTAGGAAAAAAAACCAAGCATAAACAAGTACTAGGAACTTGCCTGCAGATTGACCTGGTTTGGATGAGAGAAAATCAAAAATATATTCAAACTTCTGCATCAAATTCTTGATTTTTAACGCCATTAAAGATGTATTCGGTACTATTATTCCAGCCTGGAAAAAAATGAGTGCAATTTATAGGCAGTAATAAACTTCTGAATGTATGGACAGTCCTATAAGCTGACATGGACTTGCTGCATCAAAGACAAAGTTAAATTCACACTTGCTTTCTGTATGGATCTACACCATATGGGATTATGGTCTTTTCCTGTTTATTTAGCAACTTCACCACATTTTGGAAGTATGTTTTGTGATCACAGAATGTGTAAGACTAATAATCCTCACTTTTGGCGATTTTCTTTTCTCAGAGTCCATGATTCAGTGGGTGATGTCCTTTTTTCCACTAAAGCATCTTCACCCTATGACCTCGCTTTGGTGCAGCTCAGAGATGCTGTCCCAGAAGCTGTGGTCTCACGGATGTGTCAGAGTTTCATTCCAGGTTTGATTTCAGTCTTGTGCAGCAGAAACAGTAGAATTATTGTTATTTTTTTATAAGCAGTTCCAGAAGAGAGTTCCTGCTTCTTTACGCTTAAAAACCGTTATGGCCTTTTCTAACTTCAGGTGAATCTGTAGTTGTCGTCGGATACGGTGGGCTGGGTCGGAGCTGCGGTCCGTCCCTGACCTGCGGCGTCCTGTCCAAAGCCATTAGCTGGAATTGCCAGCCTGTCATGCTCCAGACCACATGTGCAGTACAAGCGGGAACCAGCGGGGGTGCTGTGGTGCAGAGATGCTCAGGAGAGCTGCTGGGTAAGGAGGTCCTGCAGGAAGAAAGCCATGTGCACCTTTTGAACAGAGGGGGGCACATGATAACCACAGAAAACGTCTCTGTGCAGGGAAAAGTCAGCTGTGCTTATATCAGTGGTTCAGTCAGCACTGCTGTGGCTTTGAATTCACAAAAAAATGTTTCTTTGTTGTGTTGCAGGGATCGTTTCCAGCAACACGCGAGACATGGCCACTAAAGTGACTTACCCACATCTGAACTTCAGCGTCCCAGTGACTGTTTTCCAGAGATTGTTGCAGCACTTTGAGCAGACAAAGGATGTTAATGTATTCAGGGAGCTGGACAGTACAGAAAAAGAAATCAGGAGGGTGTGGAGACTACAAGGTGCTCAGAGCAAACTGTAACCGAGGACCCCTGCACTACACTGACACGTGGTACAGATGACAAATCAGAATGAATTAGATGAGACATTTGCAACTGAAGGAATAATTACTGCTTAATTGTCATCTCAGAGTCATGTGGTTAACCAGAAAATCTTTATAAGGGTACTAATGTTTACAGGCACTTTAAGTACATTTATACCTGTTTAATTGCACAATAATTACATTTAATTAATTTTTTTTCAGCTAATGTTTAGTGTTTTCTTGGTGTGCTGCTGGATTCCCAAGGTTATAAAACACATTTATCCATTTATAAAATAAAATAAAAAAGATTACGTAAACTGCTGGGATAAAAAAAGTGAATCATCCAACTTTTGATCCTTATTTATGTTACAGTTACAGCATCAAAGACACATTTCTCAGAGCATGTGTTAGGATTTACACCTGCGTCTGGTGCATACAGTTTGTTTTTTTTACCAGGCGGGGAGGAATATTCAGCATAATAGGCTGACAGGCTGCTGAAAATGATTGGTCCCTTTGGGTAGCCAGAGGACTGCTGTCGGTTTCAGGTATTCAGACATCTGTTGGCAGACGTACCCACTCACAGTGAACACATTTGAGGTTTCACCCACTGGGAAGCTACTGGTTCTTATTTCCATTATCACAGAAACGTGAAACTGAGAAATGACATTTCAGAGAATTGGTTGCTGTCAGTTTTTACAATGCTAAGACGAGCTTTCTGGGCCTGAACTCCTGAGGATGTGCATACGCTCTAACATGCTGAAAGGTTTCTATTTCACTGTTCCCAGGCTGAATAGTTCACAGTGGAGTTTTCGGCAGTGTCCCGAGGAGGCCGAGGAGAGAGTTTTCTAAAGGTATTGTGCTGTTCGAAGTGCTGATATGCAGACTTGTGTCTGTATCTCATTTCTGCTGGTTTCTCATAGCTACAAGCCACACTTCACTGCAGAATGAGGTGCAGTAGGGGTAGAAATGAGCTGAGAAGAACACTGAATCCTTAAGGAGCATTTCGCACAGAGACGCATATGTTGTTTTTTTTTAAATAGCATCTAATTATAGGTGCAGTGTTCGTCCATGCTGCACTGCTCATTAAAATGAGGCAAATATATAGATTTTAATTTGCTATCTGTAATCACAAATATGGCTAGCCTGTCTGTGCACCAGTAACCAACTTTGCTGGAGGGGAATTTTTATTTTAGAAGATGTAGTAATATTCTGAACAGTTTACACACTACTGGAAAAACTCAAAGGAGCACTTTTAATTAAGAGTATAGCATCAAGTCAGTTAAACTTCTGGGATCTTGATCTGGTCAGTTAAGTAGCAGAGGGTTGTTAATCAGTTTCAGCTGCTTTGGTGGTAATGAAATTAACAACAGGTGCAGAAGAGAAGCAACGTTGAGACAACCTTTCTCACTAGTTTTGCATTTAGCCAGGGTCAGAGCCTCTAATAGCATGAGGTGATACCTGGATTCTACAGACATTACACAGGTAGTTCAAGTCTTCCAGGATACCAGGTTTGCTGCGTCTCCCAGCACAGTCTCTCGAGCATGGAGGAGATTCCAGGAGACGGGCAGAGAGCCTGTCAAGGCCCTGTTGAAGGGCCTGAACCCATTAGCAGGACTGGTGTTTGCTTCTTTGTAGAAGAAGGATGAACACTACCAGAGCTACAAAATGAGTTCCAGCAGGTCACTGGTGTGAATGTCTCTGACCAAACAATCAGAAACAGACTGAGGGTGGCCTGAGGGCCTGACATCATTTAGCGGATCCCTGCGCTCACTTCCCAGCACCATTAAGCCCGATTGACATTTGACATAGAATACCAAAATTGGCAGGTCCACCACTGGCACCCTGTGCTTTTCTTAGTTAAAAGCAGGTTCACCCTGAGCACATGCGACTATGTGAAAGGATCTGGAGAAGTTGTGGAGACTCAAGACTGTCCAGGACCTCAATGATGGCCTGGCCCACATCTGGGAAGAGATTCCCCAGGACACTGTCTTCTCATTAGGAGCATGCCCCAACAATGTCAGGTATTCATACAAGCACGTGGGGGCCATAGAAACTACTGATTACCATTTTGAGTTGCTCCAATCAATTTTAATCATTTTTTCCATTTGATTTTAAGGATTTCTTTGATTTCAGCCCTGTATAGTAGGGGTGCAACGCTGCACAAAATTCACAGTCCGGTTTGATATTTTTTTGATACAAAAAAATGTTCATGCCTTTTTAATTTGTCATTTATTAAAATTATAAATATATATTTTAACTCAAAAGTTTTTAAATGTAATGTTGCTGAAACAAAATAATAATAAAAAAAAATCTATCTGCTCGAGGAATCACTCATCTTTGGAAAAGAGAGTTTATTACAGAGAAATGGCTCTGTAATTAAAATAAAAGCTATACTATACGCTTCTTCTGGGCTTTATTCTCAGCAGCATATTAAACATATCAGGTCCCCATAAGGAGAATCATGTGCTAACGGCTGTCTAAATGACTCGGGTAAAGTGTGTAGCATGCGTGCTTGTTGTTTTTGTCTGCTTCCACTTGTCTTTGCACTAGGATGATGTCGGCGTAAATGTGCAGTCATGTTCGTTGTGTTCCCACTAGTGCTGTCAGCGTTAATCTCGTTAAAATGACATTAACGCCACAACGCGGCAAATCTCCGTTAACAGCTACCGCAGATCGCCCCGTGTGTGGGGCTGGACGGCGTCAACACATTAACGAGCTAACTGCGCTAACGCACTAGTTCCCACCCATGTAATTGAGCACTGCGTGGTACATCCGACATACTGTTTTACTTTTGTCCATGACAGGCTTACCTTCAGGGTCATACTTCACATGAAAACCAAAATAGTTCCAAATGCCAGATTTGAATGAGGGTGGGGAAGGTTCAATTTCAGCTAGCAGACAGCATCTTTAGAAGAAAAATTGATAAAATAAATTAAAAATTTTGTATTGTTCGATACATATGCGTACCGAACCAAAAGCACTGTATCGAACGGTTCAATATCGATACGAATATTGTTGCACCCCTACTGTATAGGTTGCTAACTTTAATTTTCATCAAAAGATGTGGCATCCTTTTTCCCCCTAACACATTACCCAGTCCACATCAGTATAGGTATCCAGCATTGTTTTCAAACTGGGATCTGATGTGTTTTCAATGTGTTCCAGCAATTTTGTTTGAGTAATGTAGTATCTAACAGTTTCAACTTATCGATGTTATATGGGTGTTGGTGCACACATGTAGGTCAGTATTATGAAACAACAACAACAAAAAAAGTAAAACAAAAAATAAAAGCAGTTCATCCAACACAGTCTTAGGTAAATTTGTTTATCAGAGAATTCTGGCAAAATCATGAACCCATGCAAGGTGACTTTGCTGAGTAAGCTTCATCCTCTTGACGTCAGTAATGCACGTAACGTAAGCACCTTTCTGTCTGCCAGACTGACTCGCTGATATCCTGGCCAAAAATGAGATGTTCTTTTACAAACACAAACACTTATTGTAAGAGTGCTGTAGGACTTTTTTTTTGTAAAGGATCCCTTACATTTATCAAATTTGACTTGTTCTTTTAGTGTCTCAATCAAAATTTCCCTTTGTCCAAAACTCTGTTTTATGACTAACCGTTTGCCTAATTAATCATGCCCATCAGCTATACTTATGTTGTGCTTATTTGCCATTTTTTTTTCACACTAACAAGGTGCACAGGAATAAAATCAACTTTCTAAACCAGCATGTTATTTTTGTTATTTTATTGTATTGTTCAAAGAGCAGATTTAGAGACAAACAGCAGAAAATGACAGACTTTAGTACTGCTTTTCAATGTTCCAGGAAAAAAGGAACAAATGTCAAAGCTATGCATCAGAAAGTCGGCTTTCTTAGCTGACGTGTCATTTCAAAAATATATTTGTAGTGTTTTTTTATTTGTATTTAGTGGTCTCAGTCAATAGTTCTCCAGGCTTTCTGAAGTTCTTTCTCTGGACACTGGCTGTTTTTGTTTCCCGCCCCCATCATTGTCAATCCTCAATCCAGTCCTTGTACCTGAATATTTTCAGAAGAATGCTTTTTGTCAAGCTACTTAATGCTAACCTATGAATCATTTAAGCATAAGCAAAAACTGGTACCTTGTTAACACACTCAGTATAATGTCTTTTATTGAATCAGACGTGTTAAAGTCAGACATTCTTTTAGATGAGTGGCTCCTCAGTGTTGCACTCACTCCCCACCTCCCCTCCTCCTCTCTCTCTCTCTCTCTC
>NW_024582368.1:1737986-1745961 GCF_018398535.1 Haplochromis burtoni | reverse complement strand
CACACACACACACACACACACACACACACACACACACAGCCTCCAAGGGCATCTCCACACAAGCTCTCAGTGAGCGGCCTGCCACTAGAATCATTACTATATTTTCTCACTTGTTACATCAATTAAACTTATACCCGATTAACTATCAGCAAACTTGCATATGAAATATGATTCCCTGTCCCGATTTCCTCTTCTTTATATTATTTGTCACTTTTTAAATATAAACTTTAAACCTGTAGGTTAGATTTTCCATTTAGAAACTGCATTTACTTGCCTTGTCTTTGTCTAATATTTAAATTGATTTGATCTGAAACATTTAAGTGTGACAAACATACATAAAATTGTACTATCATACCATTTCTCTTATTCAGAATCATGTATAATGATGGGCTGGAGACACATTTCTTTTCACATTCCTGTAGACACACACAGACACTAATCTATCAAGGTTACAGCTGTCTACACACACAAAATCCAGACATTAGAACAAACATTCATCATCTTAATTAGATGTATATTTTGATTATATCATTAAGAATAAAGATGATTTACTATTAGCAAAAGCAAATACAGATAAACTCTGTCATAGCATTTTGTATCTCTGTAAACATAAAATGCTGGATCTTAAGACCTTGTCCTCTCTTCCAATCACACATTTCTTGACAGCAGCCAACAACCAAAGAAGAGCTTTGAATATCCTTCAAGAAGCCTGGTGAACTATTCCTGAAGACTACTTAAAAGAAATGACAAGACAAAAGTTTGCCCAAGAGAATTTAGGCTGTGTTGAAGAATAAAGGTGGTCATAGTAATTATTCACTTTCAAGCTCATTAAAATTGTACAAACTCCTCTTATGCCTTATACACTCTATTTCCCTGTTCCCAGCTTCCTAGGAAATTAAAGGAATGAAGAGGGGTTCAAGACTTTTGCACAGTGCTATAGATATTTTGTATATATGTATGTCTATAGGATAGCCCAATAATTTCTTACCGGTGAATTTAAAGTCCCTCCATTCTCTGTTAATGAGTTGATATTAAAACGCTAAATAAAACGAGCTATGCGGCTGGTTTCAAGGGTTCCAGTGGTGCTAAGCTCCAAAGTTCAATCTCCTGGTAACCCACATTAACACTCCTATCGAGTTCAGGTCAATCCTAATGCATGTTATGTCATTTTGCACTTCTGGATGGATGCAAACTGCATTTCATTGCCCTGTACCTGTGCATGTGCAATGACAATAAAGTTGAATTGTATTCTATTCTATTCTATTTTCAGCAAATAGAGAGCTGGGCTCCCCTTGTGCAGCCGGGGAACAAGATGCTTTGGCTCCAGTTTAGACATGAAAAGAAAAGAGAACACACTCAGTTGTACGGTGGCCACTGGAGCCACATAGATACGTTTATTTTATTCCATTTTTTTATTAAACACAATAACCAATCCACACTATGATACGATGTACACTTGTCAACTAAGCAGCATGTTCTGCTAGTCTTTCAAGGCATTGATTACGGGACTAATAGGTGACATTCTGCCTTCTGATACACACAATATATACAAGCTAAAGAGTGACGCATGAGAAACCTTTTCTTAAGAATGAGACAGAGCACTACTGTCACATAAGAGCTGAAGCATAAGAGATGAAAATGGCAAAGTCAAAAGGTGCTTTTCAATATTCTAATGTGGCTTTCTCTCTTTTCTTTTCTTTTTCTTTTTGCCAGATTTCTGCCTTAAAGCAAATCTGATTATCTAAATGTTGTTAATCAGCAAACATAATCGATGAAAGAGGCCAATTTGGACGACTGAAGTGCACCCGATCTCGCTTTGTTTATTTTATTCTTTTTAATGCAAAGCACCTGCAGCTTCTTAAAGTCTCCATTATGCATCAGCTAAAAACTGCTCAAAGATAGTTTAAAGGACAGACAACAGAAGAGAACAAAGATTCACAAGTATGAAGGACAAAATTCATGACACCAGACCCATAATTTCTTAACTGTGATCCCCCCACCCCTCCCTTGCTCTTTATCATCCTGTAACAAGAATTACTTCCATAGCATCTGTATCTTCACCCTCCCAACCTGTGCCACTTTCCCCCCCTTTGCTTTTTTTAAAATCCAGTGTTGTTCTGAGTGTGAGCGCTTGATCCCGTCCATCTCTTTGCAGGATTTGTGTGTATAAGTGTGTGTGTGTGTGTAAGTTTGGGACCACCGAGATGCTCCTTTAGAGATTGGTTGGCCCGTTTACCAGATATATCCCCCGTCATCCACCTCTCCCACCTCCTCTTCTTCAGCCTCCTCTGCAGTCTCCTCGGCTTCTTTCTCCTCCTCGTCTTCCCATCCAACCCCACTTCCAAAATCACCTGAATATGCCATTTCGTAATCTGCGGGAAGACGGAGAGAAAACACACGGGCATGGGAGGGGGGGATGCAGAGAAATCGAATTATCCGCTGTGGCCATCTTGCACATTGCAATATATTCTGTTCAGCATGCCTTCCTCTCAGTTTTGATGGAGTCCTTTCTGTGCCAGTGAGAAATGCTAAAATCAATTTAAAAACACTGACTGCAATGGCAAAAAAAAAAATGGGGGGGGGGACGACGACGACTTTGTCTGGACTTTAATAGCTATTTCTAAACCTTGCCAAGGGACCTATTCTTATCAGGCACAGGTTCAGTCCAACCAGTCCTCATTTATCTTGAAAGACTTTTCTCACAGCGACAAGCGGCGCTTTAGAATGCAAATGACTCCGGACACATGAATGTGGCACTTGGTCCCTACTGTGAGTTATGCTGCAGTGGGCCTCGGCCCTTTAACATAAAGAAAGCCTTGTGCAGAATGCATGCAGTGGGGACACGTGCAGAATTGCGCCGATCTGCACTGAACTCTCACTGCATTCAGCTTTCAAGTTCAAAAAATCTGTTTTTTATCGGTATCCGTAACCTTTCGACACTCACCGCAATCTGGCTTGCCACGAATCCTCGATCCGGCCACTTCTCCTCCGTTTTGGTTGACACACCAACACTCCCCCCTGTCACACTGCTGCTTCCTGTAGAAGCCGTCTTCGTCACAGCTAGGAATGAATCGACCTGCCATTTACACGCACACACATAAATAAATAAGAGCAGAGTAAGGTAAAGCAGCCTCGCCTTCAATCTCGCACAATTTCTCAGTGCGGCTCATCACACATGAGCCCAAGTGACAATATAATGCATGCAGCATATGTGGAGGCTAATTCTATATTCCATGAAAACAATATGTTCATGGAGGAATACCCAGAGGAAGTCAGCATGCTGCAGCTTACTGAGGTGATGTGGGGGTGGCTGGCTATCATGATGTTATAAGGGAGGACGTATAAAAAGCAGCCTGTGATCACACTTAAGTGTAGCTGTGTTTATCGGTGAGGCAAAAATTAGCCTGGTTGTAAACTTCAGAGATGGGCGGATCTGTTGTGTTGCTTAATTGTGTTTTGATACATTTGTAAATGTAATGAAAAATAATAATTAGGGACGGCTGAACTGTCTATCCAGTCTTTCGGGGGAACGTCAGCGCGTCAGGCTGGCAGACTGCCCCCTGCTCACCGCTCTGTGTCCTTGGAGAGTCTTGAATCAGAGCCCAGTCAGCAAGCCAAAATCAAAATCTGCAGTGCACACATGCACACTCACACATAATCCCACACTGCTCCTCTTTACTTCTTAACATGCACGTGTAAGACAAACACAAAGATGCCCGTATCATGTTATAATCCACAGAAGGGATCAGGGACTAACCCCCTGCACCTACCAAACTTCCTCTTCCCGCCGTCTAATACTTGGATCCTCTCGAGTTCAGCAAGGCAGGGGGGTTCTTAAAAGAAGTGGAAATAAAGGCACAATTAGTCACAGAAGAGAGAAAATAACAAAAATCTTAGAGAGCTGCAACTATAATCCATGTATTTTAGGACCCTTTCTTCCCAAATAAATAACTGCACAATCCTGGGACCTAGTTTCTGCTCAGCTGCTTGGCTGACACGCTCAATCTCCGAGAGCTGTGGGAGAATCAGGCTGTCAACAAGCAGCAGAAATGTTTTTAGTGCCTTGCGGTGACCGTTTCGGCCCATAGGGGGACTGAAGGATGAGGAGGAAGACAAACACTGATGGGCCAGCGCACAACACAGACGCAGCCACACCTCGAGGGCAGCCGAGCGCCTTGAAGTTTGATTGCATGTGCCAGAAGGGAAAATGTCAGCATACAGACAAGTGAGTGCGAACCCACAAGCCTGCAAACCTCACATAATCCCCCGAACACTCACTCTCTCTCCAGAAGCAGAGGCACCATTCGGCAGTGGAGACCTTGCCGTCCCTGTAGGAATCGCAGGAGTTGAAGAAGGGCCGAATGCAGACCTCATACTTGTCTAGGTTGATGGCAGCCAGCTCGGCCTGATCCAGGTACAGGTCGCTATTGGTGTCCAGCTTGGAGAACATCCAGCCTATGGAGTCCTTACAGCTGGCCACCAGGCTCCTGTCCAGCACTGCCAACACACAGAGGCAGACAAACAAACATAGACTTTTTTCAGGGGGACAGCTGCACAAACGGAAAAAATCACGCCAGCATGCTCAGAAACATCTCCTGTTTCCAATGCAAATCAACTGCATTTATCATCCTCCTAATGTCTTCCAGTGCTGCCAGTTTCAACGTTAAAAAAAAGAAAAAGTTTTGCATATGAAAATGGCATTATAACGTATTGTTCTCCCGGCTTTACAACGCCGGTTGATGCTTGGAACTTCCTGACTGTACCCTGAGGCATAAACATCCTCCCGTATGTGATGCAGCGTTATGTTACACTATCCATCCAAGATAGTTTCAGGCAAATGGTTGCAAGTGGCACCAACAGGACAATTTGATTTTCCTGCTGTACTTCTTTTTACTATTTTAATTATAGTAAATGGCTGATACGATTACTGATTACAAATCCTTGAACCAGAAAATAGCTCGTGGAAGGCATCCAGTTTATTTCTTTATGAGGCATCAATTATTTTTTGTGAATCTAGAGATCCAGAGATGTACAGTGTTAAACAGCCAAGAGCTACAGTGCCGACTGTCAGCAGCAGAAACAAACTTTGTCTTAAATGAGACATGAAAAATAGATTTAATGGCTTTCTTAGATATTTTATAGTACGCTACCCTGCATCTAAAGCATTGAAATGCCCTCTTCATGCAATGAGTTTATTAAGTAGTAGCGCTAACCTGATGTGGTGCTGACTGCAGTGGCTTTGGCCCCGGGCTTGCTGTTGTTGTTCTGGTTGGCATTACTCTGCAGTAGCTGGAACCAGTCCCTCAGACGCTCCCCGAGATCAGCCAGATCCTGCCCGGTGCAGCCCTCTGTGTAAGTACAGGAGAGAAAAATATTTGTTGCACCTATTTATGCAGTTATGATGGCTGTTATGCTTGAGTAGATGTGTGAGAATAAAACAAAACAAAACACGAGTTGTATGTCATGTATGTTGCTCTCACCATGTTTACTCTCCTTGGTTGTAGGAGCAGTAGTTGGACAAGGACACAGACTAGAACACTTCAGGGTAAGATCCTTCCCCGTAAGACACGCCTGCTGCTCCAGCTTGCACTGCAACACACATACAGTCATTAAACACACACGCACACACACCGATGACATCGACAAGGGGACACAAAGGTGAAGTGAAATGAGTTATTGCCGCAACGCAGATCAAATATTCATGAGGTGACCGACTGTAAGCCTTAATTCAAAATCAGAGTCCTGCTCTTGAATGCGCTTCCCAACCTTTACTTGCACACAAGGTCAGAAATAGTGATTCAAAAGACAAAGCATTAATCAATAAACACATGGGATTCTGTCACCGCAAGCCACCAATTGGTTCCTCTGAGGCCATACATCACGGCTCTTTGTCTCAGCTTTGTGTCCCTTGAGATTCTCCTCACACTGCTTAGCTCTGAATGTGCAAAGGTGTGTGTCGGTTCTTACCAAACGACGCAGAGCACGTACAGCATGTACCACGGATTTCAAGATGTGTGTAAAAGTATGTGTACATCCGTATGACCTAAATTTGCAAGAGTTGTCAAGGCTATTTAGCAACGTAGCATATAGTAGCAGAATTTATGTGTTGAATCAGCATGTAATAATGTTCACCGAGGGGAACGAGCCACATTAGGGGAGCTCAAGTGCACATCACAGTCACAGCACTGCTAATATACGTAAAACCACATGGAAAAATTAAAGTGGTGCTCAGTGCAGTCAACTTTGTACTGTTGCTTTGCTATATGCATAAAATTCAACCATAAATCTCACTTTGTAACCATTTAACCACTCATTAATCATATTCGATATGTACAATATGGTTAGGTTTTGTCAGTTTTGGAGTATTCCACATCATCGGTGCGATTTTTTCCCCTCCCAAAAAAACCGAATAAAAGCCAGACACAGCAAATATGATGCAAATGAAAACTATTTTTAATTATTATTTAATGTTTTTAATTTGTCAGGCAGTTTAGTAAACACTCCATTTTCAAAAAATGTTAAATTTCTGGCAATTATTTAATTGTTTAGACATTAACAGGTTAATTAAAGTTGGGGTGGAGGTGTACCTTTGAGGCATAGTTGTGTCCATCAGATCCACACACAGGCCCAGTGGAGGAGATGGGACAGGGGTGACAGTTTCCATCAGGAGACCTGAGAGCGGGCTGCTTCAGTCTGCAGGACAAGGGGACAACACAACCATGTCAGCCTGGATAAGTCCAGCTTAGACAGCAACTGCTGCGTTAATTCAGAGTACACACACAGCAGCACCAAAACACAAATGCGTAGCTAACAGGCCTCCTCTGTGTTGTCCAAATGCATTAGCTTATCATTAAACAGCAGGCAGTCGTACTTACACTGGTGCACAAACAAGCTTTAATACTACGAGTGTGGCCGACAGGGATAAACACTCCAGTTTGCAGCAGACTATGGAGTGCGTGCTTGGTTGAGTTGAACTCATGTTAGTGTGCGTAAAGAAGATTTTTTTTTTGACTATTTTTCTGTTTTGGGAATTAGTCAATTCTTGCCCAGGGGCTACACACACTCACCTGTGTTCAAGTTTCTTGCGGTTGACGCACACAGCTCTCTGGTAGCCCTGGGCGATACACACCTTGTGTCGGCTGCACTTAACCTTTTGACAAGGGTCCTTGGTGGTGTCTACATCTGGGGAGAAAAAAGAAAATGAGACATGTACTTTAGCTTTCACACTGCTTCACTTTTCCTCCCTTTGTTCCCCCTTTTCTGTCTTTTTTCTGCTCCCTACTTGCTCAGCATAACCCAAGAGTCAGTCTAAATGACTCGAGCTGTGCTGGTGTTGCACTATTTTAAATATGCACTCTGAGGCACTTTTATTTATTGGGAGGAAAAATCTTATTCTTGAACATAAAATTACAAGAGCTTCTTTAGTTTGCTTTTGATCCAATTTAGCTCCTCAGCTGATATATATATATATTTTTTAAAAAGCGTTGAATAACTTGCAGACTTCATCTACTTACATATTTACATTCTCTACTACACTTAAATAATTCCTGCAATCTGGGCTAAAGCCAGGATGTCTAACTCAGGTTGCCACATCCACTAAACTCTCTGCTAGCAGCACCTCACACATGCTCATATGTCATATCTGTCTCTTCCTAGCAGGCCTCCTGGAGCCTGACCTGGATGTCACCCTCTATTCTCTTTAACTACTTCAGCCTATATTCACCTGCACTATCCATGAGCACAGCTACACAGGAATAGAGTTTATTTTCACACTGCTATCACAGACTTCATATGTAGGACTGAGGTTCGCCTTGAATCCTTACTGTATCCTGTTTTATGGCAGTTAGCAGGCAGGCTTATGATCTCCTCTCTTGTCCTTTCTGGTTGCAGAATACATTAATTCTGCCTACATCACAGGATTATTGAAGCGAACTGACAGAGATCTGATTTGAGTAGCAAATCCAAAACAATACAA
>NW_024582368.1:1638533-1737966 GCF_018398535.1 Haplochromis burtoni | reverse complement strand
CCCCCCAAAATCCTGCTACGGCTGAGCTGGTTGTATAACTGATTGACTGACTGCTCTGCTGCTGGAGAGAAGGCTTGGAGGCATTAATGCCCAGATGCAGACTCCTCATCCATTTAAACTGTCAGCAGTGCAGCCTTATTCTCTGGTTGCTCCTTATCCCAGTTGGCATTGATTGTGTACACTATCTCAGTACACAATATCACAGACGTCTCCCAGCTTTTCTTACTCGACTCTGTCCTCTTTTGCTGCCACCCGCCTTTCTTTTCCTCGCAGGTTTGATGTTTCACCACCCGCCCTGTCCAATTCACACCAGCGCATCAGCAGAATCACGGTGCATCAGCCAATTCCACCCTTTGGGGACCCTCTCTCTGACATGAAGGAGAAGGCGATTAAGTGTAGTAGGTAAAGGGCCACGCACGCAAAAGGCTATATGTTTTGCAATCCATTGAACCAAAGAAAGCAAAGGAAAGAGAGAAGGAAAACCATAAATACAAATAAGATGATCCTGATTTTTCTAATAGCAAAAACATTTGTAAATAAATCTCGTCTGTAGCGAGTGGCTACAATGCTGGCACGGCGTTGTGTTGTGAGTACAGAAGCATAAGGTGGCTGCCTGAGCCTCATGTTAACTTAACAGGCTTCCACGGATTAAAGCAGTGCCTGCGATGATGACGTTTCCATAGCAACAGGCTCTCCGTGGTCTGGGAATCATTTCTGGGTTGACTGTGATTTGCAGCTCAATCTGGTGTTTCTAAGAACTCTCTCCCTCTCCGTGTCTCAAACCCCCTGTTGTGCAATCATGTTTATCAAGCCACCTTTCTTCCATCTTTTCACATTCCTTTGTCTTCTCCTCACATCAGACATCCTTGCTGTGCGCCCTCACTCTTGGCCTACCTGTTTTGCTTATTATTTTCCACCTCGCATTCCACTATTTTTCCATCTATTCCCCAGTGCACCTACTTTAATTCTTTTTACTTTTAAAAAGCCTCTCCTATGGTTTTAAACTAATGCCTGTAGCAGTAAACCTCTCCTAATTAGGCTCCCCGTGCTTCAGTCTAATCCAATCGAGATTTGCATGAGGTTTATCCCTGCAGATTGGGGATAACGGAAGCAGTGCTCAGGCCACATCCTCATCATCAGCTCTTTTATCTAGTATTTACACACCCAGTCTCTAATGTCATTGGTGCTATGTTGTTTTCTAGGTAGGAGTGTTCTCAGGTGTGCCTGCACTTTGTGCAAAAATAGTCCTGCCTGGATCAAGATGAGCAAATTACTGCTGCTAAATATGATGCTATAACTGCAGGCAACTTGGCAACATTACATTACATATATTTTTATTTTTTATAAAATAAACAGTTAAGATCTACTGTGTTAATTCCAGCTTTTGTGCTAAGATAAGCTACTGGCTTTAATTATACATTTAATAGATGATCATATTTCTGTTCCATTTAAAAATGCTGATTAGTGGCAGCTTTATGCCATCTAAAACCCTTTACATTCACCAGACCTATATGGAAGAAGTAGCAGTGAAATGACAGAGATTTAACACAATTTATTAAATTAAATTATTACATTTCCTCAGAAAATGTTAAATAGAAGAGCCTCGGGAGCAAAAACATAATTTGTTTCACGTGCAAGGCAAACAGGACAAAAGGGTCTCTCTTTTGCCTCTACCTTGTTTTAAACAGGTTGGATCTCACAACATCTATCAATAGTCCTCATAGAGAGTGGACTCAGCACATTCACCCATTTTCATGCGGTCTGCCTTTGACATAACACCAGGAAGTGTCCATTTACAATTTATTGTCCTGTCTACCTGGGAATGATATATGCAAATCCAGGGTGTAATGTGTAAAAACCATTACATACTCACAAACTGTATAAGGAAGAAAGAGCAGTGAAAGGACTACAATTCAGATTACAGTGGAGATTTACTGAATGTCCTTAGAAAATGTTAAACAGAAGAGACTCAGGAGCAAAAACATAATTTGTTACAAGTACGAGACAAGGTTGACCCCTCCAGAGTTGGAATAACAGGCTGTTTCCTTTGCAGCCTTATATAGTTTGAAATTACTGGATAGAAGGAACCCCAGGCGGGCCTAAATAGGATGCTCAGGAAGAGGTGATGGTGAGAAGGACAAAGGGAAATTCCCCAGGGAACTTAATTGGGTGTTTTTCTGTTTTCTGAGGTTTAGAGTTGGAGTAGTGTGCATACAGTACATGATGTGTGCACTGCGTGCAAAGAGCTGGGCAGAGTCCCTGGTAGGGGGAGCGCCAGAAGCGCTGGTTGTTGTAAAGTAAAAACAAGGTAATAGCAGTGGAGATATTTTGCAAAGGGCAAGATTTTCCCAACAAAAACAAAACGGTCTATCCATTGTCTTTATCTTGTTTTAAACACATTATCCCTTACATTCATTAATACCTTCTAGAGCAGCGATGTCATATACCTGGTGGGCCACATACAGCTCACTTTGATCATAAGTGGGCCGGAAAGACTTGTTTACTTTGGTGCTGCATGAACGGCCATGGATGAGGTTTTATTAGCAGGAAAAGCTACAAAACGTATTATAATTGAAAAACGCTAAATATGTGCCCTTCTTATGCTTTTTTGATGCTTGATGCATTGCTTGTGTCGTGCGCCGATTTTGACAAACGAGACGAGACAAGGAAGTTTTCCTTCCTTGTCTCGTCTCGTTAATTACTTCCAGCTGTTTCCCCAACCTGTGTGTAATCTCCCTGTGTTTCTCTGAGTGTATTTCAGTCGTGTCTCCTGTCATTGGCTGTATCCCAATTCAGGGTCTGCAGCCTTAAAGGCCGCCTTTCAAGGCCGATTACGTCACCGCGACGCGACAAAGGCTGTCCCAATTCGAAGGCTGCTTGAAATGCGGCCTCAAATGCGTCCTTAATTTCCCTGAATTTTAAGGACGTGGCGGTGTAGACTTCGTGGCCCAATATATCCCAGAATGCATAGCGCGGCGGTGGGTGTGGATAATTTTGCCGAAAAAAACGGCAGATGAGGGGTGCCCGAAGAGTAAACTTTAAGTAAGTACTGAATATTATGTCACTTATTTATGTGCAAATGTTTAATAACGAAGAACATTAAAACATTACTGTTGGCCACATGTCGGCAAAGTTATGTGACATTAGTGACGTTTGTACTAACTTGGTTTTAAAGCCTTTACTTTAAAATATACGCCGTTCAATAGCTGAGCTTAATCTTACAGAGAATGATCAAAGCTCATGTAGAAACAAACAAATGAACAAAAGATTTTCTCCTTCATTTCTGTCAAACAAAGCTGTATGACACGTTTCCAGCTGTTAGTATCATGGTTGCTAGGCAACCTGGGCAGCGCAACGGAGGCTAGACCGTCCCATTTCACAAGCCTCGCACTTCCGGCCTTAGCGGTCTTTAAGTACGCGGCCCTTGAGGATCGTTGAGGCTGCGTACTTTAAGGCTGCAGACCCTGAATTGGGATACAGCCATTGTAGTCGCTGGTCCGTCTGTGTATTCACCGTGCTTCATCTGTGTGTTCTACCTGCTTTCACCGTCATTTACCTCTGTCCATCCTCCCTCATGTTCAGGTCCTGGTTTGTGTTCAGTAGTTTAGTTGTTCCCAGTTTAGATAGAGAAACGGGACAGAAGGCTATTTGCTCTGTGTTCAATAAACCACCTTCTCACCTTCACGACTGCCTGCGATAGGATCCTCCTTTATCATCTCCAGTGTTGTTCAAGTTACTTGAAAAAAGTAATCAGTAACTAATTACTGATTACTTCCCCAAAAAAGTAATCCCGTTACTTTACTGATTACTTATTTTCAAAAGTAATTAATTACTTAGTTACTTAGTTACTTTTTAAAAACACGATTTACAACCTGAAGAGGTGATAAAGCGATAGATCTTTCAGCCCAATTCTACTTTTTCTGCATAATCCATCATACAAAATGTAATCAAATGGAAAAGTCTCTTTTTTTTAAACTTGTTTTATCAGTTTTAATCTTTTAACTTTATGCATCAAGCAAAAATTTAATTATATGCAACATTCTCTGACTTGAATAAATTAGTTTAACATTTAAACCTATTTTCTGCACATTCCAGCACATAAAATAAAATATTTTTTGTGTTTACACTCAGTCTTTCAAATAGATGCAAGTAAAACACAGCAGAAAATAAATAAAGTCAAAGACTCAGCGGTCCTGTTGCTCTATTTTCACCTGTAAAGCAGGAGTGGGGTAGGCGGAGGTTTACCCTGGTGCAGGTGTGCGCAGCGGTCAGTGGAAGAATCCGCGAGTTTCTCTGTGAATTTCCCATTACGTCGTTGCGCACTCGGTGCTTGTTTAGGGGTTTTTTTCGCTATAAAAAGAAGTTTTCTTCCCACGCACAACAGACACTAATGTTTTTATCACTCTTTATGGAATCAAACTCAAAGTAAGGTCAGTACTTCCACGCTTTAAACGCTGCACGCTCATACTCTCTCCCGCACTGATATATTATCCATTGTTGATCTGCACACAGCTGTTGTCACGAACGTCGCACTCGCTTACGTCACTGTCATGAGACATTCACGCAAAAAAAAAAATCACGGTTTTAGTAACGCAGCGTTCCTACGGGAAAGTGACAGTAATCTAATTACCGTTTTTGCAATAGTAATCCCTTACTTTACTCGTTACTTGAAAAAAGTAATCAAGTAACGCGTTACTGCCCATCTCTGATTATCTCCACACGGCTCACCTCACTCGCCGTGACAAGTTGTGACTTCTTCTCCTCCTATAGCCGTACTTTAGCAGCGATGTTATCTGAATGGCGGCACCGATCCTTCAGGACAATACTGCATTGGCTTCCTAATCGGCCATTATAGCGGGTATATCTTGGCCTTTATTTTTCAAAGCCATCCAGTGGAGACTTTGCTGGGCCGATTTAGGCCCCCGTGCCTTATATTTGAATCCCTGCTCTAGAGGAACAGTCCTTGTAAAGTGTGGGTTCAGCAAAATTCACCATGCTCTTTGCCTTTAATATATCCAGAAAATGTCCATTTACCATTTATTGGCCTCTCTATCTTAGATCAGCATATGTAAATCCATTGTACACTTAAAGGTATACATAAAAACATCAGTGCTATACACATGCACTTAATTGTTAGGGTGTGTGTGCTTGATTAGTCTTGCAACCTTACATTACAACAGTTTGCCTACCACAATTTAATGTCTTTAAGTATGCCAATTTAGTCATTTGTGGGGTTGCACAAATCAACTGTAGATTTCCTGGACCTGTTTTTACAGCAACAAAGAGAGATCACTGCAGTGCAGCTTTAGACAATGGAAACAGCAAAACATAATGAAATAATGACAAATACTCATTCATTTTGCAACACATGTACTGCAGATCCTACTCACAAATATATACACTTCACTGAGGCCAACATTAGTCAAACAAATGTATAGATTAGTTTTGCTAGAGCAGCTGCAAGACCCACAGCACATGACAGAGCGGGCAGAGCAGATGCAGCGGTTGCGTCAGGTTGCAAAGTGGCTTGTAGGGCCAGCAGCAAAGTGGAGAAAAGGTATCAACTGAGCCATCTGATGATATTAAGATTGGGATTAACTATTTGTTTCGGTTCTGAGTCTTTCACCCAGCCTTTTGTGTTTTGGACTTCAGAGTTCTGTTGATTCCTGGTTATAGTCAGCTTGTTTCTTAGTTTGTTATTGTGCTTTTAGCTTTGTGTTTTTGTTCCACTTACTGTTGAGTTCTTCCAGTTTTCCCTGCCTCTCTTGTGTTCCCCATGTATAGTCTCCATCAGTTCTTCCTATTGTATTTTGGAAGTCTCCTACCAATCCTTCACTGATGGAAAACTGAAAATGCTATGTCCAGAGGAACAGAATTTATGGGATCTCCTGCCTTGTGTACGCTGCATTTTGTAGTACTTTCTCTTGTTTCTCAGATAAATTTCTATTGTGTTCCCTGCTATTCCACATCTCATTAATTATCTTGTGTGCTTATATAGCCCTTATCTCCCCATAGATCTTTGTTGTCTCACCCTGTTTCATGTTCATGCTACTATTCATCCCAGTCTGTAGTGTTCCTGTAGAGTGTCCCCATGTTCCTGTGTTTACTGATGGATTTTGGTTTGCCTTAAATAAAATGTTATTTTCACTTGACACCTGCTCATGAGTCTGAATTTGGGGTCCTTTTCCATCACTAAATTTCACACAATTATCTGCTAAAGTACCAGGACAAAAAACACACCGCAAGTCAAACAAAGACAATGCAAATGAAAACTTTCCCATCAGAGATATTCACAGCGTACTTAGTTGTGCTTTGCATGTAATGTCAAATAAATGAAGACAATTCCTTAATTGGCTTGTGTCTTATCTATCTGTCCTTTAATAAGCTGCGGTGAGCTCTCTTGGCCACCCTCATTCGGGACAGCATCGACTAAAGTGGAGTCAGCTACTACGATTCCTGAATGCAAATTTCCACCTCAGTCTGACGGCTTTGGCTCTCTTGTCTGTTGACATTTCTAAAGCTCTGTCTTCCTCTGCAAAGCAGTGTAGCAGTCTGGGCAGCCCGGCTGAGAAATGAGGCCTGTAGGCTCAGAGCTTCGGAGTAAAGACATCACACTGATTTAGTGATGTCTCAGAGGGACAAATCTCCTCTTTTCACTCTTTTGCTTCATTAGGCCAGTCATAAAGGAAGGCAGATCAATGGAGGGAGATAACACACTTGCGTCAGAATGAGAGAAAGGGAAATAGATGAAGGGTTTTATGCTGTGTGAAATGAAAGATGTGGAATACTACTCATCTGACAACCTAAGGCAAGCATTTTAAAGTTTCATAAAAGCTGAAGACGCAAATGCCACTTGTGAAGTTGATCCACAGTATGCTGGTATGTTTGACTGCAAAATAGATAAGACGAGAGCCTCAAAAACTCAGGATTAAGTTCAAAGATGACATTTCATTTTTTAATGTTTGCCATGGCAACAAGTTAAATGAGAATTAAAACCCAACTATTACCGTGGCTTTATGTAGACACTTGTGTACTACTGGAAATCTTTGCTTGTCGTGCAAGGTAGTGACTGAAGAACTGGTGGTTCCAAATTTTCTAGTCTTAGGCTTAGAAAGAAGTTGGTTTGGAAACATATTTAATATTTTTTGTGTTTACACTCAGTCTTTCAAACAGATGCAAGTAAAACACAGCAGAAAATAAATAATATCAAAGACTAGCGGTCTTGTTGCTCTATTTTCACCTGTAAAGCAGGAGTGGGGTAGGCGGAGGTTTGCCCTGGTGCAGGTGTGCCGCAGCGGTCAGTGGAAGAATCCGCGAGTTTCTCTGTGAATTTCACATTACGTCGTTGCGCACTCGGTGCTTGTTTAGGGTTTTTCTTCGCTGTAATGCTTCATCTCCTGCTTTGCGTTTCTGTGGGCGCCCCGTGCTAGCAGTGTCCAAGCGTTTTGTTTTTTTTCCCCCCTTTTCATTCCGCGCCCCCCCTTGCAATGGCTCTGCGCCCCCCCTAGTGGGCAGGCCCCACACTTTGGGAAGGTCTGCCTTAGAGTTTGGATGTACACTCATCAGCCACTGTGATTGGCATTCCTACTCAACTGCTCTAATCAACCAATCACATGGCAGTAACTGAATTCATTTAGGCATGGAGACATGGTAAAGCCAGCTCACTGAAGTTCAAACCAAGCATAAGAATGGGAATAAAAAAGATGATTTTGACGACTTTGAACGTGCCATGGTTGTTGGTGCCATAAGGGCTGGTCTGAGTACAGACTGCTGAATAACCACTTGCTACATTAAGGCAGTGGTTCCCGAAGTGGGGGAGAGCCATTGTGTGTGTGTGTGTGGGGGGGGGATTAAAAAAAAAAAGAATTCTTGGACACTGCTAGCATAATGGGCAGGTTTCTGATGGGGCTCCCACACAAACGCAAAGCACAGGATCAAGGATCATATGCTTCCAAACCACCTTTCTTCCAAACCAAAGACTATAAAATATGATGAAGCATATCTTGCCTTTGGCTTCAACTGAACAACAGCGGTGCCAGGTCGGGATCCCCGAAAGTATTTGTTTCCCCTGCGTCGGGAGCATGCTCTGGGCTGTCCAAGTAATGGACAAACAGTATCCCACAATTCTTGATTTTTAGTTCACAAACACTTCTTATACTGAAATGTTGGCAATGTTAGCTCTTTATACAGTAAAGTTACAGTGGGATACAAATAATATCAGGCTGATCCTGCCACAATTTGTTCCCCCGGTTCAAATCACGGACAAACAGTATCTCACAGTTGTTTAATTTTTGGCAACCACTGCATTAAGGTATGCAGAAGACCATCTCTGAACACACAACATGTTGAAGTTACTCTGAAGCTACTCTGTTGGAGTAGGGATGCATCTAAAAGCTGCAGGACGGTAGCTCTCGAGGACTGGAGTTGGACACCCCTGTCTTACCGGTATTCCAACAGAGCACTTTCACATCACGAATGTGCAACCAACAAATCTGCAGCAAGTGTGTGAGACTGTCATGTCAATGGGGAACAATAGCCTGGGAATGGTTCCAGCACCTTGTTGAATCGATGCCATAAAGCATTAAGACAGTTCTAAAGACAAAGGGGGGGTTCCAACCTAGTATGTGCAAGTTGTAACTAACAAAGTGAGTGTGTAATGTTTTTTGCATTTTCAGTAAATGTTCTCGTCCTTGCATTCTTCCTTCTGAATAAAATATTTCCTCTTTACAGATGAACAGGGCATAAGATATTTCTATTAGCATCCTATCACACTCTCATACACCTGCCAACTTGCCTTCACCCACAGTCCACAATTTCCTGATCATCAGAGTGCCTTAGAGCTGGCAGGAATAAAGCTGATGTCAGTCATTTTACAGTAAATCAAGGCATATTAGCTTCACACCTCTGCCTCACTGTCTTCTCATGCTTTTATACCTCTCACCCATTGGGAACAATAATTAGTCCTTCATTAAGTCCTTGGAAATTCCGCTAATGGACTCAGCTATTCAGCTGACTTCATTTAGGCTGCAAATCTAGTGACAGTGGTTAAGGACAAAACTCCATGTCATGACTTCATCTGGCACCGGCTCAATTAAGGCTGGAGTTGCAGCAGGAGTTAAGGAGGAGACCTCAATTGTTCTGCCTCCACTCGCGGCTCCTGCTGGAGTGTAGATGGAGGAAAAAGGAGGAAGCAGAGCGAAGTGATGATGGGTGGAAGTCGAGCCAATGTTTAGCATTTCCTGTGGGAGTCACATCAGATCCGCTCAAGCGGAGTGCAAACATCTTTCAGCATCTTCGCCAAGGAATCAGTACAGCTGTGGACAGTGCATGTCTGACCCCGGAATAAAAATAAAACCACAAAAACACAGGCAACACTGTCTAATATGGTGAACCGGTGACCATCTGGAAAGCGCTACAGTTCAAATACAGGCCACGGATCGTGCAGCAGCACAGCCATATAATGACATTCCGTTTCAATCAATCTTGCAGCTTTGCTTTCACTGCAAAAGCATCCATCGCAGGGATTTCTTCGTTTTGCATGGATTTATATTCATGCCTGAATAATGAATGCATTATGACACATCTTGAGTACAGAAAAAGGTTTTTTACATGCACATACATTACTGTATTATACAAAGCCTGGGAGGTTTCATGAATATAGTTTTATTTTGAGATAATTGGATATACTTTGGATTCCGGTGGGTAATATGTGTGCGTTTTGTGTTATCATTAAGATCCCATAAATAAATCTTACAGGGTAATAGCCTGTTTCACTGGGGCCTGGACATTTATGTATTAACAGAATATGTTCTCTTTGAGCAAATAAAGTATCGGGTTGTGTCAGGGTTACAGAAGAAGCATTAAAGGGGTGTTTTGCTTTGGACTGCCTCATTTGTAACCTTAATGATACTAGTCCAGAGTTGCCTGTCTTTCCTTTAACACATACAGAAAAAATGCAATCCTGTCTAGTCGGTTTCTTTTTCTTCATTTTATTTGTTACAACATTATTTACCAATGTTACTATCTGATTCATTGCAGAATAGTTAGCCTAAGGCTTGTTTTCTTCCACTGTGACCAGGCAGGCCAACAATTAAAATGTCCACAGAGCGATACAACAACAGCAAGTGAGATGCACTTTGTCGGCATCTTAAATGTATCAGACAAATTATAAGCAAGAATATTTGAATACCAGTCCAAACAAATATAACACAGGTCAATAAAGAGCCAAGAGTGGGCAGATTTTATAGTGATGATGTTAAATTGGCTTCTTTCCATTTTTTTTGAGCAAAGATTCTAGTGGTTTGCTTTGGCTTTTATTTTGTTGAGAAAGAGCCAAGTTACATTTAGTGGCTATTTTAATTTGACATGTTTCTTAAAATTTGCATTTGAGCCAGAGATATGTCAATTTAGAAACCACATCAATCTTCTCACCCTTAATTAAAAGCAACTTTACTGTCCTTTTGATAGCATTAGTTAACTTCTTTAGCTCAGCACACATTATTAAATCTACTCCATGACACTATAACGGAAGGCAGAGTTTTCATAAGGAGGCCAGCTGGCTGACTACTTGTCCAGCAGACTATTTTATTACAAAAAATGTTGAGTTTTGATTTACAAGCGCAGATTAGCTCTGTGCTTATTACTGTCACAGTACTAGGTCTGCGATCCAGGATTTGTGTTTCTGTTCTGTTATTATAATCTTTGATTATTGTTGTTGGTTTTCTTTAGTTCTCAGTTATCTTAGTTCTTCCTCTCTTAGTGTTTATCCCAGCCTGTGTTTAATCTCTGTGTTTGTTCATCTCCTGTGTCTCCCCAGTCAGTCGTGTCTCCTTGACAAGTCCACGTCTCCGTGCCTGTCTCATGCTTCCTGTTTTATTTTGATAGTCCTGTCCTGTGTGTGGTGTATTCTGCTTTGATTCCTTGGTTTCTTTATGTCTAATTAAACCTAGCTGTTCTCTCCTCCTGTGTCTTGTTCCCTTGCTATTCCTGTCCCTCTGTCCGTTGTTGCGTCGTACCACTCCCATGTGCTCTGTGGTGTCTGTGTGTGTGTTTCCTCCATGTTCCTCGTCATCCTCGCTTCTAGTTTCCCAGTGTCTTAGTTCCTTGTCCTTAGTTTCTAGTTCTCTGGTTTTTGATTTTTGTTTCTAGTGTATTTTTTGCTACAGCACAATTAAAGCTGCCTCTTTGAGTGTGTGATGAGTCCTGCATTTGGGTCCACATCCTGCCTGCCACTCAGCAGATTGTGACAACTACAATTTTTGATCTTTCAATATCTACCCTGCCTCTCTGCACTTTTTTAGAATGTCAGTACGCAAATTTAGGCTTCGACAGCCAAAACGTTTCTCAACTAAACCCTAAAGATTATACATATACAGACATATTAGTAAGGGGGCCTAGCACTGATCATTGAGGAACACCTACTATGCTCAAGATGCATAAGTCTAAAGAAGTAAGTCAGCGAAATAGACAGTGTGAAAAGACGGTTTGAAGCTGAGATGGTTTACATGTAAAATGTCGTTAAAGAAAATTAAAATACTGGGAAACTCAAACTACACCTTTCCATAGTTTGTTTTTAAAGTAAGCACTTCATTTGAAGACAATTTTAATTGAATTTCCCTGTTACAGAGCCAAAGCATACGTGATGCAAACCCGAAATGCTGATATTAAGTTGTTCAAAGATGCCATGAACCAGGGCTTTCTACCTGGGGTTTTACTAGTATTTGAAATTTAGGAGTTGTGAGTTATTGTCTTGGTTTTGATTTCCATTCTTTCTTCAGAGCTTCTGGTTCTTCATGTTGTTTTCGGGCCATTCTGGTTTCACACTTTTTCATTAGTGTTCGGTTGCTCTTATGTTTCGGGTATATCGTCTGTTAGCACAGTTTGTTTTCTCACTGTTCCCTTTCCACGGTTCTTCACTTTTATCCATTCACTAAAGTTCTTGTCTCCGTGTCTCCTTGTTCCAGTTTTCGGTTTTTATTTGTTCTGTGCCTTGTTTCCCCAGCTGTGTCTGATTCCCCTGATTAGCCCTCGGTGTGTGCATTAGTGTATATATTGTTCTGCCATTCCTTCAGTTCATTCAGTTTGCCTTAAGATATATGGTGATGCATTTGTAAAAACATTTGTATGAGTAACTGCAGCATTTCTTGCAGTCATGGTTAAATTATGATCGGATAAGCCAGTAATCAAATTGAAACTTTTAGCTTCTCTTTCTATAGAAATATTACGTCTAACTAGGTATTTCAGAGCTTCACAATACTTGCTGAGGCTTTTATAAACTGAGCTGAAAGCAGCTTTACTGCAGAAAAGGCCTGAGCATGGAATCATGTTTCAGAGAAACACAGACATAATGGAGTTCCACAATGGAAAGCCAAAAAATGACTAATTGCTAAAGATAAACATGAGACCGTACGACTGATACAAACGCAACAAGGAAGCACTCGGTATATATTTAGTAATATTGTGTAGCAAGTTACAAATCTGTGGTTTTACATTTAGCTTTAATGAAAGTAGTTCATCTTTTACTTGAACTGTAAAAGCCTTAAGAACCTTATTTGAGCCTAAATACATTTATAGGAAACTCTCAATAAGACCATCAAAAGGGCTTTCCCCCCAAATAAGCATTTTTATAATATTTATGTTCCTCATAATCTTAAAAACAGCATAGTCATACATGTTGGTCCATTTTATATATTATTATCACACAGAAAGTGATCACTGAGTATAAGTTATTTATTGTTTTCTCTAATTAAGCAAGCACACTCACAGGCCACCTTGTTAGGTAAACCTCTTCAACTGCTCTTTAATATAACTAATAAACCAGATGACATTTAGGCATATAAAGTTCAGACTTAGCATTGGAATAGCAAAGAAAGACAATTTTGGTGACTTTGAATGTAGCATGGCACAAGAAAGGCTGGTCTGAGTATTTCAGAAATTGCTCATTGGGATTTCCCCACACAGAAAACTCTCTGGGTTCTCTGGGTGAAAATGCCTTGTTGATCCCAGAGGTCAGAGGAGAATGGCTAGACTGCTAAAAGCTGTCAGAAAAGCAACACTAACTTAAATAACCACTAATTACAACCAGTATATGTAGAACACACATCAAACCTTGAAGGTGGTGGGCTACAAGCAGCAGAAGACAACACTGGGTGCACCTCCTGTCAGCTACGAACAGGAAACTGAGGCTAAGATTCGCGCAGCCTAATCAAAATTGGACAAAAACATTGCCTGGTCTGATGAGTCTTGACATGTGCTGCAACATTTTGATGATAGGCCCTGAATTTAGTATAAACAACATTAAAGCATGGGGCAACCTTGGTCTCTGAGGAGGGTTTCCAGCACCTTGGTGAATCTATGCTGCCAAGAATTAAGGCATCTATGAAAGCAAAACTTGGTCCTAAAACTTCTATGAGCCATTTGTAAGCTATCAAAATTCAACAAGACGCTTTTATGTTCAGCATCTCTCAGCAGCACACACAGGAAGGAACAAGATGTTGTGAAACTTACTGTCATTAGAACCTTGATTTTCATCCCAGGTACGCACGTAGTCATCCTGCAGAAAGAGGAAGAAAACACTACTTTACCATCTGCTGCCAAGACAACAGAGTCAGGTAATTCACAGTGAGTGCACAGTGTTGCTGATATTATAAAATACAGCATGAACACTGCTACACTCCACATCACAGTGGAGAAGTGATGTAGTTTACATTATCACTGGACACTGATTATAATGTGTACACTGGCATGATAATTAGCTAAGTGAGTCACACCAGAGACTGTGGCTGTACATTCTTTATGGAAATGAGCTCAACAAATCTGCACACTCTGCCTATATTCGAGACATATGGTATCAGGGGTGAGCTGCCTTTTAAATGCTCTGCCTTTTTACCCCTCTTTAATTAGAACATTAATCGCTCTAATTAAAATGGGCAAATTGAAAGAGATTTTGCAAAAAAGGGAGAAAAGATGGATGGTGAGGCAAAGATAAAGACACACAAAGAGACAAGGAAATTACTCATGAATGCAAAAGACACTGGACAAAAGGCGGCTATAAGAGAGCTATACAAAAAGTGAAGAGAACTGACCTCTACCTCCTGGTGAAATGACAGCAAAAGGAGAGAAAAGAGTCGATATTAGTCAAGAAGAAAAGTGCAATTTTGGACAGAGCGTATTAAGCTGTATTCAAGACATCATGAGGACACAAAAAAGACTTTGTAAGTTCATTTTTAAATCTCTTAGAGCCTGATTTTATAATAATATATGTAACAAAGTCTTTTGTTGCTTAATTTTGTTTATTTACCACAAATTTAGAAGATCAGATCAGATTAGATTTGACGGAGAGAGACCCACCAACATTAGGAAAGTGGTTTCACCTTATCACTAAATGTAACTGAATGATGGCTGGTGCATAAAAACACACAATATTAAATTTTCCCAACACTGCTTCACCACAAACCTAAACAAGGTGAAAAAGGTGGAAAAGAAGGGTAATGAGTATCGTAAGAATACAAGGTGACAGATGTCTCAACCTGTAGTTGGTGGCACATATGACATTTCAGTTTTCTACCTGTTTCATCTTCAGGTTTGGGACACCTGTCAGTACTTTCCTGATGCAATTTATGTCCTGATATAAATACACAGTGGCAAACTGCATTAGAAATACAGTAAATTTTGTACACTGAATCGCTGAAACAGAATGCCTCTGTACATTTTTATGGTATTAAACTGCATTTCTTTTCTGGCATGACTCATCAGAATATACATGTTTATTTGTGATTTACAATAATTGCATGACTGACTGACGTGTCACAGTTTAGCTACATACAGCAGCATTCCCTTTGTGGTGTAGTGCAAAGCTAATAGCTCAAAGAAATTGAATGACAGATAAAGATGCAAGAATATGAAGTGGTCCCTGGGTGTCTCTGGGTGACAGCTGCACTGAAAACCCTCTGTCATTGCTTTAGCCCCGCATAGTTTGCACGAAAGATGCTGACTGGTTTGCAAACACTTGCCAACTCCTCACCAAGCAGCAGCAGTGAAACTGTGAAATGACTTCACCAACAGCGTTGCTGAGGATATCCTGAGCTTTTCTGCTGGTCTGCTGTTTTTAACGCTGTTAGCTGCTGTTAGCCTCTGTTAGCCAGTGTTAGTGAAACTTTCTTCTAAGTGGATCTAATATTGTTAGACTCTGCTGCTGAGTGAATAAACTCTAATACAATGTAAGAATGTCAAACAAAACAAATGTTTATCAAAGAGAATGTTTAATTTTTTTGGATGCTTAAGCCTAACATTAGCTAGACTAACATTAGCTTATATCCAGCTACTGTTGCTGTTTTTAAGCCAGTTGTCTGGAGACGGGAAGATTGCATGTTTAACCTGTTAACAATAAGTAACTGTGACAATATTGGAGGTGAATAGTCATGTTAGAGCCCTGACTTCAGTTCAGGAGACGAGGCTTCAGTAATGAGGAAGAGGTGAAAATAAGGGAGGAGAGAGACATAATGACAAAGAGATGATGAAAATATAGATGTGCAGGTGTTAAATGGTCATATATAGTTTGAAGGAGCTATTTGTGATGCTTAAATTAAAAGTAACTTATAAGGTGTGCTACATATGAGGCCAGTCTCTAGCCATATAGATGTGATTAGGGGGAACTATTAGGCGGGCCACCATGGCAGCATCTACCTGCTCCTATGCATTTTTAATGGATTAATACTAAGTTTATGAGAATGCATCAATTTTCTAAATAACCTGAAGAAATTACTAACTGTACCTTTAAAAATTGTTATTTAACATCTTGATTGACATGGGGAAAAATTAATTTTTAAAACACTTCAGCTTGTATTTTGGGGCTCTTCATCATCTGCCTGCAGGAGCTCCTACTTAGGATGGAGGATATGCAACATGTCTGACAGAAACCTCTGTGTCTGTCTGAGTACAGACTGCTCAGAAATGGACTGAACCAGATGCAACGGCTTAGATTTTGCCCGTACACATAAGCTGCCATAACCACAACGTCTCATACTTCATGAGTTGTCGTGTGTACTCCGAGACTTTCAGCCTGCGTTAAAAAAAAAAAAAAAAAATACAGCCTTTGCTGCAAAGGAAAACTCAAATTACCAGTGTGGTCATTCCAACTCAAAGGGTAATTTAGATGAATACCAAGATACCTAGAGGATTTAACTTGGCAGGTTATCACGAGGAAGTTGGTATGTGGAGGACACTGTTTGTGTTCATCTGGAGACAGCCAGCAACCTCCAGCCACCACTTGCCAATCAGCCAGGGAATACATATTTTTCCCCAGTGATCAGGGGATGCCGCTCATTTGCCAGTGGATCTTTAGTCCTGTGTGACAACGTAATAATACTTTATGGCAAAAAGATTATACAGATTACAATAGGACTATCAAAATAACAGTAAAATTCTGCAAAGCTTCTACTTTTGTGTACACACACAGTATGATAAGTTGTTGTTATTGTAGATTAGTTCAGGCACACGGTTAACCCTTTAAACCCTGACCTAATTTACCCTTTAAACCAGGGGAAGGAAACTCCAGGGCTCAAGGGCCGGTTTCCAGCAGGTTTTAGATGTGTCCTTGATCTAACACAGCTGATTTAAATTGCTATATGACCTCCTCAACATGTCTTCAAGTTCTCCAGAGGCCTGGTAATGAACTAATTATTTGATTCAGGTGTGCTGACCCAGGGTGAGATCCAAAACCTGCAGGACACTGGCCCTCAAGGCCTGGAGTTGCCCACTCTTGCTAAAAATGCTAACCGTCACCAGTGACGGGTTAGGGTTTAAAGGGTTAAAGAGTTTAATGTTAGCAAAACAAGTGTTTGGAGCATATTGCCATGTCTGAAATAATAAATATGAGTCATTTTAGGATATTTACAATCAGCCACCATCCCTCCTTAGCGATGACTGACTCATAACTGTAAACATTTACTGTACTGGGAGAACGTGCCAAACCGCTCCCCTGAAGGTCATATATCCCAACACAACATGCGAGAAAAGCAGCCGTCGTGAAAGCCAAGATCGTCTTTTTTGACCCTCACCACTGCAACACAGAGAGGTAAGTATTTTCATCACTAGCAAAGGCTCCACTTGTGATTTAAAATCTACCCCAGTGCAGCTCAGATGCTCTGCTCATCCTCTGCTCGCTGCAGTGCCAAGCTTATTCCCCCTCCTTTGGTAACCTGGCTCGTGTCTAAATCTTAACTCAACACTACAGATGAGCTTTATGGACGATTGCTGGTTATGCACTTTAACCTTGTCTGGTCTGATGGAGTCACACATTTAGAGTGTAGACATCAAAGAGTTTACAACCTGGGCATTAATCCGATGCCTCCCATGCCTCTCTTATTGATGCTACAGCTCCTGCATTATTTAGCAGCCTTTCTGTATTTGTGATTCTGCCAGGACTGATGAGGAAACTGTCCTGCTGCGCTGAAAGGACTGGAAATCAATGATTTCATAGAAGAGAGACAGCAGAAAATGTATTCGGGGAAAATAAATTCTCCTGAGTGCAAACTGAAAGTGAGCATGAAACGTGGAACAAGACGACAAGTTTGGCACGCAGCGGAGAAATTACATCACCTCGAATATGATTCACAGACCAGTACTCTGATGAAAACACTGCTGGCTTTTACACAGAAGTGATTAGAGGTAGCAGGCAGCGAGAGATGAAAACACTCAGGTGCATCCAGGAGCTCTGTGATCTAACTGATAACATCAGAAAGATCTCCTCTTGTTAAACAGAGCGGGAAAGCTTACCCTCCATATCAAACACGGCAGAGTGTTCGTCCTGCTGCCGGGCTACAATACTGATTGACAGATCACAATCCCTCATATCTGTCGGGGGAGGATCACAACCCTGTGAGCCTGTCCACCGAAAGATTGGGTTCAACTCGGGAGGAACTGCACAGAGTCACAAAGATCTCTTGACAGACTGAGGTCGTGCTTGTTTGCTGGATTGAAAAGAACAAACAAGAAAGCGTTTGAAATGAATGTGGGGGTGTATGTCCCCCACACGTGTGACTGACAAGTGTTTTGGGGTAAATGTCAGCTGTCAGATGCACTCTGCGGTTATCCTGAGGGGTATGTTCATGGTAACTGCAGAGTGCATCACGGGCTCATCAGTAACAAAGGATACAGTAATAACACTCTCTGGAGGAGATGCGTACAAGCCTGGATGGAACTTTATTGACCTTTTGCTGCAATTTCTGTTAATATCGGCCTTCAGTGGATTCATCACATTCGTGCTAAACCTCACAGAGCTCTGGCATATCCACAACATCAAAAGAGACCAGGGGCCACACAATTCACACAATAACAAAATTATTTAAGCATGACAGCAGCCAAAACCCTTTTGTGAGGGAGGTGAAGTGCCTCAGAGCTGTTGCATACTAAACACAAACGTGTAAATGTGAGCCACTCACAAACATATAATTTATGCTGATGCAAAATATTCATTTCTGTGTCCCTGTTTCCTGAAAAACAGCAGATGACTGTTTCTGGTTTAATCGTAGCAAGTAAGTACATGTCTAATTCTACAATGTCTAATTAAGGAAAAAGAAAACTTCTGAATGTAGCTCATGAAAAAAAATACAAATTGTCAACTTTAAAATACAAAATATAATCTTTGTCCATGCAATTTTAAAATAAAACTGATTTAATATTTGGCCTTGCACTGGTGATGCTTCATTTACAGCATCGTGTTCAATCTACGGCGTGCTGTAGCCTGATGTGGTCCATCCCAGAAATGTAACTACATTGCTGTGATAGCTCGGTTTGGTACTAATACGTGGTTTGAGTGCAGTATATTGATTATCACGAGGATAATACCTCAGTGAAACCAAATGTAATAGGCTGTAATTGTTGCTTATTGTGTTAATAAAACAGATTGTATTCTGCCCATAAAGACACAAGCCATTTATCATTCCCCTAGCCTTGACAACACATGTATTAAACTCAAGAATCAAAGTCCCTCCCTACTTCGTTTCAGTAAGAGTAACTGTTGTTTTGCAGGTAGCTCCAAGTGCAGGATGAACAAATCAGCTTCACTTGCGATGGTAGACCAATAGAGACCCACCAGTGCATGAATATATATACATCTGTAATGCCTAAGTATCAAATCAAATCAAATCAAATTTATTTATATAGCACATTTAAAGACCGAAGTACACTAAAGTGCTTTCCAGTAAACCAAGATACAGATAAAAATCACAATATAAAATATAAATTACGGATATAAAATATAAAATAATTACATAATCTAAATGCAGAGCCAGATGTAAGCACTAACTAGTATAATAATTTTTTGCACTTGCTGAAAAAAAAAATCGATGCTGATGCTTTTTCTTCAAGGCTAGTGAGGATGTGAACAGACTGCTACCTGGACCTGCAGGATCTTCACTCTTAAGCTTACTTTACACCAAGGTCATACTAATGTAACATAATCTTCCTTCAGAGTTCACAGACAGATGGGCTTCGTGCCCAAAGTCAGAGGGACTGAAGGATGAGGGCACAAAGAAGCTCATAATGTACAATAAGAATTTCTGTCTGGTGGAAATAGTAATTAGCTAAGTGACAAGCAAAAAAAATCAACCCAGTTTCACCTTAAAATGCTGGAAAATGAGACTTGCAGCGTCTAGTGCAATCTTTATAAGACATACTTATGCACTGATGTTTTATTTATTATCAATGAAATTTTTGTGGAAGCACACTGATATAAACTTGGTCGGGTAACAGCTGTACAACCCCCTCCAGATCTGCTAAATGCAATTATATTGCCTTGAGGTTGCTGAAGAAAACCTCAAGGCAATATAAATTTAATATATTATGCTACATACAGAACTGTACCACTCCCTCCTACCTCATAAAAACTTGCTTGTTGTTCACATGCTTCTCGGCTTTAGTTTACGGATCACATACCAGAGATGAAACAAAATCCCCTCAACATTATTCATATTCTATATCCTTTCTCCTGATCTTATGCGTGTTTGGTTACAGGGCATGAGAAGCAAGCCTGCAGATTCCTATCTCTGCATGCACCAAGCCAGGACTGCAAAGCAGAGGCAGAGCAGAGGCACGGCATCAAATGCTGAGAGGCTTGTGCGCTTACAGGACAGAGAGAGGCTTATGTAAGAGTGCTCCAAAGACCGGGTAAGTAAAAGAAGAAACAGAGTTTAGTACTTTTTGAGAATTCAATCAATGGTCAAAATGTGGGTGAGGGCAAGAGGGCAAAGTAATAATCTACAGCACTGTGCAAATGTATTGATCCACCTCTCATTTTGCTTCTGATGAGCCAAACTTTCTTGTATTTTTTAAAAGTGGTCTGGAGCAATAGTTCTCCAGCCTTTTTGAAGGCCTTTCATAGTTTATCTTTGGACTTTGGCGGCTTTTTTATTCATTTTCAGTTGAGACCTTGCATTTGCTCGTTTTCAGATGAATGTTGTTTTTTGTTTGATAAGCTGCTTAACACTGACCTGTTAGCTGAAAACCTGGCATATCTCAGCATGGTGTGCAGCGTGTCCTTAACCCTTTAAGACCTAGCATAGAACCAAGTCCGCCAGAGCTTATATTATATTTTTACATGGTGTGGTGCCATTTTTGGGAGCATTTCAAGTCGCTATACATCAATACAACCATTAAAGCCCAAATTTTAATAATATGTATGCATTAAGTGCATAGTAAATTGCAAAAAATGCAATAAACTACAAAAAAAATTGAAAATCGTTTTTGTTTTTTTAACATATATTTCTAGTTAAATTTAATAGGCTTATCCCTCAAAACTGTAAATACAAAAAAGTTGCACAAAATAGTTTCCCACCATAGGAAATTTATTTCAAGTGTCTTCATAGTTTTATTTTTGAAATACACCAATTTTATATACTGCAGGAAAAACTAAAATAAATATTATAATGAAAATTTGCAAAAAAAACAGCATATGCATCAAAATAAACTATTTCCAGCAGTGCAATTTGAGTCCTAAGCATCCCAGAAACAACACAGAAAGTCAAACATAACTTTTAAAAACACAAATATAGGCTCATAAGGCCCTGATGGTAAAAAGCTACATTTCCGCAAAATGACGTCACTTCCGGTTTCGGACAGGTCATGGCGGACATGCGATAGTTCGCGCTGATGGACGTGGAAGTGTTACAAACAGCTGATCGGATCGGCAAAGCGTGTTTCTGGAATATTATGTTTTTGTTGCTGCAAGTGATTTTTATGCAGCTTTTGCAAAGCTATATGTGGAAGGAAACTGTGACCTAGGACAAGCTGATGGCATAAGATGTAAGTACAACTCCTCCGGTTTCATATGCAAAAACCATTATTGCGCTAGCTTACGTGGTTGCAGTGCTACCGGGATTTAAAAATAGTTATGCAAAATGGAGTGTGCCGGCTCCGAACGGCTTTAAAGGGTTAAAAGATTTAAGGAAACTGGACAAGTTGAGGACAAAGGATTAGGTGGCAAGGCTAAAAAGCTATACAGAGAAGATGGAAGAAGCTGTTCTCAAAGACGGCTGAGGTACGCCAAATTACCATGGACTGGACTGAAAATCAGAGGCAGAGCGGTGAATCAAAATGGTTTATTATTTTAATTTATTTATTTTCTAATTATTTTCTGTGGGTTTTTTTAAGCTTTTAAGGTTTTGAAGATGCAAAATTGAAACCTGCATTTGTAGAGCAAGTCTCTGGATGTTTAGAGAAGCACCAACAGAACTAGTGCTATTTTAAAAATGTATTTTACAAGAGGGAGGCATCAAACCAAAAGACACAAATAGAAAACACTAGACAAAGAATGATTGGAGAGGTTTGAGTCAAGTCGTTTCAGTCTTGAGAACATTGAGGGTTTTCTTGTGCGAGCATTTGAGCAGCGCAAAGGTGCACAGATTTGTGTCTATATACAACTAATATCGAAGAAAAGCACAAAAAATATAGGCAGATGTGGACAGATTCTACCTCGAATAAACAGACATGACCCCCTTCCTTACTTTTTCCAGAATGAGTAATCACCTTCACTCTGCAAGTGGTGGATAAAAAGCATTCACTCACATCTGCACTAAACAGTGAGGTACTTCGCTAATATGGTCATTGTGCATTATACATAATTCTCATTCAAGAAAGGCTCTAATGTCACTCTTCACGCTTCACGGACAAATGACGTCAGAAATACTGTGAGAGCAAAGAATGGATAAAAGGTCAAATATAAAGCCTGACTGAAAACTGCATCTAATTAGACAAACGGTAAATTGTTTTTTCCATTTGAGTGAATACACATTAAAATGTACAAAAAACCCCAACAAAACTAAAAGGACGGGCTACACTGAATTAAAAAAGACATTTTCATGCAGTTTTAATCATCCATGTTGTTTGGCAATACATGAAGCATAGACACAACAGGCATGCAGACATGCACAGATCCGGTTATGAAAAAACAAACAAAATGAAAATCACACTTAGTCCACGAAACCTCTGTGCACTCATGCCAGCCCTGTCCTCACTATCTATAAATAAAATCAGCCCTTGTGCCTTTCAGGGCCCTGTGGGGAATAAGAAAACAGTGTGCAATTCACAGGAGAATCTGGTGCGCACAGCAAGAAGCTTCACACTTTGCAGAAAACACAGAGCTCAACTGAAAAACAGGCTCATACGACAATGGAAAATCAATGAAGCTGCCTAGGTAAGGGTTTCAAAAGGGATAAGAATTGGCCGATGTTCTGAGACAGGGGAGTCTAAAACAGTGTAATCAGACAAGAGTCACATCCACGTTAACACAACAGGACTGAAACCTGGCTCATCTCATGTGAAAAGCAGATATGGGGGTCTATTAATTTCAGTCTTAGACCCTGCTAAAATTCACAAATTCCTATTTTGACTAAAATACATTTTTTTTTAAAATTCATACATATATTCCTTTTTCCTTGTTTGGGATACTGTTAAGAAATGTCAGTATATAAATATTCATAATCAGTAGGTAAGAGATAAGAATTTTAGCACCAAAGCTTCCTTGGTTCAGCTTGAAGTCTGCTTGAAGTTCCCTTTGCTGAAATGTTATCTTGAAACAAATGGGTCTTGTGACAAACAAGCTCTTCTTTTTGGTGTTTCAAATACTGACAGGCAGACAGATCAAGATATTCAGAAGCCCCCCCAAAATTCTTAATTTCCACCAGAGACTAACCTGAATTTTGGGGTGAATCTACGTGGACTCTATGATCTAACCGCTGTCAACAGTTACGCCCATGTGGACTGTTTCAACCGCGATATGTTGCTGCATTTCTCGGGAGGTACACATCATGTTGCGACGTAGGGTTATGACCTACCTAAAGCACAGAATTAACACAGACCCAATCAGTCAAAATCAAGTTCATTTTTATTCGGTTGTGAAGCGATAGGTGCTTAATTTCTCACATAAATAATGTCCACTTGGTGACTCACTGCTCAGTTAAGCTGATGTCATCTTACGTAAGAAGAATACTGCTTGGAAACTTAATCTGAACAAAAAGAATAAATTATGAAATGTCAAGTACTCATAGTCTCTATATTAAAGATGGACGTAGCCCACCATCAGCCAGTAGTTTGTCGACTACAGTTTGAAGTCATCATGTCTGGCAACACAACCACTGTCATTGTTTTTTGGAGCCAGAAATGACCATACTGCTTTGTTCATAGTTTATCAAGAAAAAACTGGGCCTAATTAAAACATACCAGTTTGCCCTGCTTGACTTTTATTGTTTAATCTATGCTGACAGTCTCCTGCAATTTGCTGCACTCTTCCTGGATGTCTTCACCTTTCTGCACAAAAACTGTAAAATGTTATTACTTTTCTAGTTAAATAAATATTTAATATATTACTAAATATTTACTATTAGTTGAAAAGTGGTGGAGATTTTTTTAAACCATTCCTTTTTCCAATAATAATAATAATTATAATAATAACAACAATAAACACTATAAAAATCACATCTAAACTCTATTCTTGTCAAACTGCACATAAATGATCAAAACAATGATAACAAATAAAAGTACCTTCCCAAATTATGTTATATTTGCCAATATTAATGCTGAAGATGACTAATCTTTTTTATTGAACTACTTTTAAAAACTTTTCTGTTTAATTTCTAGTAATGCACCCTATTCTATAAAATCACATTTCTTTATTAGCTACCATGCAAGGATTACGTATCTCTGAAAAACAGGTCAGAAAAACAGGCCTTGACTTTGAAAAGTGTAATAAATATATTCATAATAAATAAAAGGACAGCTGAAATACAAGGCTTCGGGGCTGTGGGACATGGTTAAGTGTTTATATCTTCAGGGGGATTAAGAATATTCAGAAAAATGAAGGCGGTGTGTTGGCGAAACAGCTGGTTAGTTTACGCTCATTCTACCAAGTTACTTCTAAGAGTTGCTAATTTAAAAGTGATGGTTGACTTTAACTTGCATGTTTTATTAAATTAGATTAGATTTCTTTTCTCCATCATTGAAGCTTTCTTTGCTAATGCGCTAAAAGAATTATTACACTCCGTCTCCTCTACATCACATATGTTGGCCAAGATAGTTGGCAATATAACCACAGAAGGTAGTTTACTTACTAATGTTACCTCTGTTTCCACAAACGTACATATAGTAACTGATCTCAGTGCAGTGAAAGCATAGACAGTGGCAGCTTTATTCTGACTTCACAGACCATGCACAAACAACAAGAAAGAAGCTACTGGCCTCTCAGCTTGGCAAGCTCATGCCTCTGTTAAGGAGAAACTGAAATGCCCATGAAAGACACCCTACGATTTCATTGGAATCAATGTCAAACCTGCTTCTTGTGACAATAGACAGTTGTGGCAACATGATCACAGTAATGTAAAGGATAAATGCAAAGAGGTAAGCTTTATGATAAAACACAGTTTCAGATAAAAGCAGAGGGATTGTTTCACTTTGTTATGTTTGAATTATTGTCAGTCTTTAGATTGCACTGGGTAAGCACAGCTTGCCTTGCTTGTCCTGACAGAACTCCATTACTATACTGGGCTCAAGAGGGTGGAAAGCTAATTTTTCAGTTAAAGCTAGTCAGCTTGGTTTGTCATATTGATACAAATACCTGCTCATTATTCCTAGCCAAAATTATATTGTCTTTCCCTCAGTAAAAAAACAAAACCTGGCCTCAGACTTTTCGATCAGTCTCTTAATACAATTAATCTCACAGCAAGCCACATTATTTGTATCCATATAAAAAAAGGTCCTGTTCAGTGACTTAAATAACCACAGTACTTTCTCAGTATTCAAAAAATTTGTGCTTAAATACAATTAAACAGCTTATATAAAAAAAATATACCCAGCCCATACAGTTGTCATAAGGTGGGAAATTAACTAATCTTATGAGTGTATATTTGACTCATCAAAGCTCTTTTGCTCATGTGTTTTTAGTTTTAAAGACAGCAGTGTTATGAATGCTGCTTTATCAATTAAAACTTAAATCTGAAGGACCAGACTCGCCAACCTCCTTTCAAAACAAGAATCATAGCTCCATACACTGGATTTATATGTGCACATGACATATTTGCGTGTGTGTTTATGTTTTTCTCAGTTTGATTACAACAAACAGTTTTTCCTCTCAGGGTTTCCCAGGTGCTAAAACATCTGAATACGTACAGTTATTTCTAACCACTTCTAACAATTTCTCCACAGTGCTAATCAAAATCCTTGGTATCCACTCCTGTACCCACAGGGCCTGATCTCACACTGGCTGTGAATCAGCCTGGCTCAAGACCAACTGCATTTACTGTGGAGACAGCTACTGGCACTTAAAGTTATTGTTAGCTTTAAAGGGGGCAAAGTTAGATTTACTGAACCTGCTGTAAAGAACCTCAAAAGGCTCACTGGGTCTTAGATTGCTGCACTGTTGTTTTTCGAATGAGATTCATGAAACAAATTTATATATAGAACGTTGTTTTGCACCAGAATTCATATAAACATGTCATACTGATATGCAATTAGAATTAATTTGGAGTGTTTTTCAGTTGATAATCCATCTTGCTCTATCCAGGTGTGGGTCAAGGGGGCAACAGTATAAAAAGAGATGCCCAGACCTCCTTGTGGCCAGGCATGGCTGCAGGGTTGGCCCCAAGTAACTATTTCCTGGCAAAGTAGCCATGTACCTCTATTTTCTATGATATCATCACTCTTGTCTGTCTTCTCACCCCCAGGAACAATTTGGCTTGGAACACCCTACGCTGCCTCTAACAACATATCACCTCTGACCATGCATAATCATGCGTGCTTGATATTTTAAGTCTAACCAAATCACAACTTAAATCACCTCGGAGAAAAACCAAACAACTCCAAAAAACAGTAAATGGGATCTTTACTAACTTTGTCGTTTACCTTCAGGACACTGGCAGTATCCCATAAAGAGCTCTTTATTGGTAGTTTTTGGGATATTAGGTGTTTCCTGCAGCAAGTTTGGCAAACAGACTCCCATACTAGGTGTGGGAAATGCAGTAGAAGGTCACTTAGAAATCGAGGCAGGCAGGGATTGCTGGCAACTGGAAGGAAAATGGCTGTTTTAAAGCCCCAAGTGTTGTTAAGCAGGCATTAGTCACACCTGTATGAAGACTTCTGAATTGTGATGCACTTATTCCATTTTGTAAACAACTGAATCTTCCAAGAAAATTGAAATTAATCACCCTCTTAACTCTTTAGCAAATTTGTCTTTGTGACACCTGTTCCCTTCAGCTGTGGCTATTGTACCACTGTAGGAAGCAGCTGTAGCCTGGCTCGATGAAAGGCTATTTCTTTTTTTTTTTCTTCTTCTACTCAATTACAGCCCACCTAGGCCTCTGGTAACCAGCCAAGACACCCCACAGTGCACCAGTACTCTATCTAAACTCTGAACAAGCAGACCCTCTCTCCCAAAACAGTTGGAGGCGATCAAGATGCACTCCGTGTGCGTTGCCTCAGAGCTTTGGATGCTTACAGCCTCGAGGAGAATCTGGTGAGCGATAAGCACCGACTCATGCCAGAACAAAGCATGACTAGATAGATTAATGGTTTTCTGATAAGCCGCTATCATCATTCATAGCATTAATGCATCAGTAGCAGTCTATTTTAACATCAGACAGCATGTGCAGTGGGAATAACAGACTGAGCGTCGGGGTAGTGATGATAATTTACTGTTCGTCTGGATAGCCTTTAATGGAGAGTTTGGCTCCAGCGTTACAGACGATTTATCCACAATCATTTCTGTATGCCATGGTGAAATAATAAAAGAAGCAACTGAGAGTGCACCCACAGTTCTGCTGCACTGTAGCCAGATAAATGGCATGAGAGACTAAAAACAGACAGGTGAGAACAGGTAGTAAAGGTAAACCTGCTAGTGTTTTGGAGCAAAAGAATACAACATCACATCTCAATAAGAACTGTCAGAGTCTACTCCAAGTGCTTCCACCGTTCTGCATATTTAATTCACTGACATCGACGAGGGATCTGATGTTTTTGTGCAGGCCGACGAGTTTCTGTTCATTAAAAATGAAGTGAATGGATAACAGGTGCAGGCAAGATTGCTACTGGGTGGTCCTGAAATGCCTGACTGGAGACGTGCATGTTTTTAAGATAAGGATTTAGGGCACAGACAGTGCAGGATAGGAAGGGGGAAAGCACAAAAATATATACAGTACACAGAAAAATCCAGTTTTAAACACTGAGCTATTTCTGACAAGTACATGCTGCCATGTTTGACTGAGGCTAACAATTTAGAGCATCCTTCGGTATGAAGTTGAATTGCTGACTCTTTGTTATCATCAATTTCTAGACACATATATATGTTCATATTACTTCAACAGAAATAAAGGACCAGAACAATTTCATGCCCGTGCGATTTCATGGACGCTATTATTTTTTACAAGGTAAGTTGAGAACAAAATGGAATCTACTGTTGATCTGCTTTAATAATATAAAAGTGGATCTGCATATACACAAAATTACAGCAGACTCCCATCATTTAGTACACTGTCTATACATAGTGCTGTGAAAAAGTATTTGGCCCTTTCCTGATCTTTCCTTGGGGGATATTTATCAGATTTAAATGTTTTAGATCATCAAACAAATTTTAGCCTTTGAAAAAGATAACCTGAGTTAAAATGATTTTTTTAGATGATTATTTCATTCATTAAGAGAGAAAAGCTATTCAAACCTGCTTGGCCCTGTGTGAAAAAAGTAATTGCGCGCTAAACCTAGTAACTGATTGTGCCATCCTTGGCAACAAGAACTGCAATCATGTGTTTGTGATAGCTGCCAATGAGTCTTTCACATCACTGTGGAGGAATTTTGGCCCACTCGTTTTTGCAGTGTTGTTTTAATTCAGCCATACTGGAGGATTTTCAAATATAAATGGCTTGTTCAAGGTCACGCCAAAGATCAGATCAGACTTTGACTCGGTCACTCCATAACCTTCATTTGTTTTTGTTTTTTTAAGCCATTCAGAGGTGGGCTTACTGGTGTGTTCTAGATCATTTTCCTGTTACATAACCCGAATGTGTTTGAGATTCAGGGGACAGATTGATGGTCCGACATTCTTCTTCAGGATTTTTGTGTAAGAAAGCAAATTTCTTTGTTCCATCAGTCATCCTGAAACAGCAAAGCAGCCCCAGACCATCACATTACCACTATCATGTTTGACTGTTGGTATGATGCTCTTTTTATAAGATGCTGTTTTAGTTTTATGCCAGATGTAACGGGACTCAACCCTTCCAAAAAAAGTTCCAGCTTTCGTCATGTCAGTTCATAGAATATTTCCCCCAAAGTCTTGGGTATCATCAAGATGTTTTTTGTAAAATGCAAGATGAGTCTTTGCAGTCTTTTTCATCAGCAGTGGTTTTCTCCTTGCCCAGTCTCTATCTTATTGTTGAATCATGAACTCTGACCTTAACTGAGACAAGTGAGTCCTGCATTTCTTTAGATGTTCTTTTGTGACCTTCTGGATAAGTGGTTGATGTACTCTTGGAGTGATTTAGGTTGGACGGCGACTCCTGGCAAGGTTCACCGCCGTTCCAAGTTCTCTCCATTTGTGTATAATGGCTGTGACCGTGTTCGGTGGAGTCCCAAAGCCTTAGAAATGTCTATGCAACCATTTCCACACTGACTGATGTCAGTGACTTGTTTCTCACCTGTTCTGGAGATTCTTTAGATTGTAGCATGTACATGTTGATTTTAGTCTGCTTCACTTTGTCCGACAAGTTCTATTTAGGGTATTTCTTAATTCAACAGGTCTGACAGTAATCAAGCCTGGGTGTGGTGAGTGAACTTTAACTCGGCTTTCAATATGTGGTTAATCCCAGTTAATTAATAGTGTAACAAGATGGGGCAATTACTTTGGTAGGATTATGTTTGGATAGCTTTTTTCCCTTAAAAATTTCCTTTAATATTTACTCGAGTTGTCTTTGTCTGATATAAAAATGTAAAAAAATGTCAATGTAACCCTTAATTGATTGTCATTTAAGCTAAAAAGTGACCAATTCTTCATAAAAATTGAAAAATTGACAAAAGTTGTTCATGTTTGAGGTAATGTAACAAATCTGCACCCAGTTACCATGATTGTCTTCCCTGTTCCCATGTTTGTCTTATAGTTTTTTCCAGGATTTGGTGCATTAGTGGAATGAAATGTTGAGTGCACCTGTCAGATTAAAGGATTGAAGGTATCCCATTCTATTATTTGTTGACTGTATCTGTTAAATCTATCTGCCTCGGATGCCAAATAGATTGAAGTGTGGGAGCCCTTTTTGTATTGGAAGTGAAAGAGCCTCTTATCCTGATCCTGCTTTTAAAAACCTGCAAAAGAATAAATATAAAATATTTACGGTGCATTTTCTGCACCCTATGTATTCAGTGTGTTTTTGTGGGGGGAGGTTTGGTGTGCATCTGTGTGCATTTCCGTACATGCCAAAGCAAGAGTGGAAGAGCTCCTCTTTCATGTTGTGCTGCTTTGATTATTGCTTTCCAGTGTTGGATTAATATTTAGCATTTGGCTCTCAGAGGACTGTGCAAGTGAATTTGCGTAATCTCAATACCTATAACTGTGTCATTGGCAGTCATTTATACACTAACCAAAATATTCCCAGGGACTGAACTGCTCCAGTTTTTGTCTTTTTTTAACTGAAAGACCATCATGGGGCAACTATTAAGAAAAACCCCCAGCACTATTTGGTTGCGAAATCTGTATTTCAGCTGTGGACGTTTACAGTTTTAATTACTGAGAAACCCTAATAAAAGAATTTTCCATTTATTCCCACACCCTGAAGCAAGACTTGTGAGTGGATAGAGTCATCAAATTCCCAGTGATACGTGCTTCATCCAGAGACTGCAGTTGCTACAGCAGCAAGCTGAAATCAAAGCAGTTTCTACTGGCGATTCCCTCTGGATGTTCACTGGTTACTTCCTCTGATGTTTTCTCCTGTCATCATCATCATTAACAAAGACACCGCCATGCACACGGGCGTTAAGACTTCCCAAAATCAAGAGCACATCTGTATGCCTGTATGCATGCACGCATATGCACTAACACACTGAGACAATCACCTTCGAGAATAATGATCATGAAAGAGATTCAGTGTGTAAAAGTAGGGGCCGTTTGTGTTGCACAGCAGCTTTGATGTTAAATTAAGAGAAAAGGGGGCGCAGAGAAAGTGACATCTTTATATTAGAAGCTCTATCGTTAAGCAAACTGTTTATATCTTGGGATACTCGTCAAATTCCTGTCATGTTTGTGAAAAGTGATGTTTCTGCATAGCTAATCACGAAGTGCCGAATTCATAATGACATCGCTGCTGTAACAAACATTCTGCATCAAATATGGAGCCACGACCAGTGAGTTATAATCCCACCATAATTCTGACTTAATCTTTCCATGCCCACAATTTCATTACTTCCCTAAGTACAGTTCCAGAGGACACACTCTTTAAGTAATCACAGTCAAACTAATCCGTCCCCGAGAGGGGATGCTGACAGTTTTCACACACGTTCACGTCCTCTCCGGGGACCACGACCCGTGTTTTAAGGAGGAGGATCAGAAATGACACCGCAATCTCTTCGGGAAAGGTTATTACTTCGAAAGGCTCATCTTTTCTTCCAGAACAGATAAGCCATTGTTCTCACAACAGATGCTCAAGCTGAAGCAAACCGCTCACATTTCAGATCCAATAATGATACCTATCATTCAGTGCAGTTACCACATAGGATCAATTAAAACCCAATTAACAGGAGTCATATGGAACCTAATCCAACTGCACTATTGCCCAAATCGTGTTGGGATCATTACTAATCATTTCACAGAGAAGCAAAGGAAGGCAAAACTATGCCTATGCAGCCCCAGACACGGCAATATATCACAGTGCTCTGAAAGCTTTAATCAATCCCTGCAGCCCAGTTTAGTGTGTTTAGTAGGTGAAAATGCTCATCAATCAATCACTGGCTCTGCTCTAATTGCTAAATTCCCTTGTTTGTGAAATCTCTTGGAACACGTCTGGTAGCACATCTGGGGCAACCAGTAGTCAGGTCAGTGTGATGGAATAGGTTTATGCCTCTGTGCAAGTGGGGCTGAAACTTAATTGCTTAGAATGAGCAAAGGGCTCATAAGCGAAAAGTAGGAAGAACAGCAGTCGATACACTATGGACTGTGCTTGCAAATGTGGCATTTTTTTCTTGGGCTCTATTGTGGAAGTTTACTGAATCAATATTTATAAAATCACCCGAATTCAATATAATACACAATACCATGTTTTGTCACTTACATGTATTTCCCATTTAATTCTACTATAAAAGCCTTTCTGTGTAAAATAGATCTTATAGTGCTTAATTTTCTATGTTTTTTCACATTTTGAAACATTTATATGTGTTAAAACTGCCAGCACCAAGTTTCTGTGCTTTAACCCGCTTCGAAAGTGTGTGATAATAACTATTAGGCTACACTTCCGAAATGTGGAGTGCGTGTTTCCCCATCAGCGCATCTCATACCGCATTACAGCGGATCTCCCAATCAACACTTACATCTCTGAAGCGATTCCAGTGCTTGATCTTGTGGCTGTACTGTGAAATGGTGGACAGCCACTGCTCGTCTTCCATGAAATTCCCCGTCTTTTCCGCCTCTTTGACGCTCTTCACTTCGGTTTGGAGGGTTGACCCCGCCAGCATCACCAGCGGGACGAGAAGGCACACGATATCCGTATTTCCCACCATGGTAGCGGACAAACAAAAACACCTCGCGCACACCGACTGTCGGCAGCAGGAGGAGGATACCGAGGCTGGACTGAAAGTACCACCTGATTAGCCTATAGGATGCGCCTTCTGCTCGAGGAGAGAGAGAGGGAGAGGGAGGGAGAGAGAGAGAGATTTTCAGGGTGTGTTTCCGTGAACACGCCACACATTTATTTGCATGTTCCTGGGTGCTGTTGGTGTTTACAAGCAACGAATTCAAATGTCACGTGACGCCATTCATTGACTCCTCTCCGCTCTGGGCTTTTTCAGGTGGGACACTTTGGTTTGTGGGGCAGGTAAATAAAGGCTATAATAATGTATTATTGACTCCTCAGTTAATTCTTTTAGGATTGTGAGGGGAAACATATTTAGATCACCTTTATTTCTGATGAGATAAGTAAAACCTTCCACCTGAAAGGCTGGGATTAGACAGGTTTTAGTTTTTATTTGAGAAATTTTGGCATCGGGATAGTCGTAGATTGGATTTCCTGATCATTCCAGCTCATGTCTATGTTAAAAAAAAGCCTTCAGTCAGTAAAAAGCCCACTCTGACACACACTCAGCCAGCAGTTCTGCTGCAGCACGGTAAGATGTCTTTTTCATTAAAATTTCACTGCAACAGGGAAACCCTTTGCGACCCTTTATCTACAAAAGAGCTATGCAAATGTACTTAGCGATGTTCGTTTGGAAAAAGAATACCAACTGGGTCCACTTAGAGCTTTTCCAGAGGCTTCAATCATATCACACGACTTTCATCAATGAATGCGGCTCTCTCTTGGTTGTCATGGAGATTAATCACTTGGCAGGGATGTTTTTGTTTTATTTACAATTTATTAATTTCAAATGAATCAAACTTTTCAGGTATCAACAGCAGCTATTAGGCGATTCACTTCACCCCCCCTTTTTTCTAAAGTGACTGGATTTTTCTTTTTATTTATGCTTATCTTGTTAGTTATCCTTTATTCATCCAGATATATTCATCCAAAATAGTGTGCTTGAGATTAAGATATCTATTCCAAGAGAGACCATGGCGTTATTATTTATAATACATAATCAATTACTGTGGCTGTGGCATTTGTTGTAGTTGTTGAAAGTAAGGCTATGAATCTGCTCCGCATAATTCATTTAATTATCTAGTAAGTGCCTGCACTTACTCAGTTCAAGAGTACATTTGTTTACAAAGTTGAGACTTTATAATAAATACAGTACAATATGACATATAATATAAAGTTCGAATCCAATTGCATATAGACAAAACCTAATCATCTATTTAATATAAAATAGTAAATGTAAGTATTTTCAGAAGAATAACACAAGTATTTAGAAATTATCATTTGGTTTCATGGTCCAGCAGCTTGTATGAAAATTTAAAACAATTTAGGAGTGATAGATTACAGCTGCTGCCCAAACAGAGCCTTAAAAGTCAATGAACCATAAAGATAATAAAATAAAATTTATTTGTACAGCACTTAATAAAACCAGCATTTACAAAGTGCTTCTCAAAAACACGCAATAAACAAACAATAAACGTAATTTTTTTTAAAAGCCCCCTAGGAATAAATTATAAAAACAATTTTCCATATCAATTATAAAAAAACACACGAGACTCAAGTGCAAGAGACAATAAAATATAATGTGACTCCATAGGAAATAATACATTTAACATAAAATGTAAAAGTTTAAAGAATGAAATGGAGATAAGCTAAGAATGTCAAAGATATAAAATCTATAATAAAAGCGCTACCAAGTGCTATAAATTAACACTGATGAAGACACTGAGGAAGCGAGTTGGACTTCCTCGGGCAGGTCATTTCACAGCTGAAGAGCCCTAACAGCAAATGCTCGATCACCTTTAAGTGTGAGCGTGATGGGAAAAGTAAACAGGTTTCTGGGAGGATCTCAGGCTGTGCAACTGCAGCCAGGCCATGCATGTTTTTTAAAATAATAAGTTGAATATTAAAACCAGTTATTAAAGTAAAGGGCAGCCAGTGTAAACAGTGTAGCAGCGCCACTTGCTACACTGTAGCAGCAGGACTCGTTAACCTTGCTTATGTGTTTCTCAAGCACACCCAGGTTTCTGACAACTGATTGTACATGAACTGATAACCAAGGGAGGACTTGATGAGTAAATGGAGCGTTTCTGGACCAATGATAGGATTTTCTGTTTTTTTTTTCTGAGTTTAATTTTTTAGAAAATATAAGTCTGTGGATTTTACCATTCATTTAATACTAAGCTGTTAGCATAGTAGTGGAACAAAATATCATTTCTCTGTATAATGGTGCCAAGAGACAGCATGTATATATAATTTTTTAAAAAACAAGATAGGACCTAGTATAGACCCCTGGGGGACTCCAGATTTTAGAATAGGGAGAGCTGTGGTCACCAGTAAAAAAACAAAACAAAAATAAAACTGTAGAGCTGTTCCAGATATACCAACCTGATGCTGCAGCCTCTCAGTCAAAAACGTTTTATGGACTGTTGCATCAAATGTTGCACTTAAGTCAAGCAGAACAAGGACAGAACATTCATCAGTGTCAGCAGTTTTAAAAATATCATTTGTGACGCTCATAGGCACCGTCTCAGTTCTGTGATGCTGTTTAAAACTGGACTGAAATTACATGATTTTGTTCTCATGTAACTTTTAAAGATGCAGTGGACAACAATTTTTCTCCTGTGGCATCCAAAAAGGTGTTAACTAAGGTGTAATCTCACACGACTCTGCTAAGTGTCCCGGTAAGGGGCAGCATACATGACACCAGGCCCTAGAAATGGGATACCTAAGTGCAACACACCTACAACAAATGTTATGAATTATTCAAACTGTACTGTTCATGCTGTCAAAACTCATTATTGTATGTGAACTTAATCAAAACCTCTCAGTCTTAATAAAAATGAAACAAATTACCACAGTGCTGTCTGATTTCATGTGATTTTCATATGGAATAAAGTTAAAGCAATAGTTAATTACATTGTTATATCTTGATTGACAAACTGACAACCTTGCATTTTGCCCTTGTATCTACATTATAACAATGAAACACAGTTGGCTAAAATAGAAAAAAAAAACACAGAAAAGAGTCAATGTTGATTGTTATCTGGATTAATGACAACGCAAAAAGAGGTATGCGATGTGGTTATGTTGACTGTAGTTCTATGATACGTCTCGTTTGCGTTGTATAAAATGTTTTGATGCATTTTTTGGGGAAGTACAGCATTTGCACTTTGCCAGGCTATAGCGTTTGACTATATCTGCATAGCCTGCTGCAGTCTCAGCCCTAGAGAGGAGCAGTGAATGACAGCTTGTAAATGAAATGCTGGATTAACTGATGCCATCTTTATTTCATCCTGAAAGAAGTGTATTTGAGACCTTAATAAAGGCAGGCGTAAAGACAGGAAGTTGTTTGAACTGAACATGGACTCGTGCATGGAAATTATGTGATGTGATACAAGCAAGTGTGTGAAAGCAGCTGAGCTTAATCCACATATAGTGAAGCATACAGCAAGCATGCAAATGCTTATTTTTAATGCTACACACTCAAGCTGAATAAAATATTCATGTGTGCAAACAACAAATTTTCTAGCTGGTTGGACTCTGCTTAGTTTGTACTTCCTGCGTTCAACTAAAGCTAACTGTAGCCAGACACGAATACATGCAATCTCCTTGCTTTAATCTCAGCAACATTAATCAAACTGAAAGCAATGAAGAGCATGAAGAAAAATTACAGTGTGATTAACTTCTCTCTTGTAAGTCACATATTAGGAGGAAAACCTGAAGCTACTGCAGCAGGAATCGAGCAAAGGCCTGGCCGTGAACCCAGACAGATGTGATATGACAGTCACGGAGCAGTGAAGCAGAAAGTGAAAGGAAGGAACACGGGAACTGACAATTTTCATCTCATTCTTTGAAGACAGAAAAGGAAATAAATGGCTGAGAAATCCTTGAGTCATAGTACTATAGGCTGTAATGCAATCTTATAAAAGCACTGTGAATACACTCCTGTGTCATGTGAGTGTGTTTTCCCTGGGTCTGATGCTTTGTGACTCAGAGGAAGAGATGTAATTGTGATGACCGCACAGATAAAGTGAAGTTCATTAACGAAACATTTTGGATTCTGTCATCCAGAACAGATGTGTGTATCCATGAGCCAGTCTTGGAGCCTAAGTTAATTGTCAGCTTATTAATTAATACTTTTTTAATGAATGTGTGCCATTACTAATGACTTTCTAGCAGTCTGTTTAAGGGGTCAGTCAATTGGTTCAGGTCTCCCTACAGATATCATTATATTAATGATGTTACTTAACTTTGGGCTGGAAAAAAGCAAACTGCAGAACTTTTCCCTTAAACTGTAACGTCCATTCAAGACTAATAGGTGGTATTAGTCCAGTAAATACGGACGATATCCAGGATACTTTAAGATTCAAAGAGCAGTCACAACAGCCGAGGAAAGCTGTGTTTGGCAGGATTGCTAAATAATGCACATGCTTCTAAAATGAGAGACAGAGAGAGAGAGCTTCACTCTGGGACAAGTCACACTAAGAGTACTTATAAATAATGATCGGGATCCTTTTCTCTGTCTTAAGTCATCATGCATGCAGTGACTTTTTTGCTCTGCTACCTATCACTTAGCAATGCAGCCTCTGTGCCAAATTACACTCGATCAATATCAATAATGAAACTCGTTCACAAACTCAGCAACCAAAGCTGGAAAATGCAAATAATCCACCTCCTTTGGGTGCTTTATGTCAAGTTGGCAGTCAGTGAAAGGAAACGATAACACCTTTTTGTTTCGTTGCTCATGTTCCGTGACCAACAACAATAATAAATGAATGACACAGGGCTTATTACACCTCTGGAAATGTATTTAAAGCAGATAGTGGTAAAATGTTCCTTACTAGATTTTATCTAGGCCTCTTTTTTTTCCTCTTTTTTTTTCAGATCTATCATCTTTGAGCAGAAAGGCCCAGCAGATCCACCCTCTGGAGTGTTGTGTAAAGTTTTAATACTTTAATAAAGAAGAGTGTATCTTCACAAACAAAGAGAGAGAGAGAGAGAGAGAGAAAAAGCTAAACATCACATTTTCCACTCCCCTGAGAGTGTGGGTCTGTTTCTGCTTCTTCCAGCAATAAATCAAAACCTGTCCCAGGTCCAGCGTCAGGTGATGCAGCCTCGCCGAGCCAAACAGCCGATCCTGCATTTACTGCAAAAGCCTTTTCAGATAAACACGAGGAGGGCTGAGATGGAAAGGTTATTCTTCTTCAGTTGGAAGTGTCTCCTCAGAGTGACAGACACCACCTCATTTTTCATGCCACGAGGAGTGATAAACAGCAATAAAGTACTTCTGCTCACAACGGCATGCCGTTGCTATAGTCACAGCCTCCCAAACACAATCCAGAGACCCTTTCACCTCTTACTGAATTCATTAACATAAGCGTATGCAAAAGAGCGTGAAGAAGAAGGTGGTATCTGAGCACATTCTGGTTAAGTGCATCGTAATTGCTCGGGTTATTTTCGCACCAGTTACTGAAACAAGTAGTTTGCTGGGATGAAAAAAAAAAATACAGGTAGGATTTTCTTTGTGGTTCGCTCCAATGATCCTCTGATTAAAGGAAGTACTTCCAGAAAACAACAACAACAAAAAAAAAAGCACTCTCAACAAGCCACTTGGTAATAGATTTATTATACATGAATTAGCCCGAGGCTGGCCAGCTTAACAGCCCTCTCAGGCCTGTTTGAATTGTAAAACACACTGCCTGTCACGCTTTGTTTCCCTTTTTACTTTTCTTCCATGACAATGTACAAATAATGTTTTCCCCCCAAACAGTGTAGTCTGCAGGCTTAAGCTCAGGAAAACGGCACCGGCGCTGTGTGCGGAGAAACATTAATGGAGCAGAATAAAACGCACTTGCTACAGTTGAAACGCCCGTGAAAACGACACGTCAGACAGCCTGCTGTGTGTTCACGGGCACAAACAATAGATGCAACCGGGCATAAACATTTCCCATGCAAACATAAGCACTTTCACCACACTGGCTGCAGCTTCTTCGTTGTGTGAAACTTAAAGCTTGTACAGTGACGCCACTATCTGGTTATGCAGTGCATTACATCAATCGGGGGCCGACTGTGGAATTTCACCACTAGGTTAAGTGCGATTAAGCACACAAACTGCACTATGAAATGAACGTAGCTTAAATAGTTTTGGCATTAGTTTATTGTTAGGTAGTTCAGCTTTTTAATTTTTTTGTGTAGTCAGCTACTGAAATTTTTCTGTTTTACCTTTCCTTGTTTACTACTTCTTTACTACGACTATTAGGGTAACACCATATATATATATATGTTGTTGTTCATTTTCAGAATAAAGTCGAAATGTGGAGAATAAAGTTGTCGTTTAAATTCAAACAACTGCTACAGCTGCCTTGTGCAGGTGAATTAGTAAAGGAACGTGATCAGCGATCTTATTGTGTCTCGCGATACATCATACTTTTAGTGCACGAGGGTCTAACCATCGGTATCCTTGCATGTGCCATTTCAGTTATCACAAATGTGGTGTTTTCTTTTTAACCAAATGAGGCTTTCTGTCAACACATTCTGCCCCATCTCTGCAGCGTTCTTAGTCTTATCACAACACTGTTTATGTGCTAAATAAAAGGTAAACTTTAAAAAAAAAAGTTTAGCGCTCACAAAACTATATTTACGTAAAGCTGCAGAGAAAAAAAAGAGAGTTTTAGTCTTAGTCAGTGAGGTCAAATGTGTCATCACAACCAGTATCAGGTGGTTCTGGTGCGTGCATATTATGAGACTGGGATGACTACGTGACTGACTGTGAGTCAGTTTTTGATATGACTTGCAATAATGGACTTTTCAAATCTTGCTCAGCACAAATAGGAATCTTATTAGGCTATAATAATAGTAGTAGTAATAATAATAATAATAATCATAAAAAGACACGAACCGAAAACTGAAGAGTGAAAAATAAGTCAATGGACCACGTTTAAACAATGAACAACAAAAGTTAATAAACATATATATATATATATATATATATATATATATATATATGTACACACACACACACATATACTGTATATATACAAACTAACTCACAGCAACCGTTTCTTGGGGGCTCACACATTAGCAGCTGTAGTAATGATGACATCATCAACAAATGTCAAACAGGATTATTTCCTGCTTGTTGCAACACTTAGGCCATCTGGGCTTTCTGATATTGCAAATGTAAAATCATAGCAATTTATCATATGAGTGCTGTAAAGCTATTTTAGTTTTTAAGACCGTTAAACAAGGACCAGTCAGGTAAACTGAGTCAGATATCAACTTTTTTTGTGTTGCATTGTTAGAATTTCCTGAAATGTTCATTCATATAGTCAATTTGAGTGTATATTTTACATCTGATATACTTTTGGTTTTACATAGTTTTAATCAACTAAGCTTCAACTTCAGTGTAAAGCAAGTGGTAGTTTTCAAAATTATACTAGTACTTTTCTGTGTTTCTTTGGGTTTTTATTCCAACAAACCTAGTCAAAGAGAAGGTCAGTCCCCAGAATGGGATGTAAGTAACCTACAATCCCCATAAAAATAAGAGGCATGAATGGACACAGAGGCTTAAGACTTTAAGTTGGAGAGCAATTACCTGCTATTGTAAACAGGTCTGGAGGCATTTGCAGCAGTGGGGGATGGTAAAGCCTCCCTGTTAGAAATCATGAGCCAGAATTGTGCAAGATTTTTCTTAAACTTTGGGTCTCTGAGAATAGCACACTTTCTAGTCATTTATTAAAGCATTTAAGTGAACAACATGGTCATAAAGTTGTGACACCAATCTGTCACTAAAGCTTATTGACTGACTGAAAAAAAATTAACATTTAAAAAGGAAAAACTAGCATGTGTAAGCTGTGTAAAATGTAGATAAAAACAGAATGATTTTCAGATCTCATACACCCATATTTTATTCACAGAAGAGCACAGGGACATATCAGCTGCTTAAACTGAGAAAATGGCAGCAACAAATGTGAAAACAGGTGGGACAGGGCCATGTTTTAGGCTGTGTATCACCCCCTCCCCTTTTAACAGCACTCCATAAATGTCTAGGAACTGGGGAGAGAAACTTCTGGGAAAGGACTGTTCTTCCAATCTTGCCTGATATAAATTCCATGTGCTCAACAGTCCTGGATCTTCTTGTATTTTTGTTGTATTGAACTGAAGGCAGTTCAGCACCCGGACTCTTCTACTTCAAAGCCATGCTGTTGTAATAGATCTAGGATGTGTGGGTCCTGGAAAGGACATCAGCTGGATGGAGCAAATGTTGCTAAAACCTGATTTCTGGAAGTGTCTCTGAGCTGATGCAATGACTTCCATGACAGAATCATGTCTGTTTTGAATGCAATACTGCCCGAGTGCCCAAAGACTATATAGCATCCAATACTGATTGCACACAGAGATTCCTCCAGATTTTAAAAATCTTTTGATGATAATGTTTTTTTTATTTAGATGATTTTTAAAATCTTTACAATTTTACCTTCGGGAATATTGTTCTGAAATTGTTCCACAATTTGTAAATGCAGATGTTTTATTTACAGATTAGTGAACCTCTGCCCATCTTTACTTCAGACAAACTCTTTTAAATATCCAATCTATTGTTGACTTTTTGCCAATTAACTTAATTAGTTAAAAATATTTCACCACCTGTTTCTTTCACAACTTTTTTAAACAATTGTTGCTGCCATCAAATTCAGAATGAGATAACATTTTAATAAAATAGTAAATTATTAAAAGATTTCTATGTTTTATTGTGAATAATATATGGTTTTAAGAGTTTTGACTTTGATTGCATTCTGTTTTACACAGTGGTTTTTTGGTAATGGTAAGACTTTAAACCAACTTTAACTTTAAAACAAAATTATCATAAAAGAAAAAGAAGAATGAAACTATGAGGATGTGCAGAGGGGAAAATAAAACTCATTAAAATAATAAGATAGGCTATGATCACTACAACGCCCCCTTTAAAAAAATCTGTTTTTTGTGCCAGCAATGTCGACTGGGCTTACTTCATGCCTGAGAAACTGCCTGTTGAAGTTTAGTTTGAGTTGGCAGTTTGAGTTTAGGTTTGGCCCCTGCTGAAGAGACTTTTAGACGTTTATAAATTATTCCCAGGGGCGCTGTTTAAAACAAAAGCTGTAAAGTTAATGGTCAGCACTCTTTCTGACCATTTGACGGAAACGACAAACGAGGTCTACGTGCGAGACGTGTCCCCCATGTCATTCACAGGAATCGATCTTTCAACAGCTGTACAGTCATCGTCTTTTCCTCTGGGCTTTCGTCTGAAATTTCTGTTGGGCGGATCTTTCTTTATCGTTTAGTGGGATTTGTGTGGCAATCTTTACTTTACCTTTAAAATGACTAACAAATAGATGAGTAAAAAAATAAAGAGTAGATCAGGAACTTCTGCGCGTATGCAGGATGGGGGTCGGGCTGTTGCTGCAATACACCGGCAGAGGGGCTTTGCCTAATCATCAAAGGGATCAGCAGTGTTACCAGGCAAGGCAGAATGCTGAGGACGTGAGCTGAATCGTCATTGGTGGAAAAATACGATGGGCGGGGTGTTCTTTTCGTGGGTATTTAAGGCTTTGTTCCATTGTTGCAGAGGTCTTCCAGCTGGTCTGGTTCAAGGGACGGGGCCACCATCCGAGGATACAATAGCACTTTAATTTTTTTGTTTTTAAGGATGTCTTGCAATCAGTCTCTGTACGGTAGTTTTCCTCCATCTCCATCGGAGGACAGGGGCTCACAGCGGCTGTCCTGGAGCAGTTTGCTTCACAAGCTGACAGAGCTGAAGGGACACAATCAGAGGGTGACAGAAGATCAGTACTGCAGCAGTGAATCTGGTGAGTGTCATTTGATCGAACTAACACTGTTCAAGAATATATATGTATAATTTCTGTTTAAATGCATTTTGGAAAGAGAAACAGAGAACAAGAGAGAATGAAGTCTTAAAGTACCAAGAAAATATGCTTGTCAGTCTTTCTTCCACTTTGTTTAATGATTAGAAAACTTTAAAAAAAAGAAAGGTGAATCCCACACTGCTATATATTCCTTACTAACTTGTAGCTACTCCTTTGTTTCAGGATCTATGACAGATCTGTCAGAGTTAGACATCAGCTCCTTCTTCTATCCTCTGGAGGAGACCTTGGCTGCAGACGTTGTGACTGCCATTGCACATAGTCTCAGTGATGCATCGCACACCAGCTTGGATTGCTCCAAACTCATCCTCCCTGACTGCCTGCTACACAATATCAGCCAAGAGCTGCTCCACTTGGCCGCGATAGAGCCTTGTGGTCTCAGGGGAGCGCTCATCGACCTGTGCGTTGACATGGGGAAACAGGACTCCCCATGTACTGTGGATCAAATAGCAGTAGATCCATCCCTTGTCCCAACTTTCCATGTGACACTGGTGCTGAGGGTGGAGTCCAGTGGACTGTGGCCAAAAGTTCAGAAGCTCTTCAAAAGTAGCAAACCAGCACAGACATCCTCATCGTCTCCGAAGTACCACGACACCCTAAAGCTGAGCACGAGTTTCAGGGCTATCAAGAGGAAACTGTACAGTTCAGCCGCACTGCTGGTTGAGGAGTGCTGATCGCTGAGCACTCTTGTCTCTGATAAGCTGAACTCTAAAGAAACTGTAAAGAAGCTGCTAATTAATGCAAAATCTTAACAAAAGCACTCTCGAGACATAACAATGATGACCTGTCTGTGATGATGTATGACGGGGTTAATACTGAACTACCTTTGTCTCATAGCAGCTACTCATGTGGGTGCAGTGAAGATTAGTGTTTGCACATGGGTCAGTTTCATTCCTGTGAATGTGAAGCCACACCTATAAGGGAATGCCTTATGTATGTGACATTTAAATATACCAACGGACACTCGTTTTGTATTTTTTTTTTTAACATGAGAGAATAAATTATTTTTTTATTAACTTTTTGTGTGAGTTTTATCTGTCTGCGTCCCATATCCACACAAATTCATACATGCTATGTACTGCAGTGCTGAGACAAAACAGTAAAGCAGCAGTATGTTGTATTTTATTTCTCTTGCACCAACCATTCAGTTATGTTACTGCTGTAAACAGATACTTCCAGCAGTTTTCTTAGAGTAGTCAGTACTTAATGACTTGACATCAGGGGTGTTAAACATGAGGCCCGGAGTCCAGAACTGCCCACCAAAGACTCTACTCTGCCCTTTGGATGGCATGGGAAATGTGAAGGAAGATATCAATTTTAGACTCTACCTCCCCCTTGGCCATTATACACCAAAATAATTAAGTACATAAATCACAGAAAGTGGGTTTAGTTTTTTTAAAAAAAAGACAAAAAAAGGAGAAGTATTCTGTCAGTTTTTTAATTTGTAGTCACAGGACAGTCTGCACAATGAGCTAACAGAACTTTTTCTATAATTTTACACATTTATTTCTTGCAATTGAATTTTTTTTTATCATGTAGTAAAACTGAGCTATAATGTTGAAACGTCACTTGTTTCCTTATATTAAAATATCTTATGGCTTACATGTGTAGTTAAACTTTACACCGACAGAAAGAGGTGTTTCACTGGTTCGGCCCACTTAAGATCAAAGTGGGCTGTACGTGGCCCATAATGTAAAATTTGTTTGACATCCCTGCTCTATATGGAGTGGAGTAGTCAACAGGTGTAGTTAATGAAGTTAACCAACTTATCTTGAAGAAGAAACCTTAAAGATAACAGGGGAAACTGGCAGACACCAGTAAAAGTGAGATAGTACTGTCTGATAACGGTTATCATAGGAAAAGTGTGAATGTTCAACAGTAATATTCAAAAGTCTTGAGGAACGCATCGGTTTTAAAAATGTTGTTTCCAACAACTTTATACATTTTAAAAAGGTTTTAAGCATTAGTTCGCCAGGTTTACTAAAAATCTTTGACATCGTTCAAGCATAAGAAAGGCACTTAACAGAATGACAAACCTTTAGTTGAACCTACAAAAAAAAAAGTTACCATAGTTCGAAGGGCATAAAACTGTATTTTTGCAACAACAAGATGATTCCCAAAGAGCTATTAGCCAAATTCCTGGCGTAGCACAGCGTGGTGTGAAGTGTGGCCTTAAAAAAATTAAAAATCTGGAAAAGTAACAGGCCTGAAAAAGCTGCAGCAGATGAACAGCATCTGAAAGACCTGAGAGACCTTCAATTAGTTATTAATCAGTCAGCGACTTCATTTTTCAGCATGAAAATGATCCCAAACACATCGCCAATACAGAAAAAGCATACTATTCCACACAATGGAGCACTCCCATCAATCATTCATGGATTGGCCTCCCCAGATACTGGACTTCAACTTTGCTGAAGCAGTTTGGGATCATTTTGACAGAGAACATAATAAAAAAAGCAGTCAACAAACTGTGGAATACGCCAGGCACAAACACACGCACACACAGGTATGTACTGCCAACTTCCACATTTATTCAGTATTTGCGTTATGACAGCTGACTCAGTCTCACAGTCTGACAGCTCACGAGCCCAGCTGATCTCTCCCTGGCCGCTCCTCCTCGTCTCACTATAAACACAGCGGAGGGAGACCATCATCAGTCCATAAACAACATCAGCTGTTCTTACCGGCCTCGCAGCGCCGCCCTGTTGAGCCTTCCGCTCCACTCCTCCCCTGCAGCTGCGCCCGGGGCCACGCCTCCGCCACACAACAAAGAGCTTTGAACTACTTAAAGAAATGACAAGAAAGTTTGGTAAGAGCTCAGGCTGTGTTTAAGTTTAAAAGTGGCCACACCAAAAATTGACTTTGAAGCTTGTTAGAAATGTACAAACTGTTTTTGCTTATATATATATATATATATATAAATATATATAATATATATAAATCATGATTTCCATGTGTGTTTGCATCAGTTTCCCTGGAAAAATATGAAGAAATGAGAGGCTCATTACTTTTACGCAGCACTGTACATCATAATAAAACTCTCATTGGAACCAACTTATCTTGTGTGTGTCTGAACCTAAAGCCAACATTAGACAAGGTGTAAACCGGCGGTTCAAAGAGTGATGATTCACATGAAGTGAATGCGTCACGAAGCAGATGTGTCACCTTTTCCTACACATGTGAGAAGTTTGCTTTCAGGCCATCCAACTCCCAAAAAAGCTTTCCTAGGAATAGCAAACATGGAAAAAAAACAAAACCCACAGTTGTTTCCAAATGCTAGCCGAAGTGCAACTGAAACCTTAAAGTATAGTGAAGCAAGATGTCTAAAATAAAATTTAACACTGATTTTTTTTCCTTTTTTTTTTTTTAAAAAACAAAAACAAAACCACAAAACACAGAGGACACAAATCTCTACTTTCCCAGAGCGAAACTCGTCTGTTCACCCACCACAACCAGCTGAAGGCCGGTTGCTGACTCCCGAAGGCCTTTTACATCCAGCTTTTAAGTGTTTCTGTGGTATTTTTTCCAGATTTCCCACCAAAGTCACAAACATATGACACAAACAGCATGACTGATCAGTTGCAGTGATGGTCCTAGAATAACATTATGCCATCAGAGAAACAGCAAATACCAAAACGGGGGATATTGTGATGCTATAGGTCATCATTCTCACCCCCATATCTACTACATACACTGCAGCACACAGTTTAAGCAGTTTACAGAAAATCCAACGAGGACGTCAAAACTGTAAACGTGGAGAAATAACTGAAAATTAAAAATGTAAAGCTTTTGAACTGCGATTCCAGTTTTCTGTGAACGCTGCATTTAGGCACACTCAGAAACCCTCTTTTATACCCTGACTTACATAGTGTAAAGTTTGAATTTGGGACACAAAAACTGACTTACTATTGAAGCACATAAGCGAGTGTGTGTACGTGTATGTATGATGTAAAACAAAAGGCGTGCACCAGTCAATCATTGGACAATTTTAATTCAAAGAAACTTTTATACAATTTTAGCATGTTAATTTAATAAATATGGTTTACTTTCATTTGTGCAACAGTTTACAGTAATTATGATCCAACAGGCTACAAGCAAATCCACTTAACAATGTAAATGACTTCAATAACCCCTGCACTGTTAAAAGTAAAATGAATATTTACATTGGTAAAACTACAAAAATTACACGCTTTCCTTGTGAGTGGCTCAGACATCTGTCTATGAGAAGGCCATCGGGTTTCTCAAAATATTTAAGAAAAAGAAAACGATTGGGACAGAGGAAGCTAATCTTAGTAGCTTTGCGTACCGACAACAATGCTCTTACTTTTCAGCACGACTACCCGGCCGCCTCTCACCACTGTAAAGATTCTAGTAAGACGATGTCAGCAGTGAACTCAAAGCTTCTCACAGTTCTACAGGAAGTCAATCTACACCGAGGCGCAGAGAGGTTCCCTGATGAGGTCTGCTGCCCACTACACGTAAGGCATTTTTTGATTCTCTTGGTTTGCTGCAGAAATGTGGTCAAATTTGAGTGGGCTCCGACCGATTTCTTCTAATTAGATTCAAGTACTGACGAACCTGAGAAAGCCAAGAGAATAAATCAGTTATACAGCCATTCATATCACAGGATAATCACTTCAATGTTATATATATTTAAGTTTCTTAAAAATATCATTCATTATCACTATTACTCAGTAACATTCACCACGAGTGGAAAGGTTAAATTATACAGATAATTTTGCATGTTTTCACCAAACCAGCTACTGTTACTTTACACCTGGTCACTCTTTTTGAATTGTAGTTCCTACTTTAAAAGGTGGAAAGTTAATTTATAGGGATGTTTCCTTAGCTCAATATGGCTAAACAATCAGTCAAAGACAGATTTCTTTCATTTACTGCAGGAGCTTTTTTTTAACCATGCAGAAAAACTGTGACACATTGTTTAAATTGCACTTGTTTTCCTTATATTAAGACATCTTAGGGAATAAAGGGGTAGTTAAACTTCTTTACACTGACAGGAAGAAGAGTGTCACTCATCCGGCCCACTTAAAATCAAAGTGGGCTGTATGTGGCCTGCGATGTAAATTGAGTTTGACATCCCTGCTCTTGAATATCTGGTATCAGTCCCTGACACAGCTCGATTATCAAGCCACGCAAAAACAAGGTGTACTGACTGATTCTTGTAAGATATTAAAAATAAATTTAAAACAGCATTCTGAGTGGCTGGAGTAATGGGGGATGTGTCAGATAAAACATGCAAAAACTCTGAATTCTTTCCAGTCCATATACGGCATCCTGTAGCACTCATACTATATGCCACAGACAGCAACGTACCCATATGTGCAGAAGTGTTTTCTAGCCATCCAATATGACTTGAATCTCAGATAGTCTGGAACAGCTGGGAGTCCCCATCCTCTGTGCTCTCTGGTACAACTCAGAATCCCCGAAGTAACGAGCACGATACAGTAAGCCTTCCTCTGAAAGTACAAGAATAGAATTTGTCAGTACAATTCACATTAACTGGTTCAAAATCAGGCAGAACTTAAGTGTTAAACATAGAATAAAATATGGATTTAGGCTCCTGGTTTGAAGTGCGAAGCCAACTCCCAACAGCCAGCAGGGGGAGCTTTCCTCCAGGTCTGGTTCTGCTCTGTCATCCCAGTAAATACTTTTCTGACGACTTGATTACCTCAATTGCTAGGCTAAAATCTAACTGAATAAACCCTGAAGTTCATTTTGTAAACTATGATCCCATTCGGAGTTAAAAAAGATAATACAGGGTCGTATAGTGTCCTTGGTTTCACACGGGACGTACTCGGTTTCCAAACACCAAGGCAGCAATAACAGCTCAACCCAAGGCTGCAAAACAGGAATCCTCCGACCTCCAGGTGACGTCATGGTGGTTACATCTATTTTTTATACTGGTGTTAAATTGCTCAGTTGGACGTTGTTTTAAAGAACTTGGGATGTTAACCAAACAAGCTCAAGCACTACAAGGTGACATAAAATATTCAATGAAGAAAAGAAAATGAAATGTAAACAATAAGAGTTAATCTTTAAAGCCAAATTTGAAGAAAAAAAGAATAATTCCACCCTAAAAATGTGAAAATATTCCAGTTTTCTTCTTGTTTCGCATCAGATCTTGAATCAAATAATTACTTCAAATATTTAAACTCCGGCAATGTAAAACTCAATAATAATCATAGCTAATGCTGTAAACTCACTCTGCTGCTTCTCCTTCCAACAGTTGTTTCTTAGATTGGAGATGTAGTCTTCTTCTACACTTCTCTCCACAGTCTTCAGCATATTTCCAGAATATTCCTCAGTGAAACGTTCTCCCACATAAAAAGGCACCTTCAGGCTTGATGTATGCCTTTTGTGGATATGTCCTGCTGACCTGGTATAGAAACATGTATAACTGAGGGTGTGACAGATGTTCAGACACTTTTGCACAACCTCATTAACCAATGCACCACTTACGGGCGGTAGCTAAGGCTGTATGGAGGCTGGGTGACCATCATCTGACTGAGAGCTGAAACAATGATGAGGATTAAGATGGGCATCAGCTGGACAAACAGAGCCAGACCTCCCTGTGAAGAGAGGAAAAAACAAAAATGGACTGATTAGTTTTTAACCACAGATCAGACACTAAATCAGGTGGTATAAATATCAAGTGTATTTAAGGTCTTACAAGGTTTAAGCTTGTACTCACATCTCTCTGTTGTTCTCGTCTTTCTTGCCTATTATGGTGTGCAAAGTGCATTCTTCCATTTCTGTAAACATGTACGTTACCTGCAAAATTTGAACACATCATGATTATGAAACTGCGCCTCTTGGATATGTAAAATTCAGTCCAAAGCATACTCAAACTTTCTGCCTAATCACTTATGGCATTCTCGTGCTCAACCACAGAGAAGGATGTTCTGTTATTTTTAACAACTGGTCCAAGGAATCATGTTATTTGGTGAAACCGGTCTGGTGTTCATGACATCATCTCTCCTAATTATACTGCAACACAACTTGAGCAACAATTACAGAGAAAGTCAGAGAAAGCATCTCTTCAGCAATCAACTACCACATAACTAAACATTACAGAGGAGCCGACCACATTTATGGAGAAGTGATGAATCAGTAGCGGTAGCTTGTTGGCAGTGTGCGGGCAGTTACGGAAGCCCGCTACCTGCAGAAAGTGTCTGTTGACAGATGAGGGCAGTGTGAAAAATATGTGGTACAACCGGTCTGGGGGCTACTCTTGCTTGTGCTCTTCTTGGTCTGTAAGCAAGCTGAAGTAATAACACACAAAGAGCTGATGTGAATCCGAGTGTCCACTGGAGCTGCTGTTTGTGCATTTCGTGCTGTGCTTTGTGGCCTTTGATGGCTTTTTTGCAATTCCCATTCCTCATGAATGCTGCCGTCTCCCCCTTCCTTGTTACAGCCCACTCAACACAGCGTCATCGACATCAAGCACAGTGCAGTTGGGATTTTGGAGAACTAAACATGAACACGTTTGTCCTGGTTTTTAAAAAAAAAACAAAAAAAAACCCTCCCAGGAGGGTCTCTGAAAGCAAAAACCTCCCCAAACTCCAAACTCTTCATATGCTAAATGATAAAGCAGCAGTGCTATAAAGATGTACCCAGGTCCGTTTGTGCCGGTGTCAGCCTGCATTTTCTTGTTGTGGAGGATGAAAATGATGCATGGTCAACAAATGCGTAGATTCACACAATAAGCTGGTTTGCAGGTTCCTCCTTCACTGCCTCCATACAGACACTTTGGTGGTAAGGACAGACAATGGTGAAGGCGAAACGATCCTCGATGATTACCAAGAGTTTTTCAAACCTTTCAACTCAACTCATTTCTAACACATGTAAGCATCTAAAACCAGCTGAATATGCTGGCTTTCAGTCTGGAGTGATTATCTTTCTGCATTTAGAAAGGTAATCTGGGAAGCTGCTTTGTAAAACCGCCAGATATGAGGGAAGATTACATATTATGGTTATGTAATAACCACTAGCTGACTCTCGTGTTGTGCAGAATTTCTAAGATCCCTTGCTTGCTTTGATAAGAGTGTATCAAAACACGCCAAACATCTTTACTGGGATGTTATTATTCCTTTGAGCTCTACTTACTTGTTGGAAAGCCTCCACCAAAGAACATGTTAAAGAGGTCCTCGGGTGAGATATCTGCTTCAAACTCATGATGGTGTCTGTGTCTGCTCGGGTGCGTTCTCTCCTCGCCATACTGGTCGTACTGCCTTCGTTTCTCAGCGTTACTCAGAACAGCATATGCATTACCAATAGCTGCAAGACACACAGAAGATCACCACCGTTATGCACTTTCTGAATCTTTGTGTCCATGTCTTTCCCGTAAATAACTTTTAATTTACCTTTAAATGCTTCTGTGGCTCCTGGTGCGTGATTTTTATCTGGGTGAAATTTCAGAGCGAGCTTTCTGTAAGCCTTTTTAAGGTCCTCCTCAGAGGCAGTCTTTTCCACTCCTAGGATTTGATAGTAATCTTTACAGCTCTTAATCCTGCAGGAAAAAAATGATACAGCAGAGATTGTTAGCAGACTACACACGATAAATAAAATAAAACACTATAAACACAATATGTAGTTAGAGCTACAAAGATGTGACTCTGAGTCTTACACTATGTGGATTTTATGATGCTTATTTTTTTAATTTCCGCAAATAATAATAAAAAATATATATATATTTACAACATTCACATCCCCAGTTTGAGCTCTCTCTCTCTTCAGATCTAACTACTTTAACTTTACATGAACCATCATTTCTACCTGCTTTGCCATCTTTAGGGACCGATATTGACACCGGTGCAACTACTGACATTGCTTATGGGTCCGATACTTTTATCACTTCTCTTATTGATTCTAGATCAATTTTCTGTAGAGGGGGGAAACAGATTTGCACATCACTTGGGTGTGTAGAAGACGTCTGTTTGACGTCACTGTTTTGCAAAAAAACATGTCAGCATTGATAAAAGGAACTAATAAGTCTGGAGCAATGTGATATAGATGGATTAGATAATGTGGTCATCACATCCCAGTAGTAATGATATCTTGTCATCCTAAACCTAAACCTGTTGACCTATTGGTCAACTATATCTGCTGGACTGAGTGATGTGTGAAATACAGTCACTGCACACTTTATGAGGGCCACCTTGCTGAATGGGATGTCTTTTTGCCTTCAGAGGTGCTTTAATTCTTTTACGGCATGGGTATTGGAAAACATTCCTCATGATTTTGTTCCATATTTACATGACAATATCAAAGTTGCTGCAGATCTGCTGGCTGTACATCCATGATGTGACTCTCCCATTTCTCCGCATCCCAAAAGTGCTCTATCGGATAGAGAGCTGGCGATCATTTGAGTACAGTGAACTCACTGTGAGACTACTTTGAGATGATGTGAGCTTTGTGGTCTGAGGTCATAAAAGCATGGGCATGGTTAGCAACAACACTCAGGCAGGGTGTGGCATTTAAAGGATGCTCAATTGGTTCGAAGGAGGCCAGAGCATCCCCCACAATGAAGAGCCTGAACTGTTGATACAAGGCAGGTTAAATCCATGCAGTTTATGCCAAATTTTGACCCTAGCATCCAAATGCTGAGATTCATCACACCAAACAGCATTTTTACCAATTTTCTTCTGGCCAATTTTGGTGAGACTGTGTGAATCTTGGCCTCAGTTTGCTGTTCTTAGCTGACAGGAGTGACACCTCAATGGTGTCGGTTCGATGCGTTCTGCCTATAGAAATGCTCTTCAGCATACCTTGATTTTAATGAGAGGTTATTTGAGTTACTGCTGGAAGAAGTCTAGCCAATCTCAATCACACTCAAGCTCAGTGGATCGGCAGTTTCTGAAATACTGAGACCAGCCTGCCTGGCACCTAAAACCACTCCACATTCAAAGTCCCTTGAACCACACGTCTTCCCTATTCTCCTGCTCAGGTTGCACTTAAAGGGGTCGTCTTGGACATGTCTACATAACTAAATGCACTAGGTTGCTGCCATGTCATTGGCTGTTGAAATCCTTGCATTTGCCAGCAAGTGTACCTAATAAACTGGTCAGGTAGCGTATATTCACTATAATCACACTGACTTTTTGATAAACGTCAAGTGATATCGACGTCAGCCAGCTCTACCAGCATTTTCACTGCAACAAAGGGAGCACATAGACGCGAACTGACTTTTTAACGGCCTCCAGCTGCTCGGCTGTGTAGGACTTTCCCGAGTCCGCCGTCGCTTGTGCGGACACTTCGGGCTCCTCTCTGCCGCCGCGGTGTCTCATAGCGGGTCCTTCTCCGTTCACATGACTGCCGTTCTCCTCCGGAGGCTTTCCATTCTGCGCTAAAGACTCCAGTAAGTCTGTGAAAAGACAGAGGAGACATTATCGACGGTTGCCACCTGAGTTCACGTTTCCTATGTCGTTAATCCTACCACGGTTAGCTACTTGTTAGCATCCCAGCTGCTACGAAGACCACTCTATAAGGGATAAAACTGCGAATACCGACTAATCGTCCACTATGTTGAAGAAACCAAACGTATTAGACAAACGCGACTCCAGGCTGAAAAACTACAAATACCAGTGTCGGCTAGCAGCTGGTGTAACGTTAATGCTAGCGTTAGCTGCTTCGGATTCACAGCGACGGCCTAGCACCCATGATTTAAAACCCCCCAATCACTTCCCAAACAGGCATTTATTCGACGTACTTTTGGCTTGCTCTGTCGGAAACAGGCGTTGTGCCTTCTCCAGGAACTTTCTGGCTTTATCCGGCTGGTTGTTACTGACTGCATTTAGGGCTATTTTAATGCACCGCTCCGCTTCGTCCTTGTTTGAGTCCATCGCGACACAGCGGAAATGTTTACTTGCCCTGGGACGCAGGGGGATGTCGACAGCAAGCTTATCTGTCCGGTAAATAAGACGTCAGAGGAGTTTCTTTGAACCTCCAGCATGTGCTTCGTGAACACCCGGTAAAGTCTTTTGCCGTGTACACCTTATATATTACAATGCGCTAATCCTCCTGCAGGACCCTCAGCCATAGTAGCAAGTTTTTCAGAAGTAGAAAATGGCCTTGGTAGCTGCACGCAGCAAGTCAGTTATATTTGTCAAACGTGACCTTTTGCGTTACTTGAGGAAAACTTATCCGCGGTTTCTAGCGAATGGCACTATTGTAACCAAACAGGGGAACCCACCATCAAAGAAGCGATGGAGGAAAGGTAAGGAGAAGAAACCACCCTCATGGACTGATGGTGTGTCGTGGGAGGAGAGGCTGGCAGATGTGGTCACCCCTCTGTGGAGGCTGAGTTATGATAAGCAGCTTGAGCTCAAGCAACAGAATCAGGAGAAGATCCTGTCCCAGCTCTCTGGGCATCTTTCTGGCGACTCACCTGTCAGGGATAAACTCAGCTTTCCTGTGCTGCCTGTTCTGCCCTCACCAGTGAGAGATGGCTACCGCAACAAGTCCACATTTTCAGTCAACAGAGGAGTGGATGGCAATCCGAAGACGGTTGGATTTTACGTGGGCACAGGCAGGAAGGGGAACATCGTCTGTGTCAGCGGAGACCACCTGCTCAACATGCCACAGAAGCACAAACTGGTGGCCAGGTGCTACCAAGACTTCATCCGCCTGTCCTCACTGGAGCCCTGCCTGCTGTTCCACACTGGGGGTCACTGGAGAGAGATCACAGTGAGGACCAATAAAGAGGGCTGCACCATGGCCATCGTGTACTTTCACCCACAGAGCCTCACCCCAGCAGAAGTGGCCGTCCATAAGGCGGAATTGGTGGATTACTTCACGCAGGGTCCTGGATCGGTCTGTCAGCTGGACTCGCTGTACTTCCAGGAGAGCAGCATGACTCGGTGCACCCATGAGCAATCTCCCTACCAGCTTCTGTATGGTCAGCCACACATATATGAGGAGGTAACCTCACAGAGATTTAATAATCCCTTGTCCAGCTGCACAGACACTGTTCAAGTGCTTGCTCTCATGAATAATTTCATGTATATTTTAATTCAGATTCACTGCCAAAATAGGAAACAAAAATAGGTAAATGTGCACATTTAAACACTTAAATTTAAATAAAGTGTTTGAAATCTGTTATTCTTTTATTCTCTTGGCTATATAATGTCTTAACACGATCCATTCCCGCACAAAAGAATCGGAGAATATTGGAAAAACATTACTGAAAGCTGATGTCAGTTGCCTCATGCAGAGCTGCACATCATTCAGTACTTGTTTGTGCATGTTTCAGTAAGTCGCTGCACATATTTTCCTAGCAAAATATGAAGAAATTAGGGTTGGCTTGAGACTTTTGCACAGTAATGTATCTAAGGACATGTAAATGAGGCATGTAAGAGCATTATTTGTAATAGCAAAGTTATCATAGCAAGGCAATAGGGAGAAGCAGAAGGGAAGAAATAATATTTTTGAGGTTAAGAATAGGCCATGTAGGAAATTCAGCTTATTTACAGCTGTGGAAGTACTGGGAAAACCCCCCACAAGATGCATCACGGAAGCAGTGGAACATGTATGACTGGACTAAAATGTAAGTCGGCCATTCCCAAAGCCAAGAGTACTGTGTCTCATTAAACACCAGAAAATCCAACGGAGCCCATCAAGCCCTGAATCTTCGCCCAAATTAAAATACAAGAGAAAGAGATGTATTTCCTTGAAAACTTTATTAAATAACATAAACAACACAGACTGTTGTCTATAAATTCCTAATGTTACGCAGTCAGACACAAGGTGTTAAGGCCAGTGTGTGACCCGACTGCTACTGGAAGACAGAAATGTCAATTCAAGAGCTGTAACTTTAGGTCAGAGTAATGACTAATATCACAACTTAACCACCTAATATTACCAGTTTTGTTTCACTTTTTATATAAATAAGTATATTTTCATACATTTGTAATGAACTTAGTATATTAAAACTGAGTTTCTGTTATTACTGTGGCCCACCTGCAGTATCTTCGTGGCCCACCAGGGGGAACTGTCTCTTTAAAAAAAGACAGGAGTCATTATTCAAACTTAGCAATGAAATATAAAACTGTGTGTTTTTGTGTGTACAGCCATTGCTCCCTTTCATTGCATCCCTTGCAGGCTTGCATTTTGGAGTCTTGTACCACTACTCTAGCCAAGCAGGTGGCAGTAATACACCTTCATGTTGGTTGTCAGTTGCCATAAAACAATAACATTAGCTTTACTTATAAAACCATCCTTATAAACATTGAATTTATGTAGGCAATAGAGAAGAGTGGGTAGCTACTGTTTAATGTGTTTTTACCTTATGATTGTTTTTTTCATTGCTCCTCTGTCATCTTGTGATTCTCAGATACTGGACTTCAAGTTCCGCATCTCGGCTGACGCCTTTTTCCAGGTGAACCAGGCAGCTGCTGAAGTCCTCTATGCCACAGTGAGAGACCTTTGTGTCCCAAACACTGAGGAGGATGGAGGGCAAACAAAAGCTGGCAGCACTCTTCTAGATGTGTGCTGTGGGACGGGTGCCATGGGAATCACTATTTCTCCCAGAGTGGACAAAATTATCGGTATAGAGCTCATAGAACAGGCAGTGGAAGACGCTAAACACAACGCAGCTCTCAATAATGTGTTAAACTGTGAGTTTATCTCTGGGAAGGCAGAAGCTGTGCTTCCTGGCCTTATATCTCAGCTGAGCTTCGCAGGCAGATGCCTTACAGTCGTGGTAAATCCTGCTCGAGCCGGCCTCCACCACAGGGTTGTCCGGGCTTTGCGAAACCAACCGGCTATCCGCAGGCTGGTCTACGTTTCTTGTAAACCAGACGGAGAAGCTATGAGGAACTTCAAGGAACTTTGCTGTGATCCTAACTCACAGAAGAAACTCACAGGAGAAGCATTTTCACCAACTCTGGCTGTGCCCGTTGACTTGTTCCCACATACTCCTCATTGTGAAGTGGTGATACTTTTCGAGAGGTAGCAAATAGTTTTTGTTCAAAGGTTGGCCTTAACCCTGAAAGCTTGTAAGTAGAGGAATAATGATGTACTGTATTTTAGATGATAAAATAAATCGTTGCGCATCCTATACTCATGTTTGACCCACGTGTTCTCAATTGTTTGCTTTCAGGACTCTGTGCTACCAGTGCAACAAGTTACTGTTTAGATTATTAATCAGCTAACGTGCCATTGTTTTGGAGTAATTATTGGTTTATAAAATATTAGAAAGATGAATATCCAACAGTCAATCCCCAGATATATTCACGTTAAATACTGAAAACTAAAAAATGGAAAAATCCTAATTTTAATGGTGATCGACATTGTTGATTTCACATTATCAGACTAAGCAGACCTAGAGTGACATAAAACACCTCTAAATACAGCGCTGGGGGGTTTATTACTCTGCTCTGACAGATTGTGCTTTACCAAAGTCCTTATAGAAGGAGGTCTTGCAGCTCTCCTGACAGGCGTCTGGGCCCTTTTATTATCACTGTTCTTATAGACAAAAGACCACCTTCTGTTGCGTGTTTCCATTTGCAGCCTAACAGCCATACTCACATCAGAAGCTGAACTTTTGCTTCAAGAAACAACCAAATATTTACTTGTTCTGTTCCTAGTTGGTGTCCAGCTCAATATAGACCAAAACACACACACATAATCTCAATTGATACTGTGCCATGTTACAAATATTGGTATCAATTGGACATCAAGTACAGAACATGCAGTGCCAGTATTGCCAATATCAGTACTGATACTTTGAAACTATAAAAGCATCAGTATCACTGATACTATTTAATGTAGGGGAGAGCAATGTGTCTTCATCATGATGAATCATCAATTTGCACATTCTTATGCATTTTAATACATATATACAGTAAATCACTATGATTTTTTTTAAACTTTCCAAAATAATTAATCAATGCAGCAAAGTACACTTTCCAGGTTTTCATGTATTTTGAAACTGTTTTTTGTAGACCTCAAATGCAAATGTCCATGTCCTTGAAGCACTTTGAATCAACTTCTGTTAACGTGTGCTACAGCCTATAAAGTAGATGTGATAATGAGCACAAAAAGGTTCAGACATTTTTCATAGTGCATGTTTGAGGTCCCCCCCCCACCCCAATTAATTAATTAATTAAATCCATTAATTAACTAATGGAAAGTAACACACAAACAGTAACACACACAAATCCATGGACTTTGGTATTTACTCAAATAAATGAAGTAATACCTTTCAATCCTTTAATTTCATGAGCAGCATCAAGACAGTTAAACATCTGGGAGACTGATCTGGTCAGATAAGTAGCAGAGGGGGTTGTTATAACAGTAGAACAGCAACAATGAGATAACCCCCAAAACAGGTATGGTTTTACAGGTGGAAATTATATGCGCTGGCATTTTTTTTTTACTAGTATTGCATTTTGACTATGATCAGTGTGGTAATATGAGGCGATACTTAGACCTTGCATTAGGGGTGAAAAGCTCCAGGCCTCAAGGGCCGGTGTCCTGCAGGTTTTAGATATCACCCTGGTTTAACACACCTGAATTAGTTCATTACCAGGCCTCTGGAGAACCTCAAAACATTTTGAGGAGGTAATTTAGCCATTTAAATCAGCTGTGTTGGATCAAGGACACATCTAAAACCTGACAACCTGACACGTTCTAAATAACTGAATGGCCATTTAAAAACATGCAATGTAATTCCACACGGGAAAAGTATTTGGCTACTGCTTTTACAGAGGTGTTCACACTTGCTGATCTGTTAATCAAGTGCTTTTTAAATTTAAAATATTTGCACTTTTTGTTTTTACTGTATATTAAATTAAATACTGTAATATAGCAAGAAAATATTGTTTTTTTTGTCATAAAACATTGATGTACCTAAATACTTAATATTATTAAGTTACAAAACATAATTGCGGATGTGATGCTTCTTTTGAACACTTGTACATAAAATAAAATGCAAAGTCTGAGATGTGATATACTTCATGCCTTCTCCCTGTCTATGTGTATGCAGAAGAACATATATGAATGGGTGAGGGACCATTGCCTCCACCACAAATATGTATGCACAGACGCAGACCCTCACAATGCCTCACAGGGATTTTTCTTCTCCCACATTGGTTGGCTCCTGGTCCAAGAACATCCTGACTGCACTGAAAAGAAACAGAAACTCAGCCTGTCTGACCTGACGACAGATAAAGTGGTTATGTTCCAGAAACGGTGAGCAAACCTTAATGCAGACACTGATTTGGATCATAAAAAAAGTACAGTTATGCAAGACTCATTCAATCAACAACAAGCCACAGAGTGCAATAATGCACCTCATACTTTATTGGTAGTCCAGTTGATTTCTTTCCAAGCTCCTTAGAGTAGCAAGACTTGGATGACTGAGAACCTACACAGACATACTTTATTACTGTTTCTGAGCTTGATTTCTGCAAAACAATGTTGAAAAGTGAGTTTGGCCTTGAATTGATTTAGTAATGTTAACTTTTTGGTCACTAGTAAACATTTACACTGTTCTGGGCAAATCCTCCTCTGCTAATGATGGTCAGTGACCTGGTCAGAGGTACTGAGGAAGTTGTTGCCCTAATAATGATGATGTTGGTGCTCTTCATGCTGTTTGATTTCTGTTCCATTTGGAGTCACTGGTAGTTCAGGAGGTAGAGCAGGTCCTATCTGCTCTAGTCTGCCTGCCTTGGAAAAGATACTAACCCAAGTATGTATGTGGATGTTACATAGAAAGCACTTGCTGAATGTGCTGAATGAATGGATGAGACATGTTGTATAAGTGCTCTGAGTCCTCCGGGAGAGTAGAAAGGCGCTATGTAAGAATTTGTCCAATTACCATTCAGAGTTTGTACGTCTTTGAAACTAGTCCAAAAAAATGTTCATTGCAAACCAAATTGTAGCCAACTAAGAATGGATGTATGAGATGCTATCTGTTGATTTATTTCAGACATTTCGTGGTGTCTATGCTGGTCCTCTGGTTCCTCTTGCCGATGCTGGTTCCCTGGTACTTCTGGGGTGAATCCTTGGTTGTGGGGTGCTTTGTCCCTGGGCTCCTCAGACATGTTGCAGTCCTAAATGCCACCTGGCTTGTAAACAGTGTTGCACACATGTGGGGCAACAGACCTTATGACAAGAACATCAACCCAAGGGAAAACAAGTTTGTTTCTTTCAGTGCCATAGGTAAGATTTTCTTTTACAACTCATTAAAGTTACTATTTGCAGTCAGGTCCTTAACTGTATGGACAGTGTCACAATTTCTTAATTTAACCTCTATATACCACAACAGCAGATTTAAAAAAAACTGAAGTGCAGACGTTCAGCTTGAATTCAATGGGTTAAACAGATTATTTTTGCATTAACTGTTTGGGAATTGCAGTCATTTTTGTCCACAGGATCCCATTTTCAGAGAATCTAAATTAATTTGAGAATTGACTGATAATGTCAGGAGAGGCCTGCTTAGGCCTGCTCTTATTTCATTAAAGGTTAAGCAGATAAAAGCTATGGAGTCTGATTCCAAGTGTTTAACTTCAGTTTAATATCTACTAGCCGAACCCTCAATTTAAGGTTCAAAGAGATATAGGCTGAAAAGCCAAAACTAAACCTGAGAGGAAAAAAAAAAATTAGGAGAGGCCAAATCAAAATCTAGCATGTTAGTAAGAACTAATATACTAACCAGCTCGGCAACAGCGACAGGCCTGAAAGACTACAGAAGAGAGAGATGATCAAAGAATGACTTTACAACATCGAAGTCAAGATCATAATGACCTAGAAGGTGCCAGACTTATTGTAATTGTAAAAGTACATATATAATGAGAAAATGTTTTCACAAGTAAGGGATTTGGAAGGATGTTAATCACAGGTGCTTAGCTTAACATACAAATGTGTGTGATTATCTTTTTATTTATTTATTTTTCAAGATTTTTAAATGGAAAAACGAGTGTACTCAGCATCAAATTATCCTTCACATGCTTCAACCAGTGTCTGTCTCCCTACTGCTTTTCTGTGATGAGTTATCATCACCAGCCCTCGTCACTGAAGTTATGGTTCTGAAGTTAAGTTCTGTTTGCTTTTCAGGAGAAGGCTTCCGTAACTACCACCATACGTTCCCCTACGACTATGCTGCAAGTGAGTTTGGCAGCAGGCTCAACCTCACCACTGCCTTTATAAACCTCATGTGCGCGTTGGGTTTGGCCAAAGACCCAAAGACGGTTTCCAAAGAAACAATCGTTGCTCGCATGCGGCGAACGGGTGACGGCAACAACGAGTCAAACAGCTGCAAGTGACACAACGTTGTATTAAGATGGTGTCATTTTACTCATCGGGTGGTCTTCTCAAGACTGATTTTTATCTAGTGTAACAGTGTATTTTTCTTCTTTCCTTTTAAAAACATAAAAAAGACTTTTAGACCCTCGAGAGCAGAGTCAGTTGGACACCATGTTTGTTGTATGGATGCACGGGATTATCAGCTTCATGATTTCTACTGCTGACATTTGACTTATTGATTTCCATCAGTCCACTGAAGATTAAAGACAACATCACCATTTGCACATAAGGATGCTACAAAAATCAAGAGACCTTCTTCTTCTTTCCTCCAGCTGCAAACAACCAAATCAGTAGTTTGTCTCTTTTTAAGAATGACTTGCTACACTGATAAAGGCACTTTGTTCTTGATTTTCAGACTTTTTTTATTGTTGTTTTTTGTATGTATGAACCTTGAGCACGCACCAAATTCTTTGCACACCAGAATGGACTTCTTGTTTTTTTTTTAAATTTTGGAGCACTGTAAAACTATTCACATTCCGAATAAAAATAAATAAATAATGTAAATTTAAAAAAATGAAATAAAAGGAAGAATCACAACCAGTGCTGTTTGTTTTTTTTATACTATCTATACTAAGAATCACTCAAAAGCAGCTAAGTATATGTTACTAATCAAAATGCTACTTTAGACAAGAAGATTATGCACTTTGACATTATTTAAAGAATAAAAAAAAATAATATGACTTGACAAAAACATGAACTGTGTGAATGAATCTAAAAACCCTCAAAAACATTAAGTATTACATTTCAGCGCCACATATTGGATTCTGTGAAAATGACCCTTATAGAAATCACTTATCTTTGCTGATAGCTGTGTGAGTTTGGATCATATCCATCTGCAGGTCACACATTTGACATGCTTTTCAGATATGGTCTGAACATTACTTGCAGCATTACGTGTCTGCTCCATTAAACTTTGACATTGTCCTTTTTTACTGTGGCAGGGTGACCAAATGCAGATAAACTTGCTGTGAGACAAAGGCAGCATTTGTGTGGGACACCTCTGAATTTAATCTAACTTACAAATAAAAATAAACTGTGCACTGCAAGTGTGGCAAGATTAGTATTCTTCTGTGCCTGGGATTAAATATTCATACACTGTCACACATTTGAACAATTATGACACATACATAAACAATGCCTCTTCACGCTATACTTTTATGCTGTGTGAAGCTAAAAATTTACTCAGTTTCCATCATGTTTACTGAAATCTGCAGTGCTAAATTTTTGGTGTTTGTTTCAGGTAAGGAATAACAAACTTCTTGTCGTAGCTCATGGTCATAGCACCCTAAGCATTCTCATCTGATCTGGGAAACTAAGCAGGATTGGGCCCGGTTAGTTGGGAGACCACATGTAAAAATGAGGAACTCTATGTTTGAGGTGGCTGTGGCTCAGGAGGGTGAGTGGCTTGTCCATCAAATGGTTGGTGATTCAATCCCTGGATACTCGAGGCTGCATGAGAAATTTTCTTTGGGAAATATACTAAACCCAGAGCTGCCCCCAATCCAGTGGGGTGTATACAAACGTTAGAAAAAATGCTTGTGTGAATGTGATTGGGTGAATATGACTTGGAGTAAAAAAAAAAAAAAAAAGGGGGGGGGGGGGCTCTTGAGTGGGCAGAGTATAGAAATGCCAAATAAGGACCAATTCATTTATAAGAAAAAAAATAAATGTAGTGTTTTTTTGGAGAAACAAAAACAAAAAAAGAAGCTAAGACAACAACGTGGTTCCTGATTTCATCTCATCTTACTTGAGTTCTTTTTAAATCTTAATCCAAAAACATCCCTCAGAAGTCCCTCACGATGACCCCCCCCCCTTCCCCCCCAAATCCCAATTTGCACACAAGAAGATCGCAAAAGTCCTGCCTCAGATAAAGGAAGGGACCTAAAGGTCAGACGAGGTTATTGGGGAATAACCCTTTATCCAGTGTCAGGAAAGGGCCGTCTGGATTAGCGATGCAAATGTCCTATTTCTGATCAGTGGCTTGGTCTTCACTCTGTCACAATCCACCTTTATGTGGCTGTTACAATATAGCAGGCAAGTAAACAAAAATGTACTCCTACTAAGATCAGTAAAATAAATAAATAGAAAATTTTAAGGGAAAACCTGCTAAACACTCAAAATAAACATCGCCGCTCCCTGCAGCACGTCATCGCACATTATTCTGAGAATGCATCTATCAAGAACCCCCCACAAACATCATTCATTTGCAGAATTTTGCTTTAACTCTCCTATAAATAAACAAATATTAATTAAAATAAATAAATAAATTTTAAAAATCAATCACTAATCGGGAGTATTTGACCCTGTATGAAACTACACACTCGCTCGGTGCTGTTAAATTTCGTTGAGTAACAGTTTCCATGACAGATACACTGATTCAATCACACCTTTGTTAAACTGAACCAAAGTTTTCTGTTGTCCCATCAAACTGACAAACGGCTATCCTCCAGCTAATCCCCGACAAATCAACTGCTTTTCGATAGCTTAAATAAACATTTTCTCTGCGCAGAAATTCAAGGGATCACTGTTACACTTTTCCTAAAGGATTAAACAGATCTGCCTTTGCTTTTAAAGGAAGGCAGGGAACCTACCGTTGCCCGGCCCTGAAGGCCCAGGGTGCCCTTTTGATCATTTCAGTCTCTCCTTGGTGCAATACTTCTGATTGGCCAAGAGAGTAAGAAGGGGGAAAATCTTTAATTAAGCAGATAATCTCTTGTTGGGACGAGAGCAGCTCCATTTCAGAGCCCCCGCCTTGAATCCTGGAAGCCCTTGTGAAGTTTCATGTGCTGGTAGCTCAGTGTCCTCTCCATCTTCACGCCGTCTGCAGCTTTGGACGAGTTGCCGTCTCTTCCCTCCCCTCACCTGTCAGGATGTTCATGCACTGGGAGGTTTTTTATTACATTTTCATTCTCCTGACTCACATGAGGTCCACCTGCTGCTGGTAAGTTGGTTTATTATGAAATATTAGCCACTTTCTTGGCTATGACGTCCGCTCCAAATAGCCTACTGAAAAGGATTAACTGAACACACGCGGGGAACTTTTATTCATTCGAAAAATAAAAGCCCAATTTATTTAATAGAATTATTCAATAAGGAACCTTTTATAAAGGGCTTATTGGGTTCGAAGGCGGTTAATAAGCACTTAGTGTTGGCTAAATATAAGCCGTTTATGAGGTCGATTTGCGGGTTGCCAGGTTTTGAAAATTCCCTGAGATTTCTTACAAACTAAAATCCATCAACCAGCGAAATTTTTTTAAGTCAATAAAATAACATTTCCACATCAGTTCCCACTTTTAAAAAATCTTTCAGTAGTGTGGTTCACTAAAGTTTGAATACCCACCGGTGTCATAGTTTAACATGTTACAAAGTGCACTAATGAGAGATGAATTAGCAGAGGAATTTGTGGAGGACACTGAGCTTCCCAGGGTGAATAAGCTGTCTCCTTTTCCAGGTCAGTGAATAATTTCTTGATGACTGGACCCAAGGTAAGCCAACTTTCTTTTGATCTTCTCTCCTCTCTGTTTTTCCACAAAAGTGAAAGACACTTCTTATGAGATCTTAACTCAAGTTTAGGGACAAATTCTGGTACCTGTCTGCGTTGAACAATGGTGCTACATCTGTGATATTCTTGGACTTTTGTGATTTTTTTTCTTTACCCCCCCATCCGTACACTTGACCTTATTCAAAGGCTCTGTGTAGCCGAGGGTTGAATGTGTTAAGAGGCAAGAGCAGGCACTGCTGTAGTGGGTGGTCATCATTAGTGATCCAGACCCCTGTGAAAGAGGTGGTACTCCATCTCCCTGAAGGCCACTTGAGACATATTAGTTATATTATCATTCACACAGTCCGAACAAGCAGCAGAGCGGCAGGCGAAACCCGCACAGACGGCGCTTTGAGACTTTACTGCAGCTGATGAGACCTCCACATGCAAACTGAGCCGCTTCATAGTGTTTTTGTCACATAACTGACAGATATATATTTAATCTGTCTGTTAAAGAGTAACCACTTTATACCAGCTTCTTCCACATTTTAAACTCCACATAGTAACTTAAATTTTGCACTGATAAGAAAGTGACATGAAAGCAGTGGATTTAACACTAACAAATGTGAAAGTTGCACATCCTTGATCCAGTCCCTCATGATCTTTTAGTCCCGTAGAGAGCAGCGACTGACTTTCCCTGTACTTGATCAAGCTCGTTCAACCATGTTTCCTAAAAATATAATATGATGCTTGTTAGGTAGGATGCATCCTGGTACTGAAATCACAGCAGATGCCATGTTGTGAAATCACACTGCTGTTGCTGTAAAATGTGCATTGTATTATAATGCAGGCATACCTGATCTACTCAAGCAGCGTGGCAGCAGGAGCTCAGAGTGGCATAGAGGAGTGCAAATACCAGTTTGCATGGGACCGCTGGAACTGCCCCGAGCGAGCTCTGCAGCTATCCACGCACAGCAGCCTGCGCAGTGGTAAGTCCTGACCCCCCCACCCCTCACAGAACAACTCAACGCCATCCCAAATATTCCCACACGCCTACGAGGCTGAGATTCCAGCTCATGGCAAACATGGCAGATTTTCAAAGATGGTTAAAAAGTGGTATGCAACTGTGTGCTTTTTTTTTTTTTTTTTTTAGTTTAGGTTTATTTCTGATGCTTGAGTTTTTTTGTCTTCTTTGTGTCTTACAAATATTTGCTTAGTCCAAAGAGTTGGGATTGTTACAGAGGCAAGTAAGACAAGAGCCAAAACAAAAAGCACTCATGTCCCACCGAATCACAGCCTCTACATACAGAGATCCACAAACACAAAGAGACAGATTTGTTAGGTAATATAAAATAAAATTAGTTTAATTTAGAGAATATTTATAATAACTGTCAGTGAGGGTTTTACTCTCCTGGCACGAAGGCGGGATTTTTTTTCAAAATAATTTTCATTAAAAAAACAACAGCAACAACACAAAATACATAAAGTTAAACTCTCTCTGTAGTTGATTTAACTTAGTGGAAGGAAGCAACTGGAGTATAATTGTGTGAATGTATTAGACAACATAGCTAACAAGTTTCTCCGATGATAACAGCAAATCGAGAGACGGCGTTTGTCCACGCCATCAGCTCAGCTGGCGTTATGTACACCCTAACCCGGAACTGCAGCCTTGGAGACTTTGATAACTGCGGCTGTGATGACAGCAGAAATGGACAACGAGGTCAGAGAGATACACGAACGCGTACATGACATGCGAAAGGACAGTTTTCGCTTCCTAAAGCGATTCCAGTAATTTCATTCTTTTTGTTTTATAGGTGGTCACGGGTGGCTCTGGGGTGGCTGCAGTGACAATGTTGGCTTTGGTGAGGCCATCTCCAAACAGTTTGTTGATGCTTTAGAGACTGGACAGGATGCACGGGCAGCCATGAATCTCCATAACAACGAGGCTGGGCGCAAGGTACAGTATGCCCTCTTAATTTACCCGATCAACTTGCAAATGAAAAACGAGCATCTTGCATGAGATGCAGTACAATCATGCAATATTACGGCTTTAATTAACCACTCATTATTTAAACTGGGTGGCATCCTGGCTTAAAATGTAAGAATCTTACACGGCCCTCCGACTGATTGCAGATTGTAAAGCACCTTTTGAATCATTTTTCCCTGCGCAGAATTACGCTGAGTGTGCCACCCAAGCATCCCTTTCACGTCGCTATAAGTGAGGTGCCACTCGTCTCCAATAATAACAGCGTGTTCGGTGTACCAGAAGGGCCTATTTACCAGTGTTGAATGCTCCTTATGACAAAACCTCAACTCAAGAATCTCAGGATCACTGGTGCACGCTTAATTAGAGATCCTGGGGAGCCAGACATTGCACGGCATTCTGTATTATTCTGCTTTTTTAAAATAAGTGTTTAGTTTTATTCTTGCAATAAGGATCCCACATTTATGTTGGTCTTTGTTTGGCCCCGAGGGAGTCTGAGGGGACCACAGGCGTGCAGCTGAAGTGGTCTTTGTTTACGGTGCCTTTGCTCCCCCCTGTTGGGCCCTGGGATCCCCATGGCACCTGGAGCATCATTGTAACAGAAAAAAATGGGGATAGAAAGAGAGAGGGAAAAAACCCTCCTTTTTCATTTATCCACTCAATGGGACTCTCCATTGGGTCGTCTCACACTAGAAAACATGTTGATAATGAACATGCTAAATAAATACTTCTATTTATTCTACGAGGAACAATGCGACCTGATGTGAAACTTTGATTCAGCCTCACTTCAACAGAAAGTTCATCCCCTCTTCACGGAAAGAAAACACCGCTTTTCAATTGACAGCTGTTTTGTGTTGGTTGAAGTCAGGAAACACAATGGATGACAAGGAACTCCGCGATGGACCTCGAAGCTATCATTTCTTCCTTTTCACCGCTTTCATGCCTTTATCTGAAAAACTTTGAGAATACAATCAGTTAATTTGACCACACGTCAATCAAGAATTTGCAGGAAATGTATGCACCAACACACAATTACGGTTTTTATGTTTTGACAGTTTTTCCACTAAACTCAGAGCAAAACACAGTTTTCTTTAATGCAGTGAACTATTCCTATTTATTTTGATAACATGAACTGTGTCTGTGTGCCCAGGCTGTGAAGGGAACCATGCAGAGGACATGCAAGTGCCATGGCGTGTCAGGAAGCTGCACAACTCAGACCTGTTGGCTGCAGCTGCCAGAGTTCAGAGAGGTGGGGAACTACTTGAAGGAGAAGTACCACAGGGCGCTGAAAGTAGACCTTCTGAGAGGAGCGGGGAACAGCGCGGCCAGCAAGGGGGCCATCGCCGAGACCTTTAGTTCCATCTCCCGTAAGGAGCTGGTCCACCTCGAGGACTCTCCTGATTACTGCCTGGAAAATCGCACTCTGGGTTTGCCTGGCACTGAGGGCCGCGAGTGCCTAAAGAAAGGCAAGAACTTGAGCAAATGGGAGAAGCGAAGCTGCAAGAGACTATGTGGGGAGTGCGGCCTGGCTGTGGAGGAGCGTAAGGCTGAGATGGTGTCGAGCTGTAATTGTAAATTTCACTGGTGCTGTGCGGTAAAGTGCGAGCAGTGCAGAAAGACAGTGACCAAGTACTTTTGTGTGAAAAAAGGAGGTCAGAGGGGAAGAAGTGAGAGCGCCGGGAGCCGCAGGAAGAACCTCAGACTGAGGAAGAAGCACTGAGGATCTTAATGATTTCTTGCAGCTCCTCGGCAGATTCTTTTTTAGATAGTTTGTTTTGGATAAAAGGATGATCTCAGCCCGTCGTCAGTGTCCACAGTGTTTTAAAAGTAAACACAACGGCCACAAGATAGAGGAGATGAGAAGGGTTTTAACAAATTTATAGATGGTTAGGAATAAATGTATTTAAGATATATTTTTTATATTTTTTACAACATCTTGAAAAGTCACTGGGCATTTGAAGAGTTTTTATCTGCTTTCAAAATTCTCCACAACTTCATGTATTTATTTTCATGCAGATATACAATCTTGGTGGATGTGGCTATTGTGGCATAAATAACTTATGTGTGTGTGTATATATATATGTATATATATATATATACATATATATGAACCTGTCAGTAATCTTTGTATATAAAACACCCATCAGTGTCAAGTTTTGAATTTTCTCTCCCATCATTTGGCTTGTTGTGACCTTTGCCCCACCTCTTCATGTATTTAATTGTACATAAAATGAAGCACTTTGTACTGTACATTGTTAATTTATTGCGAAGCATTTTCTAGTTTTGCTTTATTGTTAGTTTTCTTTGTGGTTTGTTTACTATTAAAATGCCATAAAAGAATAATAAATCCGTCAACCCTGTCTATCATTCAGCCTGGAGAAAGTACTCATCCTTCTTTAACACACTCTTTGTGACAGTAATACCCTGCCGTTTGGAGTAAACACAGCATTACGCTTCACATTCCTCCCACTGGGGTTCGGATACCAACAAGAATAGAAAATTTTCCAGCATACTCTTCCTTCCATCACGCCTTTCTCAATTTCGCCTCAACAAATACCTCCCATTCTCTCCCTCATCATGGTAATCCTCAAAGAGCCCCCTAACTCCTGAGCGCTTGGAAGTTTCTTCACTGTTTAATACTAGTTTAATTAACTTTGTCCAGACAGAGTAGGACCATGGGGGTGGAGGGCATGAGGCAAGTTGCCCTTAAAAATCATCCCGCCTCTAATTTTGTATGCTAATCTCCTTTTTCACGCCGCACCTCCTTAGGAGTGGGGGAAAGAAGTGTTGGGAAAACTTTGGGCTAGCTGTGCAAGGCTTCCTGTGGCTGTTTTATTTCTGGGCCCACCTATTTGGATCCTTTCACTCCTCTAGGGCCTGCCTTTGCTCGATTTAACAATGAATGCAGAGCTAATCAGCTCTCTCGGAAATGCACCACTGTCGAGGAAGGTAATCCCTTCTTCTCCACTCTCAATGGGCTGTCGCCTTCTAAAGGACTTTGGGAAAAGGCTTTGCACAGATTCACACTGTTCGCTCAAAAGAAGTTAGTTCAAGTATTGTGCCCAAACAAGTGGGTTTTATAAACACATGCTTGCCAGGATACTCACCCCACCTGCGAGTAAGAAGTGCCAGGCTCAGGCAAACTAGCACATGGCAGCCGAAGCTGAAACCCTTCAGACAAGAAGAGACATGAAAGGGGAGATTAGAGTCCCTATTGAGACGGGGGCATTCATTTCTGCACCTTCCTCCTTTTACTCAATGAAGTGTCAAGGAAACACCTTGTTGACATCTTATTTACCAAATAATGATTATAATCAAAACTCCTCTCTCCTCTGATGACCCCCGTGGGCTGGTCAGATCGCTCCGACTGGCATGCAGCAAAACCCTCGCACGAACAAAAGCCCCGCGGCTCTGCAGTCCTGCAAATTTGTTGTGTTAGGGAGTACAACAGAGGCACAAAATGTTCATTCACTGCATTCAAAGGTAATGCAGAAATATAATTAGGACAAGCGTTTTGGATTAAACCTAACAAAGCCACTTTAGACTCAGTGTGCACAATGCAGTGATTCTCATTTGTGCTTTCCTCTCCATGCTGCCATCCAGTAATTCGCCATCAGCAGTCGTTTGCTGCCCACTTACACCCGCGTGTGAAAAAGCACCCCAGAGAGTGAGGAAAGCATGCTGGCACAACAATCGGTTAACGTGTGGGAAAGCTGAACATGAAAAACACATTTTAACCTCCTAGGACCTGGCGTCCACATATGTGGACATCACATTTTGGGTTGTCTAGACCAAAATACTAAATTTTGCTCTACAAGGGCCTGATATCCACTTACAAGGACATTATACTGTTATATCAGAATTTAAAGCAAATGTCCTCATATGTGGATCTCATTTTTCTCAGAAACAAAAATAAGTAAAAATAGGTTAAAAGAAATCACATAATTCTTTGTTTTTACATTCATCAGGTCCCAATCAACCCAAATAGCAAAGAGAAACTAAAAGTGCGTGCCATGAAAGAGTTCGGGTCTTAGGAGGTTAAAGTTGAGCAGTTTGACACATCTGTGAAATTATTCTCCTGTTCACTGAATGAGATCTAAAATCAGGGGCTGGACTATAAGATCAGCTGAGAAGATTCACAAGGACAGAGAACATTAATGCTCACTCTAACTCTAAATCGTTGCTTTACTATAATTTTTTTATTACTATTAAATACCTTCAATATATTTGGACTACAATAAAGAAAAAAGCTGGCAGACAGACATAAAGTTTGATGCAAACACCAGCATTTTCCTCAAATGCGCTACCACACACCCTGATGAACTGAAGAGAGCTGACCTGAATTAACCAAATATTATCACGGATGTGTGAAACAGCGCAAAGTGTTCGTCGCTGAGCCGGGCACACAGTTTCCCACCACGCAGAGGTGACACGACCTCTGACCGAGCGGTCTTAACTTCCGTCTCTCGGGCCGGCCCTGCCATTTTCAATCTGCGGTAACACATGAGCCTGAGGTGACAGGGAAGCAGGTTACACCACCACCACACGGGAACTGTGGGATCTGTTTTAAAGCAGCTGCTTACTTTCACAGTTTAAATAATTAATCTGAACTTCTGAACCAAAACAGCGAGATGCATAATGTATAAAAGATTTTTTTTCTTTTAATCTGTACAGTAGCGTCGGTATTAAAACCTAATTTTAAGACTTTGAGCTTTTGATGTGGAGTATTTTTGTTTGCAAACAATTAAAGTTGGGAAAATGACTTATAATGCCTCAGAGAATCCTCAGCTAATAGGATTTATGGCTTAGGGGTTTTAGACCTGCAACACCTAGAGGGGAGAGGGTCAGCATGAAAGGCAACACAGATGAGTACAGATGAGTTTTACTTCCATCATGCGCTCTACTCTGGTTTATAAAGCTCAATGAATGCCAACATTTGTTGCAACTTTTGGAAGTGCTATAGATATGAACAGCTTCTATTCGTCAGTAGAGATCCACTGTAACACAGAGTGATTGCTTTGTCAGCTGTTTGGGGAAAAGACAGCAGTGGTAGATTTGCTTGTATTGGTCAGCAGGATGGAGCAACAAGTTTCTTGTGACTCACCAGGCTGTTTGATCTCCTGGCTGTGAGTAACTACGGGAAAAATAAAGCATCAGAGGGATCCGCTCAGCTCACTGATCTCCACAACAAACAACACTAAGCATGGGAACATAAATACTGAATCAGGAGAAAACACATAAAGGAAGTGCATTTGCATTATTGAACTAAAATTATGTGTAGCATTAAAAGCAGTTGTTATTTAAATAACAGAACAAGGCAGCATCGGCTAATCAGCCTGCTGAGCATGGCATAGTGTGTGAGTACCTAAATATTAGAGTAAAAAAAGACTACGCTGTCCCATGTTTCAGATCATCACTGATTAACCTTCATGAAACTTTTAATATGCAGTGCTTTGTTAAGACCAGTACTGTTGTAAGCAGTTGGTCTTTTTCCTGAAATGAGAGCCACACTATCAAAATACTACATCTTCCTTTATCTGAAGCAGAAAGTTTGACTTATATAGGTGGCTCGTCTGGGTTACTGTGTGGTGTTACTGGGACACATAATCAAATTTAAATTAGTATTCAAAGTATGAGTCTTGAATTCAGAATATTACAGGAAAAATATTAATTATTATTATAATCTGAAGAGTATCCCCGCCACTATGGCTGAGAAATTGAAGCACTGAAGGGGAAATGCAATATTTCCCCCTGACATCTTATGGAGTAGAAGTACTTTAACATGGAACTACTCAACAAAAGTATTTAAAAGAGTATTTTGGTACAATACATGCTTTTTGGTTTACAGTTTCAATCCTCATGTGGAGCTTTTTAACATGTTTGTTTAATGTAAAATTCCCTTCACGGAGCTTCTAACTTCATCAGTTTTGTTATTTTTTCTTACATATTTTATATAGAAGCTACTTTCAGTTGCTCCCTTATTCACACAGGGGTCACCACAGTAGATAGGGCCACATATTTGCTTTTGCAGGATCTGTGCCTCCTCCCACAGTTGAACCAGGGATCTTTGGCTTCACAAACAAATGTACATACTACTACACAATAAAGCCGCTGCCATCCTTTCTTTCTGGTCCTAATTTATTGTATTTCATGTATTTAATGTGTGTGTGATTGATCTTATTTTATATCATTTCATGATTATGGTGGCATTAAATAACACGCCAATAAATGTCATTCTGTCCCTAAAGTAAGAGTTTGTGTTTCTCTACATTATTTTCAGGATGTCTTGTCATATTAAGACAGGTTTCAGTCCACTATACCAAACCACTGTGAGGTAGGTGAGGGGGAGTCTGTCTTTTAAAACTTGCAAATATTATTATTTAACATTACATAGTTACACATTCACTGGACATTTTGTTAGGTACCCTTTTTAACTGCTTATTAATGCAAATGTCTACTCAGTCAATCACCTGGCAACAACTCATTGCATTTAGACATGTAGGATATGGTCTAGCTAACCTGCGTAACTCAAACTATGCATCGCAATGGGAAAGAAAGACAATTTAAGTGACTTTGAACATGACGATATTTGGAAGATAGAGCCAACATTTGGCACAAACAACATTGAACAGTTCAGGCTTTCAGCCGTGGTGTAACGGGGTGAGGGACATTTTTTGGTACACTTTGGGCTCCTCCTTAGTAGTTCCTCTGCGCATCATTTAAAGACCAAACACCACACCACCTTTATGAGCAGTGTGTACCCATCTTATGATGGCTGCTACCAGCAGGATCATGTGCTATGCCTTAAATCTCAAATTATCTCAAACTGGTTTCTTAAACACAACAAGGAGTTCATTGTACTCAAAATGCCTCCATAGTCATTAGATCTCAATCCAATAGAGCACCTCTGGGATGCAGTGGAGTGGAGTGGAGTGCACCATGGATGTGCAGTCTACAGATCTGCGGCAACTCTGTCTCTATATTGGACATGATAGCAACTGACTGAATGCATGGCATGAAAAATTAAGGGAGTTCTGAAGGCAAAAAAGGGTCCAATCCAGTACTAATAGGGTGTATTTAATAAAGTGGATGGTGGAGGTATATTTACACTGATTGAGGGTTATGGTACTTTAACTATGGGGGTCAATGCCAACTCAGCCCCATCGTTTGCCCTGCCATTGTATAGAACAATATAATTGATGTCCATTATATTAAACTATTCTAATTGTCACTGTGAATTAAAAGTCCTGTTAAAATTACACTAGCGTTTCCTGTATTGAAAGTATTTAGTATTTAGTATTTATTTATTTATTGTCATTGTCAAGAACAATGAAATTGCGTTTGGGGCTTCCATACAACCCAAAAAAGAAGAAAATAATGAAGAAAACCATGCAATATCGGATTTATGCAATAAAATTTTGCATAACAGAGGAATAAAGTGAAGCACTTAAATAAAAAAATTCATATTACATGCAGGCTGAGCTCTAATTAGGACATATTTTTTCAGAAGTAACAACATTATGTTAACAAAGTCTTCCAGCTTGTATCTGCACACTAGATGATATAAGTGTGACTTTTAACCTATCACTGATGGGCTCGTTGCCTCTTTGCTATCGACTTTCTGCACAACTGTGAAAAAAGTTAGTGCGACTGCTCCCCCTTGTGGTGAAAGGAAATAGATGCAATAGTAGCATTTAGTCAGCCACAACGCTAGGAGTCGCTGTCCGGTATTCTGAGCATCACATTATCAGACCAGAGTATATATGAGTTGGTTTCGTTTGTTTTCTAGCTGTCAACAAACAGTTGCACGGAGCGGAGCTGTGTGCTCTCTGTGGGACTGCGCACATTTTCTTGTACCGATTAATAATTGTGAATGGAAAAGCTTGTAAGAGAGTGCCGTTGCTGACTGTGTAGCCTAGCGGGATATCGTTAGCAGCGAAAACCGGTGTATGGTTGTTTTATTCAGGGGAAGACTGAGGCGGCTAATCAGCGCTTGTCGACGACCATGGCAGCGGCGACCGTGGTGGAAGCTGACCCGGCGACGAGCGAAGGTGGTGCCGCTTTCTCTGGCGTCCAGAGCCGGGGTTGGGATGAATCCCAGCTCCGAAAGTATTCTTTCCCCACCAAGCCCATTCCCAGGCTGTCTCACACGGACCCGAGAGCAGAAATGCTAATAAACAATGAGGTAAAATTGCTAAGTTAGCTTATGGGAACTTCTAAGATTCGCTAAAATTGCACTCCGTGTTTTTACAGAAACCAAAAAAGTACCGCTGCAGCACAAACATTTTAGTAACAGCTTCATCTAAGAAATATCAGTCTTCAGGTTATCTACCAACGCGGTGACGGTGAAAGATCGCGAACAATCTTAGAGTTTTGTTTAGTGTCCAAGGACACATCCTGGACAGATTTAGGCTTGTTTTATCACAACACTACATCAGCTCAGTGTGGTCAACATAAATCTGTATGTTGCATTTAAATTTAGTACAGAGACTTTAATTTTCAAGCTCAAATCCTCAGAGTTCCAGCTTGCCATGTAAGAATTTGGCACTGTAAATGGGTTTTCGTGACAGCACATTACACCCAAAGCAAGATGCTTTCTTTTTCTTCTACATTTGGACGCAAACGTATTAATATAAGCAGATCCGGTATCTGTGCTTTGTGACTTTGCAGAGCTGTTTGGGGTGATCATCATTGTGGTCTACACACAGAAGTGTTTATAAGAATCAGCGTTTCTGTGGTGTCTTATCTGATATAGGTTTTTCACCTCTCCCCAACTTCTTGATGAAACAGCTGTAGGTTAATTCCAACCATAACAAATGGAAGTGAAATGCATGCCTCGTCTGCTTAAGGTTGAGGCTGTAATAATTTCTATCTTGAGCAGGCAAACGATATCATAATACGTCCACTGTCTTTTATTGCTCTTATTCTTTGTTTAATTTAGCTGGAGCCTTTTACCAAGAGACCTCTCTAGACAATAGTTACCCGTTACAGGAGTTTACTGATGGGCCACTGACCAATCATGTATAGGTGCATGGCCTGCAAAGAAGTGAATGGCTTCTATGCAGGCCATTGCATTTAAAAAGAAGTGACACCTAAGTCACTCTCCATAGAAAACTCTAATCACTTCAGTGTTGTCTCACAAGAATTTAATGTGGAATATAGAGCTATAAAGGTACTGTTAACCATATTAACTTTCCTCATTTAAGATATGGTATGCGTTATAAAACTTTATGGAGTAGGTGTATGTGCCCAACAAAAGCATATTGCAAAATGGCACATTAATAGAGCTGACACTTTCTCTGTTTGTAATCAGAATTGGTTTGCACAGAAGTAGATGTGTCATCTTACTAATACTTCTCCAAATAAACCAGCTTCCTGCTCTGCTTTTTATTATTCTTCTGCACACTAATCCATGACAGTTTTCAGCTCTTGAGACATGTTTATCTAAGAATAGTAACAGAACACGGATAGTAATATTGTCAAGCTTACTCACGTTTCACACTTCATTTTTATTACCATATATGGAACAAGGGAAGTGAAAATTTCTTACACATTTTCACACCTTTTCTTACACATTGTGCTCTTCCAACTTCCTCAAAACTGGTGCAGTTATCTGTATTTGGGCTTCAAGATCTCTACTTTGCAAATTGTGCAACAGTTAAAAAATAGTAATATGTATGATGGTGTAGAATATTTAGCAAAGGCAGGTTAGGGTGGGTAAATGCACTCAGAGATAATCAAATTAGTATAATTGCCCCCGTTTATTCATTATCATAGGCATCTTTTACACTGGAATTTGTTTATTTGGTGTTGTCATATTGGAGAGACTGCTTTTAACAGCTGCAGCCATTGTGATTCAACCATTAATACATGAGTGAAAAAAAAGACACATTGAGGGGTATGTGTAATGTAGATCACAGGTTGTGCTAGGAGTGACCCCTGTAGCTACCAAACACGGCTTCAAATGTGACATGTCAATTGTGTCGCCTTATTAGCTGTTTAATGTTAACAAAAACATCCATATTAAAACTACCGACTCTCTTTCCCAGCAGTATTAAGGCAGAGTGGAAAATAATGAGATATATTAAACTATTTTAAAACGACGCACATAAAGCGCGGGCGTAAAAACTAAAGAAAAAAAAAAGATGTATTTGAAGTAAATGGCAGTTTCCCCCCTTATTTGCTTCCACCTGCCATCTTAATTTAAACACAGACCATAACTAAAGTGTCTATATTTCAAAACGTTACAGTTAGTTGACGGCGTCGAGGATTTACAGCATCATTTCAAGCCTTTGCCACCGAAAATTCTCCCAGTTGTCCGGTGAAAGTGAAACCGAGAACCAGCACAGTGCACAACGTACGAGACACGCGGGCGGCGGGGGCGCGCGCAGCGGTGTACGTTCAGTTAGTCACGTAGGCCTCGTAGCTCAGAGTGTGCTGCCATATACTCCCCGTGCAGCCCGCTGCAAGCTGCTGGGATATATTTATTTTAATGGCATTCAGAGCAGTTATTAAACAAATATTTTGGGAGATTTTATGAACAACAATGCGACAAAATCAACATGGTGATACACGCAGCAACAGTTAATGTTTATTTTTTATGTGTAATTAATAATTTAATTAATTAATTATTATTATTTTTACTTAAAAGCTTGAAAAGTCGCCCTTGAAAGACACTTCAGCAGTCTTTTTGCATTCCTCTTAATTTATGCAGCATAGTTATGTGCTGGTCATAAAGGTGAGAAATGTAAAGTAAAACTTTACATTTTTATCCTACCATTGTACACTCGCTGTCCACTATATTAGGTATGCCTGGTAGTACTGGGTTGGATTTCTAATGGCAAAAAGAACACTGTAATCAAAGATTTACACTTATTAGTGTATAATTACATATTCTAACAGATTGATGCATTTTAACAGCCTAGAATTAGTCCATAAAAAAACAGACAGGGCACAGATTCGCAAAAGCCACCAAGTTGACCGGCTGTCTTCAATACAGTAGTTGTTTGACTATTTAACAGTTTTACATGTATATTTTCATTATGTCTCTGTTTTCCCTCTTTTCCACTCATCCTCTTCCTTCTCACCCCACGTTTCATCTCCTGAACTGAAGTCAGACCTTTGAAATATGAAAAAATGCAAAACATGCTTGTGAACTTCACTGATCCATCAACTCATATTGGACTCCTTTCACAAAATGACGTTGTCATTCAGAGTAAATAGATGTGGAAAATTGGCATATTGACAGATAAGGTAAACAGTGGACTGACAGCCTGCACTAATTGCAGACGAACAGTGGCCAGCTGTTTTTGTTTTGGGTTTTTTTGACCTATGGTGGCCATTGTAGCTAGGATTAGGCGCTTGAATTGGGTTGAGTAGAAAAACAGAAATCACTTGACTGTAATCTGCAATCTACTGAAGTCTAGTTGTGAGATTTTTCCACGCTGCCATAAAGAATTAAAAGTAGTAGTAGATTCAGCAAGTTGCTGGAACCATTTGGCAGATTTTTGTCCATATTGACATGCTGTTATCACGCAGTTGGTGCAGAATTTTTGGAGTCCCGCCCATGATACAAATCTCCCATTTCACTATAATGGTGATGGTCATCTATTGCATCGAGAGCTGGTGAATAGGGGGGGCATTTGAATGCAGTAAACATTGTTATGTTCAAGAAACCTGTTTAAGATAATTTGCGCTTTGTGACATAGCATGTTAACCTGCTGGAAGCAGCCATCAGAAGAAGATACTGTGGTCATAAAGGGGTGGAGATGGTCAGCAACAATGCTCAGGTAGGCTGTGGTGTTTAAATAATGCTCAGTTAGAATCAGGGGGTCCAAAGTGTGCCAAGAAAATATCCTCCACATCGTTTCACCACCACCAGGAGCGTGAATGGTTGATACAAGGCGAAATGGACATGGTCCATGTTCCAGTCTGGTCTTCTCTTGCTGTATCCCATCTTCAAGGTTTGATGCGTTTTGTATTCAGAGATGCTCTTATGCATTGGGTGTGATGAGTGGTGATGAGTTACTTTTTCCTCCTATCAGACTGAAGTATTCTGACCGGTCTCCATAAACAATGCCATGTTCAAAGTCACTTACGTCACCTTTCAAGTGCGTGAAATAAAGTTAGATTTTTCTGTTGTGTTGAAATGCTTTTTATTTTATTTTTTTCAGGAACCGGTGGTTTTGACAGACACAAACCTCGTGTACCCAGCTCTCAAATGGGATATCGCATACCTCAAGGACAACATTGGAAACGGAGACTTCTCTGTTTACATTTCAGGAAACCACAAATTCCTTTACTACGATGAGAAAAAAATGTGCAACTTTGAGAACTTTGTCCCGAAGTCTCAGCGAATGGAAATGAAGTTTAACGAATTTGTGGATCAAATGCACGAAACGGAGGAAAGGGGAGGAGATGAAAGGTAGGATGAAATGATATTTTAGTCGAAGCGGTGTGTTTGTTATATAGGCGTATCGACGGGTGCACATAAGTGGTCCGCAGGTGCGCATGTGCTGTCAAAATAAAAGACACGCACCAGCTAAGAAGTTGCTACGCGCGTTTGCGTACAAAGGTACTGTTTTTGTCCACTACAGTGGGATTTTCATGGCATATTCTGCACCCCATTCTGTGTTTTCATCATTTGTTTGAAACCAGCTCGCCTCCTGCAACCACTTTTCCGAGAATACGTGCTTCTTTTGCGGTTCGGACTCCTGATATTTCTTTGGAGGTGGAGGAACACCAAAGTAATTGCTTAAAGGAGCTTGCTTCTTCGACATCTTTAAGAGTTCTAAACAAATGTCTGTCCTCCTCCACAAAATCTTATGTACGCAAACGCGCGTTACAACTTCTTATCTGGTGCGCGTCTTTTATTTTGACAGCGCATGCGCACCTGCGGACCACTTATGTGCACCCCTAAGTATAGAAATATGGTGCACGAGGGCCTCATTGAATGTCAGGGACAAGATGTGTTTGTGCTGCAGGTGTACTTAACAGGGAAGGGTTTTTACACTCACAGCGTAATGCAGCAGAGGAAAGCGGTGGCCATGACTAAGCATTTCCACCAGAGAACCATGGGAGAAGCTTATTCCTGTGACCTGACTTGGCCTGGCAGCACACACACAGACAGATCATTTACTAAAGAGAGCTGACTGTTGACTTGCCGACACGCAAAGCGGCTTTTACCTATTTGGATTTAAACTAGCCACTTCCTTAAATGCTAAATTTCTCTTTGTGGTGTAAAGGAGATGTAGTCAGCTGAAACAGGAGCTGGTAAACAAGTTGTCATTGTACACTATAATGCCAGTGTATTTTATACCACTTTTGTCTCAGGCTCATACATTTTGCATGTGCCCTTTTCTCGTGCATTTCAAGGGTATATCTGCAGCAGACGCTGAACGACACAGTAGGAAAGAAGATTGTTGTTGACTTTCTTGGTTTCAACTGGAACTGGATCAACAAGCAGCAAGCCAAGAGAAGCTGGGGACAGCTGACGTCCAACCTCCTGCTCATTGGCATGGAGGGTGAGGCTCTGGCAGCAGAAAGAAAATAAGTTCAAAGTTATTTTTGTCACCCCTGCGTTACGTTTTCTGTTAATCTGTCACCGCAGGCAATGTGACGCCAGCGCATTATGACGAGCAGCAGAATTTCTTTGCACAGATTAAAGGCCATAAGAGATGCATCCTCTTCCCGCCAGACCAGTTTGAATGTCTCTATCCATACCCTGTTCATCACCCCTGTGACAGACAGAGCCAAGTAAGTTGTACTGTAGGTGCAGAAATTTGGTCAAATGATTAAAGAATAAGATGAATAGATTGATTCTTGTATAGCGCTTTTCTACTCTACTGGAGTCTATACAACATGCTGGGTTCACCCATACAGTTATCTATACTTTCTAACTGTCATTCATACACATTCATACTCCGATGGATGCATCGGAGAGCAAGTCGGGGTTAGTATCTTGCCCAAGGATATTTGGCATGCAAACTGGGGGAGCCAGGGATCGAAGCACCAGCCTTCCAATCAGCAGTTGACATGCTCTACCTCCTGAGCTACAGCCACCCCGAAAGTTGCTAAATTTCTTTAAACTTTCAGCAAGATGACACTGTTATTTCCATTTTTTTTTAAATTTTTAAATTTTTTGCAGTTTTAAAATAACAAAAAAAGGAAAGGATCACTCTCTGCTTAATGACACCCTCTTTGCCAAAGCCATACAGATGTTTTTTTCTTTCCTCTTTCTACTCAGAGTCTCAATTCTTGTTTGGCAAGTTTTCACCAATTTATCCTGCAAGATGTGTAGTTGTGTTATTCTCTTGTATGGGTCTTGTATGCTCTTCTCCTTTGAGGTTTATAAATATATTGTTGATGTTCACTTTAAGGGCCTGAGGGCTGTGGTGCAACCTGTATTTTGTGTTCCTTGCTGTTATGGATTTTAAACTATCATTATGTGCTTCCAGGAGTTGGCATTTACATAAATGCGTTCTTCCCGGTTAAATGTTCCCATACTACTAGCTGCAGCACAAACCCAAAGTGTGTTTGAGCTGCTCCATTCAGGAGGGGTTCATGTTATTAAGCCAGGCTGCTTATTGGTGTCAGTTTTATTTCAACAATATCAGTTTGGATTTACAAATTGTGTCAGGCTTGCTTAGATGTTACTTTGCAAACTTGCAGAGGTGTTGCTGCACAGTAAGACGGTGCACCACCACTCCAGAGACTGTTAAAATGTTCTCAGTCTTTTGCAGGTCATCAGTAACAATCCGACATGCAGTTTTCTTGCTCTTCCAGACTTGCCCTGCGGCATTTGTTTGAACTCCTTATTTGCATTACAAATTTGAAGAAACTGTTACCTTTGCTTATCCTGTGATAGCCTTCTCTTCTGTAGGCTATCAGATTTTTATTTTCACAGTGCCAGTATGTGTTTGTGCCACTCTGCGTTTTCTGTTAGAGATGAAATGATGGGTTGAAAGGTGACGCTTGCCCAACATTGTATACTTACCTGTTTGACACGCACAACACACAGAAAGCTTCATATGTTTGATCTCCGGTCCAAAGCCAGCTCCATCCTGCGAAAAGGCTTTCGGCCATGCTCACGTGCAGATGCCTGCACTGTGTCCATATACGCTGCCTGGAAAAGAAAAAAGGCACACAGTCTAATAGTTCATTGGACCAATTTTAGCTTTGATGACAGCATGCGTTCATTGTGGCATCATTTCTATAAACTTGTGCAATGTTACAGCATTTATTTCCAGAGTTGCATTCATGTTTTGCCAAGTGTTGACAGTGGGGGAGTTGGCCCACTGCCTAATGTCTTCTCCAGCACATCCTAGAGATTCTCAGTGGGGTTAAGGTCTCGACTCGGGTGGCCAGTCCATGTGTGAAAATGTCTCATGCTCCCTGAACCACTCTTTCGCAATTTGAGCCCAATTAATCTTGGAAGCTCAGGAAAAAAAGCCTTTGATTAAAAAACCTGGTCGTTCAGTTTATACACCTCACTTTTTAAATTGTAATTCTCTTAAACCTCAACCTGACCAATCGAAGCAACCCCAGATCATAATGCTTTCTCTATAAAACTTTTTTTAAAACCACATTTCTAACTCAAAGATGATTGTTGAGTTGTTAAGTGATTTTCTGTGCTTGATTCAGGAGAGTAATTTGACCCTTCACTAACAGAATATTATCTTCGCCACAACCACAGGATGTGTCTAGCTGCAGAGTTGTTTTAGAGATGAGAAGCTGCTCACTGCGTCAGCTAGGCTTAAATAATCTCTTGCTAGCTGAAACACATTAACAACACATTTAGTGGAATTTAGTAACATAATTATTCAAATGTGTCACACCAGGCAGTTGCATAGACGGCACATGAAAACTGGATAAGGTTTTAGTAATATTTTTATTTTTTAATTGGGTTCCTCCGGCCTTCCTTAGTTATGATTATAAAGGAGCCTTAGCTCCATTGCATTAAGGGTTAGGGTTCTATTTCATTTGCACTCTGCTCCTTTCCTTTTTTTATACTGTAAAAACTGTGAAATACAAAAATAATACAACATTGCATAATATATTGAAAAGAATATTTCATCTTTAACTTTCTAATATAATTATTTGTCACATTTTGATGAGTACTGACCAAACTTTTGTGTGCTGTATGTAGCAATACACCCAAGTTTGATTCCATGGACGTCATTAATGTGATAACATTAGATTTGTTTTATTAATTTACCTTAATAACTTTAATCTGCATCTTTTAAATGTGTTTTATATTTCATGAAGACAGATGAGTAATATGTTCCTGTTTCTTATATAATTTATTTATTCATTTATAGGTTGATTTTGATAATCCAGACTATGAGAAGTTTCCAAATTTTAAAAATGTTGTTGGCTATGAGGCTGTCGTGGGCCCCGGAGACGTGCTCTACATCCCAATGTACTGGTAAGAATAATATCTCTGTGATCTTTCTATCAATCTTATGTGTGCAAACATTTCTTGGAAGCCCTGTCAGCTGTTGTGTTTTCATGCTCTCGGCATGGCTTTGTTTTATTTAAGCACTTAGCAGGCTGTTGCAGGATTATCCATCAGTCGTTTGGTTTAGGTTGGCCTCATTAATTAGCCCAGAAAAAGCAAGCGCGACATTAATGTGTCATGTGATGGAGTTCTCTGAGTCGCACTTTCACATCCATGTGAGGAGGAAGCGTGCGTTGTATTCCGCCTCTGTCATTTAAGAGGTTTTAAAACATGATCTTTTCCTTTTTTTAGTGTAAAAGTAGTGTCTTGTGTCACTTTGTCACTCAGTACATGTCTGCTCATCGTATTATGCCTTACTATTTTAGCTAATGTAGCCAAAGGACAAATGAGCTTGTGCCATGGGGAGGAGTCAGTTGTCTGTCCATCTGTCCACGATTCACAATCCACTACTCCGCTTTGAGCATTAGTCAGCATTAAAAGTTCTTAATGATCTTTTATTAATTGCTGACTCTAGTAACTCTGCCATTTTTGTGCTTTTAGATATAAGTGTGGCATTTGATACAGTAGATCGTGGGATTCTCTTATCAAGACTGGAGAGCTGTGTGGGTATTAAAGGAACTGCACTTGAATGCTTCAGATCCTATTTAACTGATAGAAGTTTTTCTGTCAGGTTTGGTGGCTCTTCATCCACATCCACCTACCTTATATGTGGGGTTCCTGAAGGATCTATCCTGGGCCCAGTACTCTTTTTTCCCTTTACTTGCTCCCATTAGGCTCTATTTTCAGGAAACACGGAATCTCATTTCACTGTTATGCAGATGATTTTCAAATTGACTTTCCTCTTAAAAATAATTCTACGGACTCTCTAAAAGTGTTGCTAGACTGCCTCGATGACATTAAATCATGGTTTGCATTAAATTTTTTGAATGTAAACGACCAAAAAACTGAGATTGTACTATTTGCAGTGCTTGCAAAGAATCTCGGAGTGTTCTTTGATAGCAGCTTTTCATTTGAGAAACAAATAAATTCTGTTGTAAAAGCCAGCTTCTTCTAGCTCAGGGCACTTGCAAAAACTAAGAACATTTTGTCATTTGCTGACTACATGCATTTATTTCATCCAGGCTTGACTACTTGGCTACTGTAACAGTCTTTATTTTGGTATCAGCCAGGCTCTGCTCTCTCGTCTTCAGCTAGTTCAAAATGCTGCAGCTCGACTCCTGACCGGCACACGTAAACATGACCATATTTCCCCAGTCTTGGCTCATTTACATTGGCTTCCAGTACGTTGTTGAATTGATTTTAAGATTTTATTGCTTGTTTTTAAATCTCTAAATGGATTAGCTCCATCATACCTCTCTGATCTGTTAACTAAAAATACTCCTAGTAGAACTCTCAGGTCAGCTGATAAATTGCTTCTAGTTGTCCCTAGAAGCAGGCCAAAAAACAGAGGAGATCGGGCCTTTGCGATTGCTGCAACCAAACTTTGGAACAGTCTGCCTCTTGAAATTAGGATCTCTCAAACACTTGACATTTTTAAAACCCGTTTGAAAACACATTTCTACTCTCTAGCTTTTAATTGTCACTGAGTTTTGTTCTGTTCTTTGTGTGTGTTTGATCTACTTTTTTACTATGTACAACACTTTGGTCAACCTGTGTTGTTTTTAAATGTGCTTATAAATAAATTGATTGATTGATGCTAACACCAGTAATGCACAGACAACCAATGACAAGAAAACCTATCACTTACTTTGTGTACTTCACACATTACAAGAAATTGGGATACTGGGGTACTACACCATTGACATTCTGTTTTATTTTCACTTAGACTGCTTGTAGTTTCTTACTTGCATTTGTAATGCTAGGATTAAGTGATGGTTAATTTTGCTCTAACACATTCAGTTCACTGGATTTAGTTGATTGTATTTTTCTTCTGTCTTCAGGTGGCATCACATTGAATCGCTGCTGAATGGTGGAGTGACAATCACTGTAAACTTCTGGTACAAAGTATGTACAGTTACTTTAAAACATGTGGTATATTGCCACCACATGTCTGTTCATGATTGCTCAGCTATTACATGTACTTCCAGGGTGCCCCCACACCTAAGAGGATAGAATACCCTCTGCGGGCTCATCAGAAAGTAGCCATCATGAGGAATATTGAAAAGATGCTGGGAGAAGCACTCGGAGATCCACATGAGGTAAAAAAAAAAAAAGAAAAGAGCAGTTTCTAAAGTACTGGCAGTGTACATGACTGCACAAAGTTGCACATGAATGTCATATTGCCTGATTCTAGAACATCAAATAAGATCCACATTTAGGTCACCTGTTACATGAAATCACTGGGGCATGCTGACCCTTCCAGCAACCCAGTTACTGTGAATATTTATGGCTTACCTGATTTAGTACAGAGGAAAGATATATATGCAGTTCAGGACAATGCAGTGAGCATAACAGTGTAGTAAGAGTACGTGATGTAGCTTATCCTAAAAAAAAACCAAAAACCTTTTTCTTTTACTGTAGGTCGGACCTTTGCTGAAAACAATGATCAAGGGGCGATACGAGCAGGATCTTAGTTAGACCCCTACCCTTAAAAACTGCTGACTAGACTGCTTCGGAAACTGTGGGCATGTGATGCTGACACTGCTGTGTGTGTAAGCACTGTCTTTGGAGCTACGCATCACTGCATGGCAATAAGCGGCCATCATGAAAACGTTGTGCTTCAGTCTTCGAGTGCCATTGTCACTGGAAAAATACAAAAGCAACAGAAGAAACATCGATCAAACATTCATGTTCTCGTTTTCTTTTGTCTATTCGTACCGATCTGTCAGTGCTGTCTCAGTTTTACAATTCAAGCTGTTGATTGTCTGAGATTGGTAGAGAAGCATTGTTATTTTAACCACTAATGAAAGAGTCAGAGGGGTATTATATGTACAGTGCACATCAGGATATTTGTCATATACATGGAGTAACACAGTTTTGGCTTGACTAGTAAATTTCATTTCATTATGTTGTAATAATCATAATCTTGATTGCAATTCAAAGACAGCTTTACAGCTGAGGTTTTTGGGAATATTTATCTGCGTTTCCTCTATGCCTACTTAAGACTTGCTTCGGATACGATCAGCAAGACTTCTCGTTTAAAAAAAGAAAAGAAAAAAAGACATAGGCACAGATGTTAATGCAGTACAGTAATATTCAAAAAGTGTTTTTTTTTTTTTGTTTCTTTTTTGTGGGGGGGGTCATATATTCAGCTGAAGGAATATGTCACATTCTTTTTAGCAGTGATTTTTTTTCCTTTGTGTGTGTTATAAACTGCTCTTTGAGTTTTTACTTCAAGGCCTTTCTTTGGGATGGGCTACTCTGCACACCAGTATCAGGAGAAGTGGGTACTTGAAATGAGCTGATCAGTGCAGATTTAGTTGCAACTTTTAAGAAAGAAAATATGAAATTTGTGGAACCCTCTTAGAACAATTACACATCATGTTGTCTTGGGTTAAAGGGTGTAAAACCGGTTTAAAATAACTCACAGAAACATGTTAAAATGCTATTAGTTTAGTGAACTAGCAGGAAAATGTGTGGAATGTAGCTCAGTATCAACCATTGCAGTGCAACAAAGAAGCACCACCTAGTGGTTAGGTTTGCATTTGCTTTTCAAGCTTGATGTGGACTACAGTACACTTAATCAGAATGTTATATTACATACATCTATTTTGAAATTAAATGATTCTGTAATGTATGCAAACATTTAATTCCTGGTGAAAATGCTGTATTTGCATCTGTAGATGAGAAAAATGTATTTTTACTTTCACACAAACAGGTTTGTAAGATCTTGACACGAGAGCGACTTGAAAGATGGCTGTCATAGAAGTTTAAGCTGCTCTCTCGAGTTGTTATTAATATGTACATTAAATAAAAGGGACACCATTTGGTACACGCTGTGTGGCCACGGTATTAAAAGCGAGCACAGTGGGGTACGGTGGCTTGCGCACGTCAAAGTAGCATCCACAAGAATGCTACAGTAGGAGCATGGTTTCGCAGAACAGTTTGATTAACTTAAATATCAGTGGCTTTAATGTTGTGGCTGACTGGTGTCCTGTGCAGTATGTGCCAAACCAACCAGTAGATGGTATCTTCATAATGTAACTGAATAAATCAGTGAGATGAACCCTTGAAATGGAAATATACATATATTGTCAATATTTTTTCATTTCTTTCTGCTCAAGGTTCAGCCTTTAAACTCCTGATAGTAATCATTTGTTCTTCTCACAAATTGTGCAGTGATCAAACGTTGAGTACTAATTACTCTGTAAAAATAAGACTGTTTTGCTAGGGTAATTAATTACTGTGCGTGCCTTGTCTTAAATGGGCAGGGTATTAAATGTCACAAGATTATTATTATTTTTTTTTTATTTTCCAATTTTATAGTAAAAATGCTTGTTGTCACCCTGGCATTAAGCTGCTTTAAAGATGAGAATGATTTTATTTGCAGAGATAGTTGTTTTTTTTTTTCCTTTTTTATTGATGGATGCCTGTGTGGTTTCTTTTTTTAAATGTCATCTCCTTGTTCTTCTGATTAAAGTTTGTTTGTTCTTCTTCTTCTTCTTCAGAGTTGACTGATTACTGAAAGCTGTGAAATTAAATAATAAACTTAAATATTCAAATTTAGCACCTTATGTATGTACATGAATAAATAGACACAACTCATATGGTAGTCTACAAAATTAGTATTTACTATAAATTGTGCGTCAGCAGTTTCTCAGAGCGAGGAAAGCTGTTTCGGTTGTCACTATAACAGCTTCAGGGGATCCATTCCATGCTCTACAGTAACACCATCATACAGTATTTAAAGATAACATTGCTGCCGATAAGCACCAGAAACAAGACATCTTTCCAACACCCAGCTGTTACACTACACCGAGGGGAAAACTATATACCATCCATTTAGAACAAATGCTTACAGCTGGTCCAAATGGACGCAGAAAGAAACGCAAAGCGTATATCTAAAAGAAAACCCCATTTATCCTAATCTACAACTAACAAGAAATCAGAATCCAATCAGAGAAAAAAAACATCCACAATCACATGCGAAGCAAACCTCACAGAACACAAACGAGATGAGGCGCTGTGACAAGAGAACCACTTCGGTAATATGTAAACGGACCCTGAAAGCACATGATCTTCTATTATCACAAATACATGATTGGAGAATTTGAAAATCTAAACATCTCTATCAAAAATAAAGGTAATCCTGTTGGAATGAACTTTAAAATGAAGTCATCCAGCAGCATTTTTTACTCTGCATTAGGGGTGTGAAAGAAAGCACACACACAACTTCGTAATGTTAGAAAGTAGAGTGCTGCAATTGTTTGAACATGTCTTGAAAAATGAATTTATATAGCATACGGACATGTTTTCAGCTGGGTAAGGCCTGTGAAGTGTACGTCCTCCTTTATTAGGGATGAGCTGTGAATCCGTAGGTTGTCAAATCTCACTTCTGTCAGACTTCAGATCAAGTTATTGTAATGCGTTTTCTTCCCCTCTGATTTTAAATTCAGTACTTAAAACAGCTAGGTTGCAGAGTTAAAGACGCCAAGATTTTTACTGGGAGTAACCAAGATGGACAGAATTAGAAATGAGTACATCAGAGGGACAGCTCAGGTTTAGCTGTCTGGAAACAAAGAGGCAAAGCTGAGCTGGTTTGAACATGTGCAGAGGAGGTGATGAAGATGGAGCTGCCAGACAGGAGAAAGAGAGTAAGACCTGAGGCGATTCAACAATGTAGGGAGATGCAGGGGACGATAGTGTTCTGTGGCAAAACAACCAAAATACCGTAAAACTTTGCATATTAAAACATCCTTTTGCCCTAATACGTGTGTGAGAAAGTGGTTAAAGTAAACAATCAGGACTTCCTCTTATGGACTGAACAAACTGATTTAAAATTCAAGGCCTGAACAAACATATCTGCAGCACTCCTACTGGCTACAATACACAGTTAGGTGCATAATTTGTTGGACAAAGACAACTGAAAGACCATAGAAAAACAAAACAAAACTGAAGGTCACAATGGCAATTATTTACATGGGTAAGAAAAGCAATTTCATCAGCATATCCTCCATTTTCACAAACTGCAATTAATTCATCAATTTAAATACAGCAAGTTTAAAACAAGTTGTAAACCACTGATTACACAAGAACAAGGAGGAAGGACTTGACTTTACCAATAAACATCTAAGACTAATGTTTTAAATCATCACGATTATCTTATTTAAAATCCACCGTGGTGGAGTGCAGAGGCAAAACTCCAACAACAGTGTCCTTGTCCAACAAACTCTGGACCTAACTTTAAACTAAATTAAATTGGCCTCTTTGAATCAATATGTACATAAAACAGCTGATAATTCTAATGTCCAGAAGAAACTTTACAGCACCACTAAAACTTAGTTACAGAAATCAATATAGGTTCATTCACAATGTCAGTACGGCTTAAAAAGAAAAATGCATAAAAAAAATAAAATAATTTTTTTTTTAAACAAACACAACCTCAATACTGTCAGAGCAACATCAGACCTGCTGAGATGGCCAAACGTAGATAGGTTAGGCTGTTACAAACACACACAAGAACGCAAGTCACAGCATCCTGACTGAAATATCTGATAAAAAAAAAAGAAAAGAAAGATCTTTCAATAAAAAACTGAAACACTGTAATCCAACGTTTTAACCAAGGCATGAAAAGGTAACGTTTTTTTTTTCCTTTTCCAAAAGAAGCTTCTGACAACACTGCAGATGTCAGCTTTTAATTGGGAAAAAACAAACAAAATGTAGGCTAAATGAAATTAATAAATTAAAAATAGTGTAAACAATACTGTCATTAGCTGCTCTTTCAGAACTGTGCTCGTCATCAATGGAATCTGTACTTTCGCGCTGGCTTGAGGTTGACATATGTCTTCTTCATGTCCTCGGTCTCGTCCTTCTTCACGAGCTGATACCGTTCTCCTTTTGTGGTTACCACCTGGTTACCGTGGTACCGAACTAGCTTCTTTGGAGCCTGTCACAACAGAGTGCACCTGGATTTAGAGGCATGAAACAGATTTGATGTGAAGAAAATAGAAGTATAAGGGGAAGCTTACATCTTTGGGAACGACGGGACGGTGTGTTTTCTTATCTTCCTCCCTGTCCACCAGCATGTACCTAGTATGATTAAGCACAGTCATAAACTCAAGAAACAAACAAATGAGGAAAGTTCTGCTGAGTCACACTAGCACTCTTACTCACTTCTCAAGGATGCTCTCTTTAAGTTTCTGGTCTGCCAGTGAGGAAATACTCTTCCCATGGTTTACCTGAGACAAGAGGATCCCATCAAAGACTGCTAAGGAAGGTAGGAGGAACACAAAACCAACGTTTCTGTGTGTATCAGAGACTCACGTTAAGAGGTGTGGGACTGAGTTGAACATCCCCTTCTATGATAAGACGAACAGCTTCCTCCATGTCTCCTTTGGCAATAGACAGGGCGCTGCGAGCCTCAGTCAGACTACACTTGGGAAACATCTCTAGTAAGTGCTGCTCCTGGGCCTCCCACTCAGACACTGGTGGCTAACACAGACACGTGAATATTTGTTAATGGATGTAACAATATCTACAGTAGGACAAAAAGACAAATGCAAATATGTAAAAAAACAATGTGCTGATGTCAGGTGAATCGATAACCTTGGCAGTGGCTCCCTCTGTCTGTGATTTAAGGCACTGCGTTTCTCTTCTTGGTGGCTCACTGGGCAGGCTGGTGAGCTTCAATGAGATCTCTTCTGTCCTTGCCTTGGGGATACCATTTTCTTCACGAGCTAAATAAAAAGGAACAAATAAATTAACATTTAGTAGAATAGTAGAGGTATCAGAATCACACTTTTAGAAACGCTGAGAAAATGAACATGTTTGCCACCTGAGGTCCGAGCAGTAGCTAGTTTTGAAGCCAGACTGAACATCATTTCACAGACTTTGACACTGCAGAATAAAAATAAAAATAAAACTGTTATTAAAAAAAATAAAATAAAAATAGAAATAACATTAAAACACATAGTAAAGTTGTTATGTGGTTTTCTTAACCCATCCAGAGAAAGGAGAAAGTCTGTTTACCTGTCAATTTCTGCAAAGCCAGGTATGTAAGCTTCTAGCATCTCTGCAAAGTCCTCCACATCAAAGTTCTCCTCAACACTCTGCTGGGAACCAAGATCCTCCAGGACCCCAGTGATGTAAGACAACAGGACATCATCCAGTGTGCTGCATGGCACGGTAAGAAAGGAAGTTACTTCCAAAAGCCATAGAAAATGATTTTTCAGGCTTAAATGAGGCTGGGGGCTGCTTACCTGAGATCTGCATCAGTAATGTAAGTCTGAATAAATTCCTGCAGTGCACTGTGGATAATTTTGTGGAGGTCCATTACTTTCTCCTGCTGTGAGGTAGAATACGCACAAAAGTCAAAGTGCTGGATGATCACGTCAGTTATGTACTGAGCAGTGGCAAATGCAGACCCTTAAATAACCTAACAGCTGTCACCATTTACCAGATTTGGTACACAGTCAGCTCATGCTGAAATAAACACGTTACAAAACCAGTTGTTACAAAAGCTTGAGATCCAGCATCTCTAGCAGGCAGCGATGACTTTTATGCGGGACAGATCTCAAATGTGGTTAGCTGTGATGCAACCATAATATTACAAACTTTGAGGAAAGACTTACCATTGCAATTAGGCAGATTAATTCAGATAGTTAAGCAACAGCCTATCTATGCAGCTAACAACGCTTTAGCACAACACACACACAACTATACAATGACCTCTCTCGTGCTTTGCAGCACAGCATTAGCACTGCAGCTGTTACTTACCCGCTAATGGTTAATTACTAGCATCACGGCTTAGCTATCATAAGCTATACGATATTGTGTGTTGTTATTCACACACATATCACTCGTATTTTCTCAACATCACAAGTGTCTGTTGATCCACAAGGCTAACCTTCATCTGGGCATCTCGTTAGAGAAATAGCTGCAGGCTCTTGGAGAACTAGCGCTAGCAAAGTGGCTTCTCGTTAGCTGACAACAACTACAAGCAAGCTAACACTCAACGCTGAATACCTAAACGAATGCTGTTACATAAGAGCGGGTTTGTATTGAAGAAAACTTACTGTGAGAGAAATTATGGAGACATGAAGCTAAAGGTTTTCCCCAGATATATACGGGGAAGACAGGTCAGTACAGGGATTTCTATTCGTGACAACCGCAAACTTGCACGGCACGATTCAAAACATTAGCACGTCACTTCCTCTAAAAATGTTTAATCCTTAATAATGTTGGTTATATTTAATTGAAATAAAAAGGAAATCTAATGCAATTCAGACTGTTTCTTTTGAATCTGCACTGTCAAGCTTAAACACACACACAAAAAACAAAACAACCAAGAGACCATGGTAGAATAGTATTTTATTTAACATATGTTTTTTAAATATTCATATATATTCAAGGGACTATCCTGCTCCCACTTAAAATACACAGTTACTGTGACAAAATATTGCTACAAATAACAAAGAACTACACTCACTGCAGCATCAAGGTGCTGAAAATATTCCTAAGAAATTTTGGTCTATATTAAAATAATATCATCACATCATTCTTGCAGATTCGTCAGCTACATATGCATAATGGGAATCTTTTATTCCACTACATCCCTAAGTTGCTACGTTACACTGAAATCTGGTCACTGGAGGCCATTTGAGTATACTGAACTCATTGCTATGTTCAAGAATGTAGTTTGACGAATAAAACACAGCAAAATCCAGTTTGAGATGATTTCAGCTTTGTGACATGGTGGGTTATCCTGGTTATCCAGTGTACCCATTTTATGATGGACGGTAGATAGTAAGTAGATAACTTATGGCGGAAATGCAAAAACATCAGTGTAAGACTTTCTCAGAGCTATTAGTGCTAATACCTACCAGTTCAAGGTCATTGTTACCTTTTTTAAAATGTCACATTTTTTTCCTTAGTGGGTAAAATAAGTATTCAATCAGTCAATGAATGAATGAATGAATGAATGAATGAATGAATGAATGAATCAATCAATCAATCAATCAATCAATCAATCAACCAATCAATCACAGATACTTCTTAGACACCAACCTCTATGCCACCATGGGCAAAACCAAAAAGCGGTCAAAAGAAGCTGGAATGAGTTACAAGACCATCAGCAAGAACTAGTGACAACTGTTGGTGACCCTCAGTCTGAAGCCCCATACAAGATCTTTGGTTTATGAGGTGAGGATGATCATGAGAAAGTTGGTGGATCAGTCCAAAACTATATGTATGAGTCGGTAAATGATCTGCAGACAGTCAGGACCACAGTCAGTGAGAACACCATTGGTGTAGAAAACACACAATGACTGTAGAAAACAAAAATGAGCTCTTTGGCATCAACTCTACCCACCCTGTTTGGAGAAAGAGAAGTGCTAAGTATGACCCAAAGGACATCATCCCCACAGTCAAGCACAGAGGTGGAAACATTATGATTTGGACTGTTTCTTCTACTAAGCGTACATGCTACTTCACTGCACAGAGGGGCCTATAGACAGAGCCACGTACCATAAAATCATAGCGGAGAGCCTCCTTCTCTAAGCTGTGGATGGATCTTCCAGCATGACAGTGGCCCCAAAAATATTTTCAAGGCAACAAAGGTGTGGGTAAAAAGGAAGCACAATAGGGTCATGGATTAACAGCCTTCAGTCCAAGAGGGTCTGCCAAGATGCAGTAAAAGAAGACTAAAGGATTTAGAGAGTTTCTGTAAACAGGAGTGGCCCCAAATCCCTCCTGACATGAATGTAAACCTGGTGACCAACTAGAAGAAATGTCATATCATTATGATTTCCAGTCATGTTTTGCTTGGGGATCAAATGTATATTTCACTCAGTGACATGCAAATCAATTTATAACGTTTGTGTAACATGTTTTATTCATGATTTTTGGCTGATATTCTGTCCATCTCCATTAAAATGCAACCATAAAAATTAGAGACCGTTCATTTTCTTGCGAGCAAGAAAACTTACAAATTCAGCATGAGATCAAATAATTATTTCCCCCAAAGTATTTTCCAGCTGTCATCAAATATTTTTCTCTTAGAAAATACATTTTATCTTCCACTGCGAACCCAAGATTTACAGTTCATTTGTCTTATTGATACATGTGTAGATTTCTTTTTTTAAATTCCTTACTCAGTGTCTGAATATTGGTCTATTTACCAGCCTATGGTAGGGTGGTAAACAGTCTACTCTCACTTTGACATTATCTTATATCTTTTGCCAGATCCATACATAGTTGATGATCAAGGTGTTATCTGAGGCAACATCAATGATGTCATTAGAGCCTGCTCTCAGTTACCTCCGCCTGTGTTGGTATTATAGCAGATATGTACCTGTAAATCATTAATGCTCATTCAATTGTCTCCTTGCTCCCTTGGCAGTATCTCTTGCCGGCTGTAGTATTTCATCGGGAAATATGGTACACACCACTGATAAAACAAGCAAGAACAATTCTCGACTTGGCTGAACTCTGTTTCAACTCTGAGCTCATGGCTAGACAGGTGGGGCTGAGGTATCAGAGGAGAGCATGTAGTATCTGTATTAAAGGACAGCATGGTGTTTTTCCCCTCTTTGTGTTTTCCCAACACCGAGAACAGCCTGCAAGTAGTAATACACACATTTGAAGAACATATTGTAATATTATATTGCGCATGCTCATACTTAGAGCAGCCATTGCTTATACCTTAATGCACGAAACAAGGTTTTAACTGCATTTGCACATGTCCAAACAGAAAATAATAGTCTCAAAAGCCATCTTGAGGTCCTGTTTATAGCTTCTTCTAGTCAAAGTTCAGTAGTTAAATCAACCTCACAGACCATGATAAAGACAAAATTAACTTTTGCCTTTGAAAGGCCAGGTGGAAAAATTTGGGAACTAAGTTAAATGACTATGATTTTTCTGCAAACCCAGAAAGGATTCCTTTTTTTACTGTTGATATTTTTTTTAGCTTCCAAAAAGGGGGAAATGCCAGAGAAAGTCTGAGACCCGCTGTTTTAAATCAACAGATGTGCTGACACTGGGTGGCAGCATTGAGTTATTAGTGACAAGAGGACCTCTTCTAATTTTTGAAAAGATAGCATTCTCATGAGACCTTTCAGTTGGAGAAAAATAAAATAAAAACAAATGAAAGCAAGAAAAGAATTTTAGAATATCTTTGTGTATTTTCCACAACCTCCTGGGATGGCGAGATGCTCCCAATGTTACGTTTTTAAATGCAAAAATGAATTATGTAAAAAACAAAAAAAAAAACTGACAGAAAAGTTCAATCTAAGAGTGCAAATTTGGATTAATAACAGTTGTGTGGATGATTTTGGGGTTGGAAGTTGTTAAAAGTCACCTATAATTTTGTCCTATCTGAAAGCATTAACCCATGCTGATGTACAAATTTAGGTTTCTTTGATTTGGTTTTATGAGTGAAGACTTTCTCTGTGCATACAGTGGCTACAGTGCATTCAGTGTGAGTGTGAGTCATGTTTGGACTGCTTGTACTGGGTTGACCTCAGCCTGTGCTGTGAGCAGAATTGTTAAATTTTGATTTGAGTGAACGAAAATGGAATAGAATATACCAGTAATGTGAATGTACAGCTGAGGGTTAGTGCGGTTATTTTCCTGCTATTGCTGCAGGCCTTTTTTAAGGTTCAGAAGAAAACATTTACTTCTATAAAACATGTGGAGCATTTAAAACAAGTCATATTAATGCTTACAGATGGCTAACACTGTAAATAATTACAAAGATTGTTTTAGACTTTTAGTTTTAACCTAAAGACACGGAAGAGCAGGGTGATTAAGTTAAAGTGGTGTGGCAAAACTGTATCCTTTTGATTGTTTTGTGCATGCGTGTGGCGGAATGATAATTCAACATAATTGCGTAGTTTTCTTTTTTCGAAATTTAATTGTACAAGTTAAAAATTGACCGCTTAAGCATGTCCAAAGACATAACAAATAGGAAATAAATGCATTTCTTCTGCATTTAAATCCAATCAAAAGTGTTGTACAAAATGTCTAAAGTGGTGAATTTTATTCAGAAAATACAAAAAATTAAAAAATGAACTTAAAAACTTACCTTTTACACAATAATGTGAGTGGGAGATAAATTTAATATGTGCTAATGGTATGTTTATACATTTTTGTTCTTATATGCCAGGGTACAATCAAGCATGTCATGCAACAATGTCGAGGCAGGGCACATAATGTGGATATTGTACTGGTGGCACAGATTTCCATTTTCACACAGACAATGGGGGCTGGGGGTTGGCTGAGGCAGTGTCTGAGAAAAAAAAGAAAAGAAGGTATTTTACAGTTCTCATCAGACTCACCAAAACACTGAATGATTTAATGCCAAATTAATTACCCCTTACCCAACTTTAGACAATAATGCTCGGAGCCGTCTGTCGGAACGGTATTCTTCTATTAACAGTCGCTTTGCAGTTCAGCCAGAGTGATTTCATATTTAGATTTTATTGTATTTTCTCAGTGAGTGCGTGGCATTGCATCCACAATAGAACGGTGCAGAATTATTTCACATTTTCTGTTGAGTCACCTGTGCAGCGCAGATGGGATCAGCACACTCAGCGGAGGCAGAATTTGTTAAACAGTTAACAGATCTGTTCCTAAGCATTACAAAAGGAGCATTTACGAAGTGAATTCAAGCACAGTGTGGTTTAATTAGTTGAAACTTTTATAATATAAGGCTTTCTTCACAATCATAACCTAAGGTATGTTTAATCAAATCAGATGCTTGAAATCCATTTCTCCTCTCTCTGCTTGGTTTTGAAGGTCATAGATTTCAAAGCCAGACCGTGTTGATTTTTTACAAAAGCACCATATTAACAACACTCATGAAATCAAAGCGGGCATATGAATTTAATTAAATGTTACCTTTTACACTTTTTCCCCCCCTTAACAAAAGCTGCCAGTTAGTGACTTGAGAGAACTTGGAGCATAAGCACAAGATCCGCTGGCTTGTTGTTCGAGGGTGAGGCTGACCTGGTCCAGATCCGGGCCACCTGTGTGGCCTAGCCTGCCCTCTCATCTGCCTCCTGTCCTGGCTCCAGGAAATGGTCACTAGGCTTCCCACTGGCTCTTTCCATCCTCTTCTACTTCCCCCATCACCTTCAACACAGAAATCAGAGCTAGGTTAACAGGATGTTTAGAAAAATCTTAATTTGTATCTGGAAATAACATAAAAAATATACATTTAATTATGATATGAATATATTTTTTTTTGTCGAGCTACAGCAACAAGCAGAGAGATTCAAATCCCAACTAGCTTAGGTTTATCTCAGTAAATGGATTGGTCTCTCTTGTCTTAGTCTGCGTGTCTCTGTTCAGCAGTCGATAGGTTAACCTGCCTGTGGCATCCATCTTGTGTGGCCCGCCTCACATTACCATTGATCTGAGGGAAATAAAGAGCACACGTGTTATTATATACAGCCCAGAAAAACACCCTCTCACAGTGATGGAGTGAACAGGCCAAATGTATGAAATATTGCCCCTCCGACATATTCAGTCTTCCTGTCAATAGTGCAGCCTTTGCCCACAACCTGGATCAATAGGGACTTTTATCTTTTCACGATAACACATAACGATGCCTGTTGTCTTCTTCTGATATTGAAGTTTTAATTTTGTCCGCCACTCTTTTTTTTTTCTTAAACCATCCTTGCTGATATGTACATTTGTATTTGCTTTTACGGCATCTCTTTCTTTCTCTCTCAGTGTTTTTTTCCTAAAGAAATATAATTGGCGTGGGCCTGCTTGTCTGAGACGTGGCAGTTACAAATTTACATGTTGGTTTTCTGGACGTTTCTCTGAAGCTTTTGGGGGTCTCTCATGTGTGAGACTGCTCAGCGGAGAGAAGACACCCCTCTGTAAAAACATCTGTTGTGGAAATGGCTGTCAGACTCCCTTTTGTGGGCTTCGTCTCCTCCTTGCGCAGAGATTGTCATTTGTTTTGATCATTTATGTGGGTGAAAGAATAATAATAAAAAATCTGGAGAATATTCCCATGTAGTTAAGCTATCTACAGGAGGTTGTGCCTTTTTTAATGGAAGGCAACATTTCCATGTTTTAGTGGCACAGTGCAGCTGGCACATCGAGGCATGTCATGTAACTATGTTATTTAATGTAAATCTAAACTATAATTCTCTGGGAGCAATATGGCAAAGTAAAGTTTTTAGAAACATTTTGCAATTTACCAATTCAGTAAGCATACATCCCCCCATGCATTTAGCGTTATCGACAGCGGCTTAAAAATGATAACAAAAATTATTCATGACGCGATGATTGTTATCACAATAGGGAAGAAGTCAGTGGAGAAGAGAAATTGGCATTGTGCTATATTGTTTCGAACGATTTCATTGTGCAAAACACAATTTATTTACTTTGTCAGATTTGTATGAGTGAATGAAGAAGTCATTTTGATGTCATGAGTAGTAGCTAGTGTAGTAAACAAGTACACTACAGCTCATAGACGATGAATAAAAAAGATGCTGTTTTAGTTTATTGTCAACAAGAAGTTTGCCTTCTGTAGGGACTGCAGGTGCCACAAAAGTCAAATGTGACTGAAATGACTTGGTAACTCCTAAGACTTTTATTCTACAGCAATGCCTTGTTTGTACAAATGTACGCCGACTGATATTCTCTTTTGTAGCGATTTTAGCGATTTTACTCAGACTTGAGCCAAATTTGATTTGGGATTTGTGGAAAAGTGCATCATGACAGCTGTGACCCACTTTGAAATGATAAAAAACATTACAGTTTCACATTTAACCTGTTTTTGTATGATTTCCACAAAACAGTTTTGGTTGGATGTTTCCTTAAGAACCTCTTCTACGTTGTTACATTGTTTTTTTTTTCCTTTCTTGTTTCGAAGTACGGCATTAATACTCCAAAGTGTTGGTGTACACACTGACTAAATCCTGACTGCAATGTACAGTTGGTTTACAGTGTATATAATAATATTATCTTGTGTCATTTCTGTCTGAACAGTCTAAATGTTATACGCGAGACACAGTTTAAAGATATCTACATTTAAATGGATCATAGCTATAAGATCCTTGTGGGAATTAATGCAGTGCTTGTGACTGTGTGATTTTTCCTGAGGAACAGCTGAATGTTTGAGTAGAGTGACACCTCATAAACTAGCTGATAACCTGTTCCTGCGTCTTCTTATCTGTCTTCCAGACAATCCCTGCTCCCTGAGCACGTTGTCATTTCCCCTCAGGCCCATTATCAGATCCCCTCTGTGGGCTCCCAGCAGCTGCAGTCATTGTGGAAGACTCTACTTTTATAGCACCATGATGTCTGTGACAGGATTTTTTTATTTTTATTTTTTATGAGGAAATATATGCTGTATTTAACTTGTTTGGATAGTAGTTTCCTTCTTTTTTAATGCATGTTAACACAATACTAGAAAAATATAATAATGCCGTTTTGTATTAAAAAATATTCTGAAAACATGACAACTGTAAAAGATATATCAAACATATCATAAAAAGAAGAAGGATTAAATATTAAATATTAAATATTTAATTTAACATATCATTGTTGTGCTATTTTCCCCAAGCTATATCATCAGTAATTTTTTCCAATTATGTTTCAGCACTGATCGGCCCCTCTACTATCTGTGGGAAATATGTTATCTCTCTCTGCCATTCATGTACACATTTATTGGTTTCCAAGTCTCTGGGATCAATCTTTTGGCCACCAGAGGAGCATAACTAATGGCAACATTAGAATGGCTTTGTGAGAGGGACTGGCCGGATGCGGGTTAACCAAGCAGGAAATAATCTAGGATTTTATATCCTGCATGAATGGCCATAGGATATGCTGAGAATAAATTAATCC
>NW_024582368.1:1495235-1638513 GCF_018398535.1 Haplochromis burtoni | reverse complement strand
AATTTTAGCAGAGAGGTTATCTTTTCAATGAAACACTTTCAGAGAGGCAGGTGAGTTTGTTTGTCTGATTTTCTTGAGGGAGGGTGTCCCCCCGCTGCATGCACAGATGTGAAATTTCTGAGCAGATAATGATCGTCATCTTAATGCTCAGCCAGGGTCAGACTATCTATTCTCTGTCTGACCGCAGGTCTAGACAGTCTTCCTCTGGAAAGCCTTTTCCCCTTCCTTTTAAAGACCCACTTCTATTTTCCTGTTGTGCCCAAACAAGGATTTTATAAAACGGGTGACATAGCCACACAAGCTGTCTGTCGAATCCCCCTTAATTAAAGTGACGTTTAAAGCCTTCCTTAGACACTAATAAACCCCCTCTCCATTAAGATCCTCCTAATTACTGTGTGCAAAGGAAAAAGGGACACACACAGACAGACAGTGTGGAGGTAAGCCTGCTGGCATTTGGCCCCATAAGCTGAGTGCCACACAAAAGAAAATGTCCCCTGGGTTACCCATCCTACTAGAGAGAGAGAGTCCTTTTTTTTTTCTAACCACCCCCTCTTCTCCTGTCTTCTTCTTATGAATGAAAGTATATGACATGCGGGGCTGAGTGTCCATTCATGGAGCTGGTGGAATGTGGGAATAAGGGCTTTGAATGAAGCATGAAACACAGACACCTGATTAGTCATTAAACAAGCTTTTGACATTAGCAGTGTTTAAATGGGCATGCTGGAAGTGGGAGCGCTGTCATCAATAAACACCAATCCAGTCAAGTGAGGATGATTGGAAAAGGTATTTAGTGTAAACTTAAAGATACAGCCATCCTCCTAGTGCTGGTGAAACCTGAGTATCTGTAGACCTTACGTGTTTTACATGATGTTTTGCAATGCTGCATAGCACTCCCACGTTGGTCCAACGTGGCTTTGTAGTGGATGAAATTGATGTTGACAAGAGAAACTCGTGTTGTTACACCTAACACTAAGTAGTAACCGTCCACACACTGAGCACCGAGTCACAACAGCTTCGTGGAAGAGGCAAACCCAGAAAGGTTAACCATGTTTGGTTCATGTCCTGGTCTGCAGATTAATGACATTAACGAAGTTTCCATTATTCGCGCAACTGGGGGAGACAAGGGCGTCCATGCGGAAAGCCACATGACCGAAGCAGAGATAAGAGAAAATGAAATACGTCTTCGTGGAGACAGGAGGGGCCAGGAAGTGCCACTCCAAATTAGCTGCAGGCCCAGTTTGTTGTTACTTCATTAACCCAACAGCCCCGGGAAAAATAAAAAGCCGGGTCACAACCTTTAGCAACAGGGAGGCCTGAAATTTGCAAAGAGCAGCCCCGTCAAACTTTTACTGCATGTAACTGCTGACAGAGTACAGACAAGTTTCAGTCACTGTTTCATTGTAACTTTTTACCAAATAATTTGAGGTTAATTCAGTTTTATTGGATGTAATTTCATATTAAAAGTGATAATAAACACCGGCATTACCTTGTTGCCATTGCCATGTTTTTGATCATTTACACAGGTGTGTTGTTCTGTCTTACTTTTTTTTATTAACTTTATCTCCATCTAGCCAGTGATCGGCTTCCTAAAACAAAGATGAACCAATCAGTATGTATCGGTATTGATTTACATCTTTCTCAAACTCAACGTCAATACAACGTCTGTTCCTGATGGAGCTGACAGCATGTTATGTCTATAAAATGTAATACATTAAGTATTATTCTCAGCCAAACAACCAGTCTTCAGGACACAGATCAGACAAAAAACTCAGCCGTGTTACTTCAAACTGTGCAGTTATATATTGATATATCTGTTGTGAAAGGAGACGAGCAAATTACTGATCGTCAGTATCAAACCATGTGGATTGTGCCCCTTTGTTGATCTTTAATATATGGTAGCGAACTTCAAAACAGAGCCGTGGTGTATAATGCCGTCCTTGTTGTTGTAACACGAGCAGAGCAGCGGCTCTTTATTTGCAGGCAGTGACTTTATTAGAGTCTATGGTTACAGACCCTTGGAAGGAAGGCTATTGTATTCTCACCCCTTCTCTGGCAAACCTAGCTCTGCTGCACTCTTCCTTTGTAAGCTCTTAGAAATCTGAAGCTAGTATGCATTACTTTGAGTATGTTTTGAATTTTGAGCTATATTTTAATCAGTAGAAGTATGTAGTCTGGTATTTATATAATGTTTTTTAATGAGCACTTAAAGCAGTTTTCAGACTGTCACATCTACTCATTTACGCACATATTCAAACAACGCTTTCTTAAATGCCTTTAAATGCATCATTGGGGGGAATTTCAGGTGGGGTATCATGCCTGAGGATAATATGAAATATTATAAATATGGAGAAGATGGGGATTGAACTACAGACCTTCTGTTTAGTAGACAACCCACTCTACCCACTGAGGCTCATGGATTTGCTTCATGTTTGTCTCTTAAAAAGCCTTTAAGTCCGCCCGTTTGCTTTAAGTACAATTGTCCCCCCTCACGTCACTCACCATGATGACCATCTCTGTCAGTGTCAGCTGTGTGTAAACATCACAGACATGTTGGCTCCCAACAACTACACACACACACACACACACACACACACAACACAACACAACACAACACAAACACAAACACACACCTACTCAGCAACATGGATCAGCAGCAGCTGACTTGGCTAGAAACTCTGTGGCACAGGTAGACAGAAGCAGGGTCCAGCGAGTATCTACTGAGGCTGCAGACACATCTGCCTGCTTGATTTCACCTGGTAACTGAGCATGTAGTATTTACTTCTCAGCTGAAATGCAATCAGTGGCTGGTAGCTGGCAAAGAAGCAATGAGCCTGTGATTAGGTGCAGTCCCTCCCCACCCCACGCCTTTCAAGGAGTAAGGCAGAGTTTGAGCTGAAGAAGTAGCACAGAAAATATATTGCAGTAGTTTGGTCTCTCACACCAAACTGCATGTAAATTTTAAAACACGGTGAAGGAAAAGTTGATTTAGTTTTGACGTCAGGGAGCTGTGTGGCATTAAACTGATTAATGCTAAAGCTATCACTATAGGAAACACATAAATGACAGCTAACTATAACTGTTTTGCCATATGTGGAGAGTTTTAATATCCTATTTGGGAGCTGTGTCAGTACTAAAAAGAAGCGCTTTCTGAAGTCCTGGTGTTGTATGTGTTAGGAAAAACTGCTGATGTCCTACGGTAGAGTGGCTCTTGTGCCCATGTAAACATTTTACATCCTCGAGACAAGAGTCACCTCTCTAATCTGACTGAAGACTCTGTGGAGAGGTCCTTTATCCCACCCTGTTTTAACTGGTTGCTCACAGAAGAGCCATTTACCTCCACTAATGGGGAGTGAGTCTTTCACCAGGGCCTGTTTGCCTCTCAACACTCTGAAAGAAACTTTGCCAGAGAGGAGACATTAAGAAAACCAGCTAATCTGCAGCAGTCTATCTGTGTCTACCTAGGGAGCAGAGCGAGCTCTGTGGTGCCTCTTCAAGAGGCTTCTCTTCACAGCAGCTATAAAAGTGTCAGCACTTTTCAGTTATCCCGATAAAGACAGGGGTTAAACAAAAAAAGTGATAGCCATTTTTTGGTCCCCTGAATGCTTAAAAATGAATGATTTATTGTTATTTACGCCTGTGTTTATTGGAATATTTCATGTACTTATGTGCAACAGCATTCCCATGTTCAATAATTCTGGAAAAGCAAAGTAATGACCTGATGTGTTTTAAGAAGACTAAAAATCCACTGCAAGTCATTAGAAGCTAGCATGCTAATCTTCGCCTTATTTTAGCATAATGACCAGCTAACATTTGCTAATTAGCAAAAAATATAAAGTAGGACTTTAAAGTAGGAGAAGTAATTTTCTTGCACTCAAGTACACATACTGGGTTTTGACCTGGTAATAACGCTGGTAAAAGTGTTCAATGAGCCCCAGAGTTAAATTATCCTGAAGGGAACAACGTATGTAACATCATCAAAATCCATCCAGCTACAAGGAGGACATTTTGCTGTTGGCCAATTGTAAACCTGCTGGTAGCAATTTGGAAAACCAGCAGATCAAAGCGTTAAGTCCATCATCTGTTGAACTTATAAAAATATGTTAGTTCATGCAGTAGTTTCTGAGAAATTCAGTCTGGACCTACCAGTATTAGCATCCTTACCCTAGACCCACCTTGCTAGGTTAAAAAATAATACCAATAATACAACTACCACTGATAATTAATTTAATTATCTGAAACATCTACAAGAAATACCAAATACTGGAAAATAAGAATTAATTTTACCTGATGCTAAATTCTCATTATAGCACCCCATTCAAACCAAAATGTTGATTTTTAATACCACATGTTTGCAGTCTAGTAATAAAGCCTCACTCTCTTCATAAGGAACCAGAAGATAGAGTTGTTCTGGGAAGAACAGAAGCTCTACAATCAAAGCCCAGTCACTGTTACTTACCTTTGTTTGTAACAGTGGGGCCTGTTAGCTCTCAGGCACTCGGTCTTTACTGACCATTTATGGAGCAATCCTACTGTGGCAGGAGTGCTAGACCAAGGTCATTAGTGGCTGCGACCACAGTGACCCGTCGTTAAAGATGGGACAAATAAACACAGGAGGAACTTGGTAAAATAGGGATAATCTGCCAGCCACAATGGCAGGTAGCTGGCAGGCGAGACAGAGTGGGGAAAAAACAATTTGAGCAAGACAGATGCAGCTGGGTAGGATGAGACTGAAGGGCTAATGTTTGAATGTTTTAGCTTTGCACAAATATGATAAAATGGCAGAATCAGAAATATACAACATGCACACACAGGCAGCTACATCAGTGTACTCACAGCCATACAGCTAAAGTGCAAACACCCCACTCACATGAACGCCAAATGTGTTTGTTGCGATAGATACCGTATGGACAGATGTATTTTTAGCAGTAAAGCAGGGCCCTGAGGGTGCCTGCTGTCAGATTGTACACCAGGGATCATCTGTGACACAGTGACACCGATCCCCACGTGTTATAGACAATGCTACCCTAACACCACTGTATTTAAAAGTGTGTGTGTGTTTACTTTCCTCATTTATTGTCCATCTTTGTGCGTTTTGGAAATCAATCTATCATTTACTAATTCATACAGCTCCAGTACACTTTGTGTAAAAAACACTGGAAAGCGCTGGGAGGTGCTGTAAGTTGTACTGCTCATGTTTGGCCAGTTGAGGCCATGCTTTCCTTTAGGGTGAGTAGAGCCTGTTTTCAGCCTGTCACTCGGGCCCACTTCTTTCCTCACACCGATGCTGTCGACTATATATGGGTCACGCTAAAAGAAACATTTACATAATCTATCATTTTTAGGCAGCAGTGACAAAAAGGGTTCAAATGATATATTTTTGCTCTGTGTTTAATTTCAATACAGCTCAATGCATTTTACATGGTTTTCCTTTCTGGAATGTGTAGTTGTTAGCTTGTAAAATATGTTCTTAGGACAATAGGAATGCTTTGCACCTTAAAATACCTAACAGAAAGAAAAGCTTTAATAACTTAACAGACAATTTGATTCATTTCTTCAGAATGTGTACTTTACTTGTGTTTCACATTTTTTAGTTATATTTTAATGCATATATTGTTAATGACGTGAGGAAGTTACCTACAAAGGAAACACTGCTAAAATTTACATTTTAGGGTCTTTGAGTAATTTTTTGTTAGCATCAATCTTAAGGATATGGCCATTTAAGTAAAACTAAAATGAGCGAAAAGGGAATTTATACATAAATTTACACCACAAACATGACATAAATCATATGAGTATAAATAAAGGGGAGGCTACTACTGAGTTTGGCTCCGACTCTGATCCAGCTGCAGTGGTCCGTATCCCATGTTGGTCAGTCTCTTTCCATCCTTTCCACTGAAAACCACCATAAGCTTGTCAAATAAGTAAAGCCAGGGAGATGTGTGCCTGTGAAAGGGATATACTCATCCTGCTAGTGGACACAGAGACGCTCTTTTGTTTCCTGGCATGTCTCACATACTTTCAGAGGCCCGATAAGCCCCAGCACCATGAAACACTGCTTTATGTTTGGCCTCGCCAGCTTCCCAGAGAGGGCAGAGTGGACTCAGAGGATAGACCAGCCAGTGAGCAGGTAACATGTCCTCTGTGTCACACCTTATTAAAGGGCCCGATAGATATAAGAAGGCTGGTTGTGTAGTCTTGAATTATTAAAGCACAGAATTTGTACTTTACCGACAACCAAACCCCTGCTGTTTAAATATTCCTCTCTCCAATTTCTTTACTTTTTGTCCAAGTTTCTTTTTTATTTCCTTCCCTCTCTGAGGAGGCGTAGTAAGCTGGGATGGTGAAAGGCGAGGGGTGGGGTGGGGGTAGGTGGGTAGGAGAGTAGGGCGGTGGGGGCTTGGCTGTTTCCTGAAATCGGATTAGCAGCTACTCTACACTTAGATTGCAGGGACTGGGGCTTTCGTTTAGCCCAGCTCAAGACCACCCAACAGGTAAACAGGTACATTTCTGTGGAGGAAAAGGGAAAGTGAATGGCGTGGGGATAGAGGATAAAAATGCTCCTGAGAGACGGATACAGAGTGAGCGATTGAAATAAATACTACTCTAGCTGACAGACTGGTGAAAGGGGATTTCTTAGTGGTTAATCTGAAATTAATTCCAAAAAAGCCTTTTGATAAAGCGGGGTAAAAATTTAAAATGACATAAAAAGTAAGTAAAAAAAAAAGTAAATAAATAAAAATTGCTTACTTTAGAAATGTATTCTGAACTACCAATTTGTGAACTTCCTCTTCTTGAACCGACTCTCTGGACCTCCACAAAAGACCTACATATCTCAACCCCAGCCCTCCCCGCTCGCCAAGATATCTAAACCTCACACTGTCATGCTGCTGCCACTGCATCCCACAGAAAACCTCCTGAAAATTAGTTTTTGGCAACCAGTGTGCAAACACACTCTCCTGTCTGCTGCAAGCCACCAAGGCTTTGTTAGGCAGGCCTGCTCTGAGCCCAGAGCCTTCAAGACCCCCATTATGCAGCAGGACTCAGCGGGGCAGAAAGAGCAGGAGTGTTTTCGCCAGTCATGTGGGCACACAGGCATTATACACTCTTCAGTGGCACTGTAGATATTTTGTGTGTCTTCCAAACAGAGGGGGAGGCCTGCAAAGGCTGCAAGAAGAAGTTTTGATAATTGGGAGTTATATAAGTTCCTAAATCCTCACAGGAGGATTTTAAGTTTTTTCCCCTTCCTTTTCCCCCATTGTGTGTTTTTAAAAAAGCTGTGCGCAAGGCCCTACTGCGAAGGTGACAAATCCTTTGACATAAATCATTGTGTAAAGGTTAAAGGAATACAGCCAAGTGCTCAGGAAGAAGAGTCCCTAATTGCCTGCTTTGCTAAGCGGTGTTTTACAAATTAAACAACAGTCCTTGCACATGCAGAGCATTTGTCTGTGTGCGCACACTCGTCGTGCTCGTGTCTCTTTGTTTACATGCGGGTGCCCACGTATGTCTTATTGTGAAAACAAACAAACAAAAAAGCTTCTTTGGAATTTGTGTCGGGATCTGTGGACGAGCATATCAGCTGCAGACGGGCAGGAAGGGCTGGAGTTTTTACTAATCAGTGATGGACAAACTCAGGGCTCCCTGCATCTCAAACATCACTGCTTCTGTCAGGGGCCCCGAGTACAGAGCAAGTGGGCTGAGCAGCTCTGATCAGCAGTGCTGTGTTATTTATTTATTTTTTCCCCCCACTGAATCACACAGGGGAACATGTGTGTGTTTGAGATGCAGGGATGCATGGTGCTAACCCTCCCCTGAGTAGTAATGCATGAACTGTTAGCAAAACATTGTTGCTACTGCTGTTTCTGTCTATGTTAATAAGACGTGGACTGGGGGTGGGGGTGCGGTGGGTGCACAGATGTAATTCAAGGTTGACGTCTCAAGATTCATAATGCACCTTTACTGACGGATATCACGCGTTTGGCAGAGCTTAGGCAAAAGTTCAAAGTCAATAGAGAGGATGCCCCTGCAGTCACTCGCAGATGATGATTGATAATGAGAAAATGATTTAACATTTGGTGTTTAGTTTAGTATCAAATAGGATGTTTTGAAAATCAATTTTACTTGAGAAAAATATACATATTCAGTAATATTTTGACAGAAAAAGCCCATGCAGCTCATTACAAGCCTGTATTTGTAATCGCTGCGCCTTTCTTTTTCATGCCGTTTTCAAGCTGTCAAGCCGCTCGTCTCCATGTCACTCAGTTACATGTTGTTGCGAGAAGAGTTTAGGGTGTGTAAATGTATTTATGAATGCATGATTTGGTGAAAGTGTATACTTGGCTCTTTCCTCTTGCTGTCTAATAACTGGTAACCCCAGCTGTGAGTGTGTGTGTGTATTTGTCTGCCTGTGTAAAGCTGAGTCTCGCTGGGGCACTGAGGCGTAACTTGGCCCCAGTCAGGCCAGTGCGCAGAGGGCAGAGACCAAAAAGCCTCCAGCCGTGCTTTCTCTCCTTCTCTCTCCTGCTTTCTCTTTCAATCTTTCTCTCTTCCACTGGGATTTGGAAATAGGTAGCACGGAAGATGTAACATGTATTTATGTTGTACACAAGAGTCAGGGATTTTTTTTTTTTTGCTTTTGTGAAAGCAGATGCAGTGACTTCACTGTGTGGCTGAACAAGTCACATGGTCAAATTTCCAGTGTCCTAAATGCTAATTTTTGATTTCAAGCATCTTCTCAGTGGAAAGAAATGTGTGTATCCAGGCTCCTCACACTGGACCTTCCATTCAGGAAACCAGCATGGAGGAAGTGGTTAAGCATTTCCATGCTGGATTTGAAATCAGATTATATATGGTCCTGCATAACTGACTTAATGGATTTGAAGAGACTAGATCCTATTAATAAAGGAATAAAAGAGACAGAGAAAAGGAGAAAGGGGGGGAGTTAGCCCATGAGGCTGAAGCCCCACCAGAGGGACTAGAAGGCTAATCTGCCATGCAAATTAAACCCTGCCTCTATGCACTGGTCCCTCTAATGTCCTCCATTATGCACCTTTTATTTGTTGTTGTGTGATATTGCAAACAGATATGGTTCCGGCAACAGTCAGGGACATCAGAGTGGGATGGGAGTGATTACTGGGGAAGATGGAATTTGCATCCATTCTCATCCCCAAGTGCACTTTGCCTTGCAGGAGCAGGCAATAGAAAACATTCCAAAATGGTTTTCAGATTGAGACTGACACTTGTTTGCGGTCTTCGCTGGATGTCTTTTTTTTTCCCGCCTGCACTTTCATGAGTTCCAGGCAGGATTATGATGCAGTTGAGACTGAGAGATTAAATCACTGAGAGTGGCAGTATTTCCTGCAGTAGAGCTTACCTCGCTGGTTTTTCTCTCGTCTTAATGAGGTTGTACTTTGCTTCATTCCTACGTCTCACACTCACTTTCTGCTGGGCTGTCAAAGGTAGCTGTAAAAACACACATATGTCACATGTACTAATCCGATTTGCACTTAATCATGACAGGGATTAGACTGTATGTACAGTAGGTCACAAAGCTATGAAACTTTTCAGTGCTCTTGTCTGTGTTTTCCAGCAGGGAAGTTCACCTTCTTGTGAGCCTTGCACACGTTTTCAAGGTAGACAATTTCTCTCTGATTAGGAATTAAAACTAAACAAAACCAGGAGAAGTAAATCCTGAGAGGTCTTGCATAAGTAGCTTTCAGAGTTCCCGGTTTTGGGTTTTTCTTTCAGTAATTACCACAATGAGTAGCTGAAATACCGACTGAAGCATTTATTTGTGCGCTGGCTTGTCGATGGGGAGGTCTGTTTTCTTTTCATGTGCATTTGCGATTTTTAAGATGAGGTGATCAAGTTCCCCTTACCACTGACGTGGAATAAATAAGAGCAATAAAGCTCTCTATCAGAGGAATTTAAATATATAAACTGCAATCTTTCACAAAAAACAACACATATAGGTAGATAAATATTTCCTTATTGTATATAATAGAGCCAAAAATAAATAAACAATGAGAATACTCCTTAATAACCCAGGGATCTGTCTCAAGGCTCAAAAGAACCAATTTTTTCCTCAACAGTGGTCAATATGAAAGCATAATTTTACTTACAGTGCCCCCTGTTTCACATACAGAGCATTTATACCTCATATCTTCCACGGCACAATGAAAATCATGTTCTGTTTTTTCTATCGCCTCCCTTTCCCCCCCAGTGGAGCAGGAAGAGCATTATTTCTGTCCAATCACAATGGAGAGAAAACAGGACTAAAACTGAGCTTCCGTAGTGTTCTTAGTCTATTATTGGACTGTTTGACCAATCACTGCAAGAGAAACTGCTTGTGCAGGATAACCATAAACAAAATATGGAATATATCCTGTGTCTTTGATATCAACATCCTGCTGAATAAAAATGAATATCCACCTTTCAAACAAAGGTATGCCTGGGAGTGTGGACCTCATTTCAAGCACAATTAACTTGAAATGGAGTGCTGCAAGATCAATAGTCCCCAGTTGATCCAGAGGGAGCTGTCAGTCTATGGAAATGGCACACATATGGTAATATCCCCAGCTTAACAACAACTTAGAGGATTTACTGTTGCTGTTTTCAGACCCACATGAATAACAAACAGTGGGCCACCCCCTGGGAACCATTTTGTTTTATCCCAGCTTCAATGAATCTTTAAGGGGGAGGATACCATTTGGGAGAAATGGCAGGGGGGTATGAAGAAGTCGTTTGTAGATGCGAAAGGTATACAGCTAATTATGAAAATTACAAAGAGGTGAACCGCTCATGCAAATTCACTGATGTACAGTGCTGTGCAAAAGTCTTTAGCCACTCCTCATTTCTTTATACTTGGGTGCAGTGATTTATTGAAATGTGGAAAAATGCATGTAAATACATTTTTAAGGCAAAAACAGAGTTTGTGCAATTCTAATAAGATTAAAAATTTGGTGTGACCACCTTTATTCTTCAACATAGCCTGAACTCTCTTAGGGAAGCTTTCTTGTCAAATACTTCTCCAGGCTTCTTGAAGGACATTCAAAGCTCTTCTTCTTTAAATGTTGGCCCCCTTTTGTTCTGTTCTCTGTTAAGTTGATCCCACACTGCTTCAGTGATGTTGAGGTCCACCCTCTGGGAGTGTTCTGCTGTGTGTTTTACTATCCAGGTATCAGTTTTGATAAGATCACCAACACCATTGGTTGAGATGTGGACACATCTCAACCAATGGACAGCCCCTCCAACGTATTTTACAGATGGCTGTAGATGCTCACTGTTGTGTCTCTCTCCTGACCTTTTCTGTACATATTGAAGATGATTTGAACCAATAATTTCAAATTTGGATTAATCCCTGCTGCCACTGATTTTCAGTCCAGTTCCTGTGTAATTTGGCATACCTCAGCATTTTCTTCCAGTTTTCCTTCTTTAAGAATTGTTTCTTGACAGCCATCCTTCCACTAACACCAATTCTGATGAGACTTGAGTGAACAGTAGATGGATCATCTTTCAGGTCCTGTGTCAGGTCTTTCTGGATTTTTTTCCTGTTTCTTAAAGACATGACTTTCGGATACTGCTGATCTGCATTTGACTTCTTCTTCTATCCCCCACTTGTCCAGCTTTCCTCATTTTTCTCAAGGATGGTGTCTCCCTAAGTGCCTAAAGCTATAATTGAAAATTGGTTCGTTGCTAAGTTGTCTGTTATGTGTCGACGCAACATTCCTTGAGTTATGTGCCTTTTTTAAGCTCGAATGATTCATAGGTCAGTGTTAAATGGCTTAACAAACAAACACAAAAACCTTCCTCTGAAAATGAGTGAAAAAGCAGCCAAAGTTTTCTAAAGAAAAACACTGACAGACCTCCAGAAAGCCTGGAGAACCATTCCCAAAGACCACTTTAAAAATGACAAACACGTCTGGCTCCTTTGAAGCAAAATGTAAAGAAGTAAGTGGAGGCTCAAAACCTTTGCACAGTACTGTGTTTGTTCCACTGCTGTATTCACCTAACAAGCTTTTCATCATCTTTTTTTTCACTGATTCTCCCCCTGTCACAGACACAGAGATAAAGTGTGCTCACACTCTCATTTCTAATTAGAACAGTTTTGTCTTGGTGAGAGTTGCTATCGACAAGCACTCACACATTATCAGGATTATATGACTTCTTATACTGATCAGTGTGATGAGATCTCAGGAGACGTGTATGGATTTAACCTCCTGCTGACTGCACTTTTCTCTGCTTACCCTTAGGCTGCAAACCTGTGGCGTAAAAAGACTCGCGGAAGAAATGCAAGCTTGGACTGCTGGCATCGGCGGTGGTTATATGCTCCAGCGTGATGTCATTAAGTCAGATTCATTTAGCAGAGTCAGGTGCAGACAACCATCACGTATAGACAACGCAGTGTCCCCTGAATGAGAGCTGGGACTTCGGTCAATTCAAAATTGATTTATCTCAACTCTGCGATTGATGAAGTCCGTTTAGGTTAAACTGCAGAGCTCTCGATTTGGACGTACACTTCGGGGGAGCTGCTATTGGAATTGACTTCTGTGTGTCACCCTCAGCTCAAGCCAGGTGGGAAATTGAGTTACAAAGCACAGTGTGAGAGAGATAGATGACCTCTGTGACAGTTATACAGTGTGTGTCTGCCTTTCATAACTCCAGCCGACGAAAGTCAGTTGATTGACCTGAAAAGGAGACTGAGCTAAAAATCCATATTACCTTTTTTCATACTCTTGTAATCTTGAAGCAGGTTAACTCCTCTTGAGAGTAAGAGTATCGGAGGAATCAGGGAAAGCCCTGCTTGGGAAATCACAAAATGATGGGACAATAAGAGATATGTAAAACACTTTCCCTCCTTCAAATTCAGCTGGCAAGATGTTGGTGGAGATATGTGACCAGCTCAGAGGCAATTCCCTGCCCTGTTTTCCAGGGAGTATGTTAAGGTAAATCCAAATTGCCACACTATGATTTCATCACTGGACTCTGATGGAGAAGCCATGTTGGTAAAGAAGCGAATGGGGAAAAAACGCCTTCGCCCAGGGCTTGCATCTCTTCTTGACTCCAGCTTTTATCATGTAAATAAGGGGAATGGGACTGGGTGAGCGGGACAATTCCCCAGCCGCCACTTGGGCCAAATACAACTTTCCTGCATTTTAGGCCCACAATGAGGAATGTATTTGGTGGCCTCAGTTTTAATTTAACTAGAGTGGCAGCTGAGGGGGCACCAGGGACCTCATCTCATGACTGTTACAATCACTCGGGTGCAAAGAGGGGAAACCTCAACCTGGTGCCTTACATTTCAATGTGCAAAATCTCTTCCTCAGTTCCATCCCAAGTTGTGTGTGTGTGTGCGTTTATATGTAGTGTTTGGTGTGCTGCAGCTGGCTGTCGCACTCACTTGGTAACACCTCTTTGGTTTCCCAGGGAGGCAACACGCTTCTTGCTCCTCTCTAACATTTGATTCATTACGATCTGAAACAGCACATCAGTTCGCTTATTATGTCTTAAAAAATTCTCCCAGAATCCCAAAGAGCAAGGGGGGGGGAAAAATCCACCAAAGAGGCACTGCCTTGAAATTGACAGCTGTTATTGTGGTGTGCCATCTGGTGCATTTGCCATGGAACAGAAAAGGGTTAATATTCTATGATGTGTGGTAGCAGTGGCACAGCCTCTTTTGCACAGCCAGTGTGAAATACCGGGTGCCAGGAGTCTGTGCACCCGATGGAGAGAAAACCTCAACATTAGCATGGCACCATATCAACCAATGTGGCTAATTTAATGGGTCAAATACGGTTGGGAGGCTGCCAAAATAACAGCCGTACCAGCAGCATTTCTAACAGGGCGGAGAATCACAAAGGAAAGTTACAGCGCCGCTTGGCATTCTGCAGCCTTAATCATAATTTTCTGCAGATAAAGCACAGAAATCCCATAAATTCCATTTTCCCTTTTTATTAACCCTACATTTGGGAACTCTGTGTTCAGCTTGTGTGTCTACTTGCGTCCCTGCACATTGTGTGCAAGTATGTGTTTTGTTGTGTTGGAGCTGTCATTATTCATTGACCACAGATGTAAATGGAACTAAACAATGGGATGTGCGTGCTGCGGGTAGCGATCGCCCCTGGAGAGGACAGGGCCTGCTGAAATTAATAGGCCTCCCGTGGCTAAATAAGCAATGGCAAAATAAGCCTAAATGTCCCCCAATCGCATGACAGACAGGGCCCAAGAATCCGAACAGCAGGTAGTTATTATATGAATTGCTGGAGAGGGACATATTGCAGACCTAACATGCCACATCAAAACCATCACACTGCACTGGCTTTGAATCATTATGTGTGCGTGCTAATTTGCTGCACAATGCTTCCTGCTAAATCAGCTTTTCATATACCATTGTTTACAAATGCCACAACTTATGCCCACGCTTGCTAGCCTTACTCTGAAAAGTCACAAGATTGTGTCTGCGTTTTTACAAAAGTGGTTAACATGAAACTTTTCAGAAAAGTGTGAGAGAGGCAAATAATGAAACATCAAACATTAAAACAATGTCTCTAAATCAGAAATGCCACATATGGCCACGAATCTGCCCAAAGCTCTAAGGTTGAAAAAACTCTGAAAAATATGGGATGAAATATGCTCCTTAGCTGGAAGACACACTTCTTTGAGCCATGGGCTCATTTCTAATTCTGAGTGCTGGTTCACAAAATGGTCCAACATTTAAAACGACTGGCAGGGGGTAAATTAGTGCTCCGAGATGAATTATCATACAATTAAGGACTGCAGAATGTGCCAAAAACACAAAACACACAATATGGAGGAAAGACCTACTTTTACCCTCATTCATCAGAGCCAGGCCAATGTCGCATCCTCTTTTAAAGGAGCAAGTTTCGACTTTCTAGACCATTTAGACTCGTGCACATGACACTCATGCATCTGTTAATGCACTTCTGCACAAAAAGTGTTGCCATTCACTTTTAAATATCTCACCGGCTTCGTTGCTTGTGTCCAAAGAATGATATCTGTGTACTTACCGTGCAAATTTCAAACAAACTATTTAATATGACCAAGCATTTCATTTGTGGTTACACGTGCTCCTCATGCTGTTGCTTTGTGTCTTCACTTCTGACTTCTGCTTGGCAAAATCGGTGGCTGTATTAAGGATCTGAGAGTGATGGGACCGCTGAGGTGGTCAATAATCTATTACCACACACAGCTCTCTGCAGAGTGACAAATGTCTGTCAGAGAAATGGGCCCAGAGAGGTCAGAGCTGGGCTACTGACCTCAACTCCCCCTCAGCCACTACACCCTGATGCAGGCTGACTACAGCGTAATGCTCAGCTCGATCATTGGCGTCTGCTGACTTTTATCAATACCAGCGTGAAGGCTTTCATGTCATCTTCCTCCTTGACACTTATACTTTCATTGCTCCATGATGCAACTTGGCCAAGAACCTTTGTTGTTTTGTCAATCAGTTAAAATCAAGTGAAATTTTTCCACTTTTATGATAGTATAGATTTTGCTTTTAGTTCACTGTGAGCTTATATTTGAGATGACAGACATCGAGTGTCTTTGCACTCCATGGTTAATTAATCAGTTACACTGGAATCTGCATTGCAGTCCAGGTATATATGGTGGGCTTGCATTTCACACATGTAGTTCTACTCTTTCTACATATTTCAATAATTCCTATGTTGTGTGTTTGTTTTGCCGAAAAATAAGGTCAGTTTCCATAATGTGGAGAATAAATTTCAAACTGTACCGTCAGTTCACACAGGTTCAGCATGTGTGACTTGGTAAACTGAGATGCTACAAATTAATTTGGTGCTGAGTGCACAAAAACTTACTCGCAGCCATTTGGAGTCACCCTGAGAAGAGTCAGTGGTCTTTTCTTTTTGTATTGGCAGTGCTGCTTCTATGTTATAATGATAGGAATGGACGTAGACCATTTAAGTATCAAATCAATAGCAAATTAAATTTTTTAGCAGTGCAAGCTACACTCAGAATCACCTGTAATTAGCCCTGACAGATTCTAGTTGCACTGCTCGTGTCACTCTGCTCCCAGTGCACACACTGTTTAGACCTCACAGCAGTTCCTGATTATAATTCATACTTATTGAAAAACTGTATTTGCTATTGCTGTTTTCCAGAAAATTCACTGGCTGTCGGCGCTCCCTATATGTTACTGTTACATGCAAACAGATTTAAAACAACATCTAAATGCTTGAAATGGGTTAAGTGGACCTTCATGAAACTGGCCTGGTGGTGTGAGTTGGAATACGGGCTGGGACCTGATTCAGATAAAAACTCAATGACCCACAGGCGCTCCTATAATGAATAGTGTGTCCTCCAAGCATTTTGTTTTCCTCCGCCTTGGTACATTTGTCATCTTCATATGAATAAATAGGCCTATTTAATCTCTCTGGCATTATATACATATAAATATATATATATATGTACACACATAGGCATGCTTGCTAACAACACAGTCTGTGATGCCTATAAACATGCTTGTTTTGTCCTGTTTCTTTTGAATAGTTATCAACAGAATCTCCATTGCAAATGAACTGCAGTGGGACGCGGTACCAATCTGTCATCCTCTGAATTTATGTGGAAACTTTGACAGAGTTTGGAATGAGCTCAGATCTCGCTACATGACCAGGATGTTTTTGGAACATAAAACTCAGCAACAGCTGTAAGCCTAAAGGGTCACCCGAGGATACGCCGAGAAACAGGGAAATCGCAGACGCACTGATGCTGACCTGTCAGTCCTTGTGGACTCACCTCAGCAAGACATCTACTGTTGATCAAGTGGAAATTAACTGCACTCCAGTGACGTGCCGTGCTGGGTATCTTCACATCGGCTCTGCCTTTTTAATAGACTTACACCTCATTTGGCCTCTAAAGCCTGTGAAACCTCCCATGGGAAGGCCAGAGGCAAAGACGCACACATACACAAATGCATGCACATACAGAAAGCCAAAGTAAGTGATGCCTGTGCCAGAGGGATAGGCTTAGAAGGGTGCGGAGGGAGGAAAATGCATAAAGGAGAAAGAGAAAGAAGAGGAAGAAAGAATTTCTGCAGGAATAGGACGAGAAAGAAGACAGGTATTAATCAAAGAGACAAAGAACAGACAAAGAGACAATGGTAGATAAAGGGGAAAAGCTTGTGTTGTTTATGTCAGACAGCAGAGCCTGATTAGGGCATCGCTGCTCAGTCAGGGAGGGAACGAAGGCTGAACAATGTACCCCGCTTCCCCTTCATAACAACAGACCTTCCTGTCTGACTCCTCACCTCTGTCACTGGCAATACGTGTCACAGCCGCGTCGACACCCTGTCAAACTCACCCTTCCCTGCCACCTCCCTCCCTCCAACCTCAGCTCAGTCACTCCAACGTTGTCAGCTGATGACCCTGAAATCATTTGCTTTTTCACCAGCAGGTATCACAAAGGGAGTCTGAGATAATTTATGCAACAGCTTCCTCCTGTTTACTGAGTTTTTATAAATTTACCTGAAGTATAATTCAGTGTTTGTAAAACAGCCCTTAAAACAGCCTTTAAAGTTTCATGCCTTAATTACTGTCATGATTAATACTGCTGTTTTTGGTAAGAGTATCAAATTACAGGAAATGAGTTGATCCATTACTGATTAAGGGTAAAACATGAGCAAATATCTTATTGTTGGTAAATGCTTTTATCTGAGTAAAATCCCAGTAAATTTAATATTTCTCACTTATGAAGTGTTGTTTATAGAGCACAAAAAATATGGGTCACTAATTTATGTTATGTTACTGGCTGAAAAATAATTAAAAAAAAAAAAACACTATTCAGGGAAAAAAACAACAAAAAAAACCCCTGTTAATAATAATTGTTAAGAACATCATCAGCATATTTGCTATATTGTACATTTCCCCTTCTTTTTGATAAAGTGATTTATAAGCCAGACTGAAATGGTTGTATTTGCATTGGTATTATATCCAAACCAAGCCAATGCTGTGACTGTGTGTATTGTTATAGTGTCTTGTTTTTTTTTAACAATGCATGACTTTTAGCGTGTATGTCCTTAGTGATACTGCAGTGTGGAAATCAATACAGAGGTAAACTGTTTATGGGAATGTGGAGAGGAACTTACTTGCCATCTAGAAATCTCCTGCCACCTAACTCATGTGCACTTTTTTGAGTGAATGAAGCACTTTTGTTTTGCACTGCAAATAATTCGCAGCAGTTTGAGGTGGATGCTAGAAAAGGCTCGGCTTCCTAAATCATCTGCGCATTCAGTGATGTCAGCGAACACTTCTCAGATGTTTTCTGTGTGAACGTTTTGTGGTTCGTTTATGTTCATTTCAAATTCGTTTCTCGTTATCTTGACCAAGAATCCAGTTTGGACTCAATTATGTATCAATCATAATATATTTGCTGTAATAATTTAGCAACATGTAAACACAATTTCTGGGGTGCAACCTGATAAAGTGTTTCCCATTATTAAAGGACCCCCCTCAGCGGTGCACATTACACTGCTTGCTTATTTCCTCATTTAGTTTTGTATTCAGTCTGCGTAGTTTGATGTAACTCTGGCAGATGGTTACAGCAGAGTTAAAAATCTGCTGCAAATTGGCACCCCTCTATCAGAAGTTAGCAGTTAACAATTAAAGCACTTCTCCAGTTAAACCAGATCGAATTAGCTTTTGCCAATTGCCCCCCTTCTCTCGTACCCCTAAACATTCCATCTGCTGTATATGAGCTTGTGTTAGTGAACTCCACTATGAAAAAGAGCTTCTTTTTTGTTTCCGCTAGCTGGTTTGAAGTCATCCTTTGTCTGCTGCCAATGGTGGTGGGGTTATTGTCTACATATTAAGTGAGGTTCTGTAAGGGTTTCAGCAGCATCTTGACTCCCCTAAGCTGAGGAGCAGCTGAGGTTAAGTGGTCTCCTCGTTCATGGCACCCATCTTCTTCTTCGCCGTGACAGCTGGGGACCAGACTGTTGCCATAGATACACTCTCTACCCCCAGTCAACTGCTCATTTGAAGTAAACGCGCACTCACACGCACACATTGTATATGTACTATGTATCAGCTAAAAACGATTGATCTGCTTGGCCCTTTGAGTATTTTTATGTGCTCTTGTCATTTTATTCTTCACCCAAAGCAACAGAAAGTGAACACTGAACAATGTGAACACTGAGAGAAAAGAAAATACTATTTTCTTTCATGCACTCTAAGGTTTAATTGCTATCTATTAGAGCTGATTACAAAAAAATGGAAAGTCATTTTTTGGAACAGTAAAAATAAATTTCAGTCACTGAAGATGAGTGCATTTCTGTTTGTTTTGCTCAAATTGCAGAACTTTTGACTGGAGGTGGAAAAATTCCAAGAGATAAGCCAGTGATCAGGAAAAATAATTTCAAATATTATTTTCCAATAACACACTCCACAGGGCAACTTCTCGTGTGCCAGGCTAAAGAAGATACAGGTCTTGTTCCCCGATTGGATGAGCTGGAATTTGCTTTGTGCGCACAAGCTTTGACTGACAAAATCTAAGTTTGAAAATGTACAAATACGACGGGATAATTTATTTCCAAAGCCAGCATAATCAAATAGCTTTTTTTCTTGCTTTAATACAAAATAAATAGTAAAGAGAGAAATGATCCTGTAGGGTCTGCAATCTTAGTTTTGGTCTTTTTGTTAGCATTTTAAAGCATGCAATATGTTTATTAATGTTTTTAATGTAGCAGTCTGCAGCCATGGAGACACTCCAAGCATTGTTTAATATATTGTAGCAAATAGTGTCGTTTTTCTTTTAGAACGTTACTTTATTGTTTTGCCTTGCCTTACATTTTCATTCACCAGCCTGAATTTGTGGGTGTGGAGAGAAGGTGTTATCAGTGTTGATAGTACATTAACACGGACAAATACCTTGCATTGTACTCATTTAGTAAATGCCTACATGCCTCTTGTAGATGCACTTTCACCTTCATTCCATTTGCTCTTAAAAAACAACAAATGGCTCAATAAGTTATTTGCCAGAAACAATGCTGATAAAGTAATTAACATTGCTCACTGTGGCTTATTTCAGCTGAAGTTACATATAAAAGCTTTTTGACTGAACACATGCACACTGTTACAACCCTCTGCTTTTAGAGTGGGCATCACTGCCATAAATGACCACTTCTCATAAACAGGCATGCACTGAATATCTGTTAAATTTATTGAGAAATCCAACTTCATTTTGATGTGATCACACAATATCTTCTTTAAAAAAAGTTGCTTTTATGTGATAAAAACTGACCATGTGTTATAAACAGAGTAATAACAACATTTGCCAAGGTATTAATAAATAGATGTAGCCCAGTAGACCTCTGTATATATTAGCCTTTGTACTGATGAGTGGCAGGGTTTTGGATGTGCAAACTATGGGTTATTATTGCATCATATGTCAGGCTGCACTACCCCACCAGACCCAGAGGCTTAATAAGAAAGACTTACTGAGAATTTGCTGCAGAGCTTAGGCAGAATTTTCATTTTCTAATTTACAAAAACAGCTTAAAGTGATCACATAGCCTATTCAATAGAAGAGAATGAACTCAGCATGTTAAAGATATCAATAATTAGCAGAACATCAATCTCCAGAGATGTCATTATAACACGTCGCCAGGCTGCTTCTCCGTTCAAAACCCACTGGAAGACTGTATGTCTGTTTTTATGAATGTATTAAATGTACAGTAACTAACTCTGGAGAACAGAAATTGTTGTGTATGGTTTGACCTGTTTTTTTTTTTGCTTTACATTAGCAAGAACAGTGAGCATACCGTAAGCAGAGGAAAACGGAATGGAAATCAAGCTCACAGTTTGTGACTTTCCTGAACTATTGTGATAATCGGAAAATACATAAACTCCAGATTCACACAAAGAATTATTTACATAAAATAAAATAAATATCCTGCATGGATACAATTTTATCTACATGCCTTATAGGGTATTAAGAGTCCTGGTTTGCTGGATCACTGGCACACCCTTACTGCTTGATCAGTTGTAGCCGCTGGACTAGATAGTGTTGTCACACTCGTGTAGGTGTGCCCTGTTTTACACTGTAATTTACTGTATAACCACCATCCAATATAAGCTTTTAAAGTAAAAAAGTCAAATGATGGGACAACAAGAAGGCCCCACTGAGGATCCCAGACCAGCAGGCTGAGATTAGAGGACATTTGTTCCACAATATTGCTGCCTCCTGGTTTCCTAAGGCTGGTGCGTTTGCACAGAAGGTGTAGGCAGATATTTGGGTTGCGGCCAAAGCCTTTCCTTGCTAGCGGGCCACCTCGCTAGAGCTGCAGGTGCTGAGAAAGACTCCCCACTGATTCCTGGTGTGGTGTCCGACCCTACAGGCTGATGGAACAAATGCTGGTCTAGGGAAAATAAACTTATCTCATTTGGATGACAACACATAGCCTCAGGTTACTGTGTTGTGTTGCACCAGTTTTGAGAAACAAGTCGGAAGGGGTCAATGACTCCTCGGTTGCTCTCCTCCTTTGAGAGTGTCCTCTCTCTGCCTGTCACTCTCTCTCTCTCTCTCTCTCTCTCTCTCTCTCTCTCTCTGTGTGTGTGTTAATGATTCCTAAATCAACAGCATTAATTAATCAGATTGGAAATTCTAATGATTTTTTCCTTGGACTCTGGCCGTCTTTGTGAGATAACTGAGAGCGTTATCTGAATGGCTCTCTGTGGATGGGCTCTCTTCTGACTGACCTGGCCGTGACCCCTGAGGTGAACCCCATCACACAGAGGTGTTAGTGTGCCACCAGGCATGATGGATCACCCCTTAGATCCCTGTGATCTTATAATCACGGCCAATCATCAGGACTATCTCTGTTACTATAATGATCGGCAATGATTCGGCCCTGGAGTATTCAGATGATGGATGGAGGCTCATGCCGGGTCCTGGGAGAGGATGAGTCAGGCTTTCAACGTCTATTGAAAGCATTGGCAGGTTGGCTAGTTGTTCACATCTTTATCATAATGAAGTGGAGACACTTAACCCTGGAGTACGCTGGGGTCTCTTGGTGCCTTAACACTGATGTTTAAGGTGACCCCCCTCAGGGAGACGCCCACATATTGGCTAACCATTTTGCCAGATGATATGCTAATTTTTGTGACCTTAGACTGAGCTGGGTTACTCCCACACCGACTGAAAAAGGATAATGAACTCAGCGCCACATAAAAACGCATTTGCACACTTGGAATTTCATGTTTATGTTGACACTCAGTTATTTACAGCTATTGTGGTTGTCTCATATTTCCAAATGCTCCACTACGACTAAATGCATGCAATAATTTTGCCACGATGTCATTTATATGTAGAGACTATAAATATAATAAAAACTGTGATGTTTTCTCGCACAGCATGACCTCTGTTTGTATGGAACGAGAGCATGTCTGCAGCAGTAAAATCTTTGAAACTGGGTTCTCTACTGTATCTCTATATAATACATGCAGCGCCTACGTCTGGCCTTGGATTTGGGTAAAGGCTGTCACAAGCTCACATGAGTGCATGCATCACAGAGCAGGGGTACTCATCCAAACCCCACCCAAAAACCCAGTCCCCTGGTGCAGGGAATTACTGGGCCTCTCCCAGCTCCTGGTAACCCCTTCATTATCCACACACCAATGGGTCCAGATCAGATTCAGCCTTTCTACAGGGGGGAAAGAAATGGAAATTCAGAGGCAGGAGCTGCAGTTCATGCATCTGAACAATGCCTCAATGTTTAAGAAGTGGCCTCACGGATGGGAAGTGATAGGGTTCACTTGTGGTTGGTCTGGAGCAGGCTTCCTTGTTTTCATTTGTGAGAATGTGGCTAAATGGTTCCTCTGGCTCTGTGACTACCTAACAATCACATGTTTAATTAAACACATAGCAAATAGATGACTTGGTGCTATGTTTCGCTGTTTTAAAGAACTGCCTGCTCTATTTTTTCCCATCACTTTTTCTCTGTATATCTTCTACTCATTTTTAAATTAACCTCTAAATGGACCTCATCTGTCCAGAGAGAGCCTATTAACTAACACCCTGCTCGCATCCAAGGTCCTTGCCACAGAGGTTTGCAAACCCCACCCACGCGGACCTGTCTGTCACTGCCCATCAAACCTCCTCACACATCACAAGAGAAAAAAAAAAATCAAACGCGGAGAAAACAAAGAGGTAACTGAAGGATTACATTATATAGTTAATTACCTACTGGCCTCTTTGGAACTGCAGAATTAGAGAGTTTTAATTGCTTTATCACCTGGGCTTGTGAGTGCTGCAATCAACCTGATTTGTTTTAAATGAGCTGCCGCGGGATGGGGTAGAGGCTCGGTGCTCTCTTTCTCTCTGCCCTCCGGTGACTACAGGTGAAACAGTGGGCTAGAAAGGTGAAGAGTGACGGTGGAAGCCTTACAAATGATAAACTGAATATGTGTAAATGAATACACCCTCTGAAGCTATCTAATATTTTTACTCTGGCCAAAATGGTCATATTGAAGGGCCTCTTTTGTGAACAGAGGTTCCAAAAACCCCAGCACATGAACTCCCTCAGGATGGCTGCAGTAGCCTTGGGATTTGAACACCAGTGTTACTGAACCAATTAGCATATTCCTGTATTAAAGGAGGGAAGCGTGACAGTGTTTTCTAGGATGTCAGTATGTATCATTAAAAGGCATATTTTAATTAGGGACATGTTAGTTCGTTACACTAAATGGATTAACATTGCTTGTCAAGGGTAGAGATATGTTTTACATTTAAGTCCACTGGGGAACGAGGTCTCAATTTAACAAGACATCTTAAGTTGAGATGGGTCTTGTTAGTGTGTATTCAGAAATGGCACTTAGACAGTTTAATATTTTGAAAATGTGTGAAGATGCCGTATCGCCGGGCTGCTGTTTGTGTGTAACTGAGTGTAAGAAGTCAATTACTATATTGCAATAGTCTGCAGGCTGTGATCTGGAAACAATGCGATCAAAGGCCAGACAGTTTGCTATCACTTTGCAAGCTGTATCAGCGACAACAGACAAATGCAAATTGGTCTAGATTTACATGATTATTTTTAACAGAAACAAATCTAACTGCAATCAGTTTCTTCACTTACAAAGTTTTTGAGGAGGGATTTAAAGGCGAGAAGCCTGACAGCACACTTTCTGACGATGCAGCGAGTATAGGTTCTGCATGACCGTTTGGATCAAAGAGTGGTTATCTCTCCTATTGAGCTGTTCTCACCTCTGTCTTCTCTCATTATGGGATGGACAACAAGAATTTCCCTCCATTAATCAGAACCCAATCCATGGGTCAGCCATCACAGAACCCCTAACAAGCCAAAATGCATAAAGAAGTGTGGGGGGGGGGGAAAGCACAAAAACAAAACAAGCATCTCCTGAATGTCATAGATGCCAGAGAATTGATTTCTTCCCTGTTAGTGGGAGAAAATGGGTGAGAAACTACTGCTTAGCCAGAGGTTCTAGTAAATTAGATTCACTTTGTGTGTTCAGTCAGCAATCAGTCAGCAAAGTCAACTTGAAACTGGTTGTGAACTAAGCACATATTCATAATAATTGTTTTTTTTCCCCTCTGCTATGAATGAAATAACACTTTTACTGACCTTGGTATTCTACATACATTAGACAACATGCTTGCAACCACACAGTGTGTTACAGTATGTTTTTCTAGCGCTTCCATAAAAAGGATAAAAGGAATTTGGGATTATCAGGATATTTATTGGCCTGTGAAGCCAGCACCTGTATTTCACACCCCATCAGGGGGCTATTTCCAAGGGTATTTTCTGCCCAGAGGAGTAGAAAAACAAGCATCTTAATTGTTGCTAACATTCCCACCTAAAGATGAGGTTCATTCAGTCTAATGTTTTAACTGCAACAGAATTTGAGCCTTTTTGAAATCCGAATAGCAAAAACATGCACCCAGTGCTTAAAAAGCTTTCTATGTTTTGCCACTTTCCTGTTTAGGAATAATGCCCTGCCCTACTTTGCCAGATCTTGATTAAAATGTTGACTTTTTGCTGGGTAATAACCTGATTAATGTAATTGAATGTAAAAGGGCGTAGCTCAGCAGCACTGCTGATCACTGGAGATGGATTAGGAGAGAAGGCTTTCAAATTGAATACAGTTCTCCCTCCTCAGCTTGTTAATTGTGCCGTTTACCACTACCTGAGTCAGTGACCACTGCTATTTAGTTTCTCTAATGATGATGCACAGTCGGACCCAACCACAGATAATTAAAAAAGCCTTCCCTGCACCCACCCCCATCTCTCTCTGTCTTGAGTTTGGTGTTGCATTGACAAGCTGCACTAAGGCCAGATATTGAGCTGTCTGCTCCGCAGAGTCTTTGCTGCAGGACCACGTAGCCCTCTAAATGCTGTTATATTGTGTGTTTTCTAGAAAGAAAGCTAGGTATAGATCTTTGGTATCTGACTGTGATTGACAGCAGAGTGGTTTCATCAAGTTCTTTGCCTTAAAATGGTTGCCCACTTTGTCTCACTCAAGCAAAAGCAACTGACTTTGTGCTATTATTAACACTAACGTCAAAAGGAAAAGAAAACAACCGTATCCTTGTTAACTTTCAGGACTCACTCTTTATGTTTCTTATGAAATCTTCTTAATGTAGTGAGAATGTTCTGTACAGCCAGTGCATCTCAGACAGGCTGTACCCGAGTACAATTTGAAGAAATCAGATATGCCTGCATTACAGGGTCAAATATGTAACTGTGGAGTGTTTTGCAGCGTACATAAAGGGCACCAATGCCGTTGATGTTTATTTAACATGTTTTTATTGAGCCTGTTTTGTCCTGGTTTAGATATTTATGTGCAAAGAAGAAAAATTCGCTCAATCAAATCATTAAGTGCTCTAAGAGGCTGATTGGTGAGCCACAGCTGAACCCAGCCACCTTGTATTCCAGACAGTTACAGTGGTTGGCTGATTCATTTTTACTCGATGACTCACACCCTTTGGAACCGTTTCATTTTCTTCCTTCTAGCCCCAAAGCACAGAGCGACAAGGTATAAATACCCAGCTTTGTTCTAATAGCTGTCACTCATACAAAAATATAATATTAGTATAAATAATGATGATGATTATTTTATTTATTTCTTTATTATCCACCTACTGCAGACCAAGTCCCCCTAGAGGAACAAATAAAGAAACCTAAACCTGAATCTGACATTAGAAAGACACTGAGGTGGATTTTGGCAGTGTGAAGAAGTAACAGTTACATTTGTGGTGCTTGTTGATATCCTTTAAAAAATAATGCCATTAGTACTATTTTGTTTGTACTAATGTGAGGGTCTTTAATCCTACAAATACTATTTCTTTTGTGATGTTACAATATATTGGAGATATTTTGTTTTATATTTCACTGTTTAGTCTTTGAAATCTCAAATAACAGTGAAAGTCTTCAGTGTCTTCTTTTTGCGTTTTAAAGAAAAAAAACCCAATTTTGGTGTTTTGTGTAAAATCTATCTATCTATCTATCTATCTATCTATCTATCTATCTATCTATCTATCTATCTATCTATCTATCTATCTATCTATCTATCTATCTATCTATCTATCTATCTATCTATTAAATTATTATCTATCTATATATATATATATATATATATATATTCTATTTTTTATATATATATATATATATATATATATATATATCATATATATATATATATATATATATATATATATATATATATATAATTTTACATTTTTCTAAATAGCTGCAGAAGTATTACATCAATCAGCTGATTGATTTGATCACAATTCTTTTTGCAACTGAATTCACAATAATAAAAATCACATGTTTTTGTGTGACCTGTTTGTGATCCTGCCGCACATCCACGGGCCTTAAGTGGATTATCAGTTAAGAAAATAGATGAATGAAATGATATGCATGTATTTGCCTCTGGCTTAGTGCTGGGTTTAAATACAGAAGAGAAAACAAACATAAACAAATTCAATTTCTTTTTTTGCAGATCAAATTTCTCTTCAGATCTCCTCTGCTGAAGCAGCTCCACAATCAGGAGCATTTGAAGAGGTCTGAGAGGAAAAGCAGTCCATGAATTACACAGCTTGCAGTCTTGAGTAAGTGCTGAAATAATTAGGAGAGAGAAATCTTTGGCTTGTGCAAACTTCCTTCCACCACTGCAGAACAAAATAATAAAGAGAATGTGTGTGAGACAAAGGCAAGAGACCCCCATGGTGCCTGGGTCTCTGCTTCCTGTCATGAGTATTCCTGTGGGGTTTCACATGACAAAACGCAGAAAGTTGTTTTGTCCCCGTGCCTGTCACGATCCACCCTCATAACCGCAGCTGTGTGTTTGTGCGTATGTCTGTGTGTGTGCGGGTGTGTGTGTGCGGTTGTGCACTTGCACTTGTGTGTTTGTGACTGTGCTTTTTTCGTGCTGGCATGTTGTCTTGCTGTCTTCCCTGTCAGCTCATAGCTTGGCACCTGCTCTCATGTTCCTAATTAGTCTCATTTAATTAATTATATTCTACAGCACATCTCCTCTCTGTTCATAGGCGATTTCTTTCCGTAGGTTTTACTCCCATCCCGCTCTTCTACTTCTTTACTTGTCATATGCAGAGAACAGGGAGTCTTTACATGTTGTGTATTGGTAACATATGGAAGTCAGACGTGTTTTCTGGGCTTAAATATGTTTTGAAATACAGAGAAATACGCACATTAATGATTCACGTTATCGTACTCTCAAAAAAGCTGCACTTCACAACTTTTTCCTCACTCAACTTTGACTTTAAATTACTGTTTTCTTCTTTTGCTTGCGAGTCGAGCTGACAACCAGCTGACTCACAAGCAGAATCTCTTCAGCAAGCTGCAGGAAAAACAGGTCAAGTCTCACTCGCATGGTGAGTAAACAGAAATCAGGAAAGCACTTTACCTGTGACAGTTGGTCTAAGCACCTCTTTCTTCTCTGTTAGCTTTTCTGTTCCATTTGTCAGGTTCACTTGGCTTGTATGCCACTGTTGTCTATTAGGTGTATTTTCACTGTGCTTAGCACTACAGTACAATACTTAATGGAGAGGACTGGAAAAGAGAGGGAAAGAAAGAGTTTACTGTTCCACAGTGTCTTATGAGAAACTGAATCCTTTTGTCATATTAATTTAAATTACGGTTGTCAATATTTATGGTTTGCTTTGGTCATGAGTTTGTTGTACGTTGCTGTTGTTTGTGTACAAATGCTTCTATATGATAAACAGAGTGACTTTAACGCGGGGGCATCCAAGGTGCACAAGCCCATCAATGAACGACAGTGGAAACAGCGTTGAATTTCACTTCCTGATGTCAGAGAAGAGCGGCAGCCAGTCGCAGGCAGCCTCCCAGCTGCCCCTCATCCCACGTTTTCCACTAGAGGATCCTGGGCTTAAAGAAAAGATGCCTTTAATAATTCAGAGCCGTGATGAACACCACGTAACACAGCCACAAAAGACAAGATCAAACTTTTGGCAGAGCCACTGCTGCAGCGGGCTGATAGTGTTTCCGAGTGTAGCTCGTTGTACGTTGACCATATGGACATGATAATCACCCATGGGATGAATCAGCAGATTCTTGATCTGAAGCCCAAAATCACACGACACCTTAATTAGCTGGTGCTGATATCGCCCTTCACAGCACTAATTTGTCACCAGCAGCAAAATAGCTTCTGGCAAGTACCTTTCTTTTGAAATTTGTCAAAAGTGTTAAGGAAAAAACAGAGGGAGCATTTAAATGATGAACCAGCATTTATATTAAAGTGCTGATAATGCTTTATGACCTCTTGAAGTGCTATATTCACATATGCAGCCACACATTGCATGCATGTGTAGCACTGGGTAAAGTTTGGAGTTCACAAACACAAACAAATGAATGGCCTGCTCTACCTCCTGAACTACAACAACACACATACGACCACAAGCATTTGAAATCTGTGAGGAAATCTCCCCTTACAGGTAGCTCTACATGGCAAAACGACATTTTACACTGAATCATGTTACATATTCAAGCCAGTTTTATTTATAAAGATCCAATTTACAACAACAATTGATTCAAGGTGCTTTGCAGCGTAAGGTAAAGACCCTACACTACTGGGTAAAAGCCCAACAACTGAAAGACCCTGAGCAAGCACTTTGCGACAGTGGGAAGGAAAAACTCCCTTTTAATAGGAAGAAAGCTCTGGTAGAACCAGGCTCGGGGAGGGGGAGCCATCCACACCCCCTCCTCAATAAGAGAAGAGAAAAGAAGACGAGAGCATAGTTAAAAGGATAAAACATATCAGCAGTCAATTATGAGGACATAAGCACAAGTTTGTCTCAGTTATATCCTGACTAATATATGCCGCCATCATTAAACTATTTGGGACTGTGTTTACTTCTAATGACATGCAGTTCCCAATAAGGTGTAAATAATTGCTGCCCTCCTCAGGAGGTGTAGCCACCATGAAGCAGTGAGTTGAAAAGGTCAGACGTGTTCAGCACGCCAGCTCTAAAGTGGTTTATTAGCATCCCAACGACATATTCAGGAGTTCGCCTGAGACATAATTACCTGGATAAGGTACAGATGAATACTGTATTTGGGAGAGAAGGCAAGGTTGGTTGGATATTGGCTTTGTCTCCATTAACCTGGAGCACGGTGTTAAAGGATCTGTTTGTGGAGAGAAAATGACAGGGAGTCGGGCTGACGGGGCTGGACTGAGACAGTTAAAGGCCCCTTGCTGCATAGGATAATTAATAAATAAAATACCAGGGGAGCCCCTGCCATGCCTTCGTCTATGACAGGGGCTGTCTCCAGTGCGCTAAAGCATTAAATGACCAATTTCTGTCAGACTAACTTCCACCATGCTCTCTCTCTCCCTTTCTCTCTCCCTCTCTCTTTTTGCGTGCCCTCTCGTCTCCACTACACCCTCACCCCTCTCTCCGCCGTTCCCTCCCTCGCTTCCTCGTTTTCTGAAGTGGGGCTACTTTGCTCTCTTTGCGCTGAGTTTTTCAGCGACTGATGGCTCTAGTTCATTTCTGCTGAATTAATTGGTCCCTGAATGAATTCTGTTGACAGGGCAATTCATCATGTGTTTGGCCTGACAGTGACTGGGTGTTGGGTAGGGGAGGGGGGCTGGGGGGTGGGTGGAGGTGCTGGGGAGTGTGTGTCTGTGTGTGTGTGTGAGTGAGTTCATGTGGGGCGTTGTGAAGTGGTGTGGGGAGCCAGTCAGAGGTGGTGGGGGTTGGTGTTTGTGGCCTCCTACTCCTCTTTCTCCCCCTCGTCTCTTCTTCCTCTTCTTCTTGCGCTGCAGAAGCTTTGGTGCTCTTGTTGAACTGTTTTACCAAAACAGTTGGGACTCAAACAAATCAGCCGCCCCTCCCCATCCGGCTGGGCTTCTGTCAGACAGAAGACGCTCTCTCAGCTTGAAGGGGGCACGCAGGTCAGTGCTACCCTATTTTATACATTTTGGCCTTTTGTTACGCCCCTACACACTTCCTCTCCAACTACAAATCCCTCCCCATTGCTTGATATGCACGCACAAACACAAGACCACCATTTCTCGCCCCACAGCTCCTCGGCTCTTTTGGAGAGTGACATAATCAGGTAGCAAGGCATATTTAGTGCTTAATTACACAATGTGTCGCACAATGGCCATTCAAAGCGATAATTTAGCTCCTGAAGGGAAATTGCTGTGCACTGCTGACTGATCTAACAGGGATGGGAATGGTATAATAGCATATAGTTGGCAGATGAGGCCTGGGTTGAGAAAGGCAGCAATTGCATTTCTCCAGACAGCTCTTTGGCTCCTCATTATTCTAATTGAGAACTATGCGACAGTGCGAGGATGCACAAAGAGCCTCAGCATCCTTTGAGCTTGAACATGGAGGAGACCTCTTTAGGCTGCGTTGAGTCAATCAATGCTCACTCATTACAAACATCACAAAGTCATGTTCTTGTCGCCTGGATGGTCTCACCCGCTGACAGTGAAAATAACCTCATAATCACTGTTCTGTCAGGATCGCGATCATCAGCGAACAGGCTTGAACTCTTTGGCTCCCGTGACACACTAAAGTACATGAACAATTACATGTTTTTGTGTAACTTTTGCTAAATTTAAGCCCAGTGTCCAAGCTCCCAGAGCATTTTAAGGCACATAAAAAAGAGAAAATTGGAAACACTGATGATTCTGTTTTGGGATTGTCTTTTAGTTTGGATGAGCAGAAGAGAAGGGTTTTGAAACAGCAAAACAGACACCAAGTAAGCTTCCTGAGTGGGTCTGTTCAACTACAAAAATTAAGCCACAACAGCTAGCCTCAAAAACTGTCAGTGGCAGAAATTTCAGGTCTTATTTTTTGCCATTTCTGCCCATTCTCCAAACTATTTTCTTCAAGCAGCATTTGTTTCTCATTTGCACGTTCACACTCAATGAATGTGTATGATATTTTGGTATACAGTTATTAGTATAGACAAAGGTTATTTAAGAAACTGTACAGAAATTGTTTAAATGTGGATATAACAGTAACTTGAGATGAAACTCTTAATACTTTTCATCCTTGAGCAAATTACTACACATCACACATCTACTTGCTCGGGGACACTTAAACACTTTTACATCTACTTATTGTACGCATATTCAATACAGCATAGAAATCTTTTTAACCCCCACCGCATAGCAACTCAGCGATAAAACACTGGACCACTGTGGCGCTTCCTCTTCCCAACACAAATCCATTTGGGATTAACAGAGTTAACGAAGGCAGCATTGTGAACAATACTGCACCCGTGCAGCCACTAATTAAAGTTGCTTCTAATGAGGGCCCGTTGATTGACACAGCAGGGTTGGCCTCTCCCCTCACTAGCATCAACTATGACAGCCACATGATGAGGCTGATGACAGGCTCCCATGCAGGCAGATGACAGGACGTCACTGCTAGACCACCACCGCTCCTCTTCCCCGAACAATGCTGCACTCGTTTGACACCGCGAAATTCATCGAGTCTCAGATTGTAGATGTTTATCCAAGGGATAAAAACATTAAACATAGTTTTCCCTGGCTTTGTGCTGTACTTAGTTGTTTGCTTGTTGCTTTCAAAGGAAACACCTTGTTAGCTCTGGTGGAAAAATCTTAGTGCTAATACAAACATTTCAAAATACTTCAGATAAATATACTTTGTAAAAATGCTTTTAAATGATCATGTACAGTTTTACATTCAAAAATTTTAATTTTTTGCAGCACATGAAATTTGAGCAGTTATTTAAATGAGAATGTTTGAAACTTTTGAGTATGGGACCTTTTTTTTTCAAATAAGGGCACACTTTGCATGTTATAAGCTTATGTATGATTTCCATTTTTAGATCTGATGCGATGAATAATCTGTAATGTTAAAATCTCACTGTTATATTGTGGGTCCGAATGGTACTTTTTCACATTTTGCATCTGACAATATATAAACTTTCACATATGTGAAATGTAATGCAGTTGCTTCAGACTGTGTCCACCTACCAGTGTCTTATTTTGCTGTTCATATTATCAGTGACAGGCATGAATCATGCCAAATAGGCCTAGCTATAGGGCATCACCAAGCCAAGCTGACAATAAGGGTGAAGTGTTTGAGTAAATCTTGCACGAGGCCCGCTGGCCCCCATGGCAGGGCCTCTCTGTGTGGGTTTGAGAAGCCCTGAGGATGACAGGTGCTTTTCGTAATGCCTAACTGATGAGAGCCAATCAGTGGGCTCCATTCTGCTGGTGTGTGTCTCTTCTCCTGTTGTTGTCATCTGGCCCTCTAAAGTAAAGATGAGCTTGACTGACAGATGCATCCGGGTTCACAGTTTATTGGTTTCTACGAGAGAGCCAGATATGCCAATTTAGACAGGGTAGTGACAAAAAAGTTCCCATCTAAATGGAATAATTTTACCACTGGGAATACTCAGCTGGGAGAAGAGGGAGTGTTAGCGCGCGCGTGTGTGTATGTGGGTGTGTATTTTATCTTTTAACAAGGCCTGAATGACAAACACATAGGACAGTTATGGGCTGACAGAAACAGAAGCTTTTGATGCTTCACAGGGGATCCATGAAATAAACAATAGGCAGAGGAGGCAAAGAAATTGAATTACAACTGGCTGGGCTTGTGTGTTTCAGAGTAGAAAGTGGAAGTGAGGCAGCACCAGTGTGGTATAGCAGAATGAAACCAATGCATCATTAAATATACTGGAGTCATTGCTCGCCTGCCTTCCCAACTGTCCTGCTTCTTTGTTTAACACTTCTCTTTCCTCCAGCAAAGGCAATTCTTCCCTTAAACACGGGAATAGCAAATTTTAAACAGCAGTCACGATTTAAAGGATTTCTTCAGAGATCTAAACACCAACACGCACAAACTGTGCTACGTTGTGCAACCTTTGTCTATTTCCTCTTAGAGAGCGCCTCGTGGATTACTGACTGTTCATAAAGTCAAATGTCAATACACCAGCAGCAGGAACGCTCGCCGGGAACCTTGAACTCTGAATCATTTTCTTATGGGGTTAATAATGAGGGGACACCGAGTCAACGACAGACATATAAAAGAATTTATTTCTCATGTGCACAAAAAGAATTGGAACAGAACTGAAACAATGATTGAGGCCACAAGGCTTTCCATATAGATTTTCATCAGAAATCCTTTTTATGTCCATGCCACATCTCCTGTATCATCTTTACAACGGCACAGGGCCCATTCCTGCAAAGGTGCTCCACTTCATAAAGCAAAGATTTTGCTTGAATGATGGTGGCATGCACTCTGCACCAGTGTTTCACTCTCAGATGCAAGTAGACAGAAATAGTTAAAATCCCAAGTGCAATTTGTAGAGGATAGCTTCTCTTGAAGAGCAGAACTGCAGTCTATTTCTCTGTTATCTGGTGCCCTCAGCAATGACACTTAACCCTGGTACCAGAAGATGCATTAGCTTGTATGGAATTAAATAAAATAAAAGTTATTTTTTTGATGCCTTCTGCTAAACTGTCAGCAGCAGAGTTGAGAGAGTGGAGGGGAAGAAGTATGGGCGTGTTTCTTTACATCGAGGCACAGATCACTGTAATTTGGAGTAACATAATGAGCACGACATCTACAAATAGCAAACAGGACAATATCTTTGATTGTTGCCAAGGACATCAGTTTGATCGCATCTTAATTTCAGGGAATTTGCGGAGCAAACGTAAAAACTAGAGAATAATTATGTCACACTGGAGGTCTGTTGTACTTTTGCAGCTTTTATGCTGTTCTCAATGGGGATAACTTATTCTATACAACAAAAGATGATACAGAAAGCCATTGAACTCATTGCATAGTGACATAAAACATCATCATGACAATATCATGAAAATAAAATAAAATGACAAAGACAACCCATGTGATGTTAGCATCTGGAACCTGCTATTGATGTAGCCATAGGTTAAACAGCTGTTGTGCCATTCCTCAGAGCACAACATTACATTTAGACACAAATGTAATGCATGTTTTTTTTCAGTCTGTATATCTACAAAGGGAACCAGTACATTAGTATGATACTGCGATGGTGTGTTTGTGTCTGTGTGTGTGTGTGTGTGTGTGTGTGCGCGTGTGTGTGTGAGTGACAATATATTTACAGAGAATTGTCTTCACATTATTCACAAATCCTTCTATAAAGCAGCATTTCATTGCAGTTAGTGGAATATTAGATCACTGAAGTTCTCCTTTCGCACTACAAATGCAGCATGATGTTCACCAGCTGAAATGCCATGACATACATGTTCAGTGTTGACTTATTTAAAAGATAATACTGCTTTATTTATGCATACATATACTGTAAATAAAATATTAAATATCAAACTAAGTCTTTGGCAAATGTAGTTAAGAGTACATTCACAAAATATTTTCCAAAACTTAAAATGAGTCAGTATTTCCTTTCAGCCCCTACGGAGAGTGGAACCTAACTTCGTGGAGGGTGGTGAGTCTGTGTTTTTAAAGGCAATTAATTTCAATTAACAGGCATGAATTTATGTTTTAAAAAAACTGGTCTGTAAGGCAATTGTTGAAGCTAATTTGCAGTCAGTTTGCACAACTGCACGCAGCTTTCTAAACTGTGTAGGCATCTATTGGCATGACTAAGTAGCTGAATGAGATACAGTTGAACTGAAAGGATTTGCTCATGTAGCCAAAGAGTTATGGCTTCATTTTTACTTGGAAAAAAGATGTTCATACGCAAACGGGTCTGTTAGCTTGTTAGCTTTGTGGTTTTCTAAGAATGCAACATATATATTTTCAACTTATGCTTATAAAATGGTTAATTGTAGGTGAATGTACCACAAAAAAAAGAGAAAAAAGCTGAGGTTATAGTGCAAAAAAAAAGAGAGCAAAGGATGACACTGCGCACGTACATGGACATGAGGGAAATGTGACAGCCGTTCTGAAAAATCGTTGTTTATATTAAAAAAAATGTAACAGAAAATATAATTTAAAGTATTTCAAATTCTGGCAAGACCATTTTAAGTTCACGGTCACCACATTGTTAATACTTTGCAAAATGATTTACATTTTTACATCTGATTGTTTGCCACGGGGAGCGCGATGTCGCCAGGGTCAGTAAACGCTGCAGGGCATGCTGTGTTCGTCTTATAATTTAAGTGTTATCAGAGAAATGGGAGCAGAAAAGTTCATCAAAGCACCAGAGTAAAGCCCGCTCTACATTATGGAGCCAGGATCTCGTTAATGGTCAGAGGGGCCCACAACACTGGTTTAATTCGCTACATTGTTACGCTATAGGACCACTGTCATCTCCCCCTGGACGTCTGTCTTCAGAGCAGAAAAATACTGCAGTTCATTACATAAAGGAATGTGACGATCCATGAATAAAATAACAACAACAACAACAACAACAGCAAAGAAACAAAAATTAAAAACCCACGACATTTTTTCCACATGGTTTTCTTCACACTGTTTTTCTTCAATTTATATGTTATAATATATATATTTATATAATCTCTTAAAGTCATTCTGGAAACGCTCAGGCCTGTGAGAGAATAAGGGCATGACAGGTGAGTTCTGAATGCCCCTGGGCCCTTTTGACCCAAAGTGTGTGTGAGACGCTGAAGCTGGGTGCATCTGCGTCGACCTCGGCCATCCTTCCTTCACAACGCACTTGCTGACGGGGGTTTCATTTAGGATTCCACCTCGCTTCCCTTTGACCTCAGTGTTTCTCAGACAGGGACAATATGGAGGCCGAAGCTCTGGCCCTGCAGTTTGAGCTGGTCTCTGGTGTAACTAGTGGCGGTCGTAGGCAGTGGCAGCAGTGGGAGGTGCGGAGCCACGGGATGCGGCACTATAATAATAAGGGGAACCTGAAAGTTAACAGAAGAACGAACCGTTGGAAACCACGAGGTCAAACATGATGTAAGACACGTGTGTAAAAGTTCTGAGGATGCGCTGAATATTCAGAGACTGACTTTTTAGGTTTTAAATAGGATTTAAATTTTAGAGCATGTTCAGCGTGACAGTTTTTTTAATGATGTCAGACACTTACTTAATAACGCTGGATTGCTGAACCGCCAGGCTTCGTTGTAAGTTGTGTATTGTGGATGAGAGTAGGGGTTGCCAGAAAAATCCCCTCCTAGGAAACAAAATGGTAAAAATACATATTCATAAGAAGCTAATAACCAGAAAAATTCAAAAGCCTACACTACAGTTACATTTGATTTTTTCCCACAACAATATTACTAACACATCTGTTCTCTGGACGTCTGTACAGCTTCTCCAGAGTCCCTTCAGGTGAGTTAATTGTTTTATTGCCTGCTCTGTTCTGTATGTAAGTTTGGACTTTTGTCCTGCTTGTAGGCAGTCACACTTTGCTTCAGACCCTCTCTCATTGTCCTCTCCCTGCAGGTTGTAGTGAGAAGCATGGGAGGGTGAGGGGATATCACAGAGCGATGCTGCAGGCCCACAGGTTTCTTTCTTTTATGGCACTATAAAGGCTGGGTTTTATATGAAGCTGCTGAAGAATGGCCTTTGCTTTAACGGTGTTTGGGGCCGGTCACTAAATCTTAGTTATTCGCCACTGGGTGAAAAAAAACACAAAAAACCCACAACCCCTGGATTAAGAAGGTTTTGCTGTGTTTTTCTACTTTTTGTGTCTATACACACTTTCCAGTTGTATAAAACACACATATTTTTTTATTTGATTTGAGATATGTGTTTTGACCTCTATCTATAGGCTAAAATCACGTGCTAATGCTACACGGCTGCTTTGATTGTTTGTCAGTGTTAGGCACATGTCACGCCGCAATAAAGGGAATTGTGTTTTGAGTTGTTTGGAGCACAGATCTACACATGCTGGCAGCATCTTCACCGCTGGTTGTGTAACTTAAGCTCATCCCTGAGAGAGATAGTGATTTAAATATTTACAGGCCCTCCACGCCTCTGTGTTTTGACCCTTAACTGTTTGCTGTGAACCTGAACTGCAGGTTAAGTAGAGGGGAAAGAGATACGCTCTGCAGCCCTGGGTGTCCGGGGAGGCGAGGAGAGGAGCAAAAGCAGTGTTTATCGATGGGGCTGGTGAGAGTGCGCTGTGTGGACACGGCGAGGGTAATGAGCGCTGGGAGCTGGAGTGTAACTGAGAGGAACTGTCCTATCTCACGGCCACTGATTGTGGTGATCGCCTATCGAGTTCATCTAATGTCCTCATCCACAGACGCTAACCACACGCTAACCGCAGTCTAACAAAGCTATAACAAGCTTGCTTCAATCCTTTGAGTCAAAAGCAATGATTTAAAGTGTCCTTGCTGTCTCAACAGTGAATTTATGTTTGATGTTTTTGGGGTTTTTTTTTGTAGGGTTAAGTGACCGTAAATTTTACAGTATCAACCTGACAGGTACTATGTGTTGCAAATATGTTAGAATTAACTATATCACCTACCGGGAACCATTCCAGCAAGTGTGGATGTGGGGTAGCTGCCTTGTCCTGTGGGGGGGACATGAGGTGGGTAGCCAGGTAAGGTGGTACTAGCCATATCTCGACCTGCAGACACACAGAAGGAGGATCTGTATCACAAGGATGGTCACGAGGAGAAAAGTTAAAAGTATATTCTACTTGAGAGAGTGGGTTTAAGCTGAAACCAGTCCAGGGTGTGTAGCACTCAGCTTGCTCTTTCCTGGATTAGAGGTTTTTTCCTGTAGTGAGTGCCTAATCACAAGAATAAAAAGCCACAAAAAAAAAAAGGCATGTGCTATGTCATAACCGAGCTGATGCAAACTAAAATTGTTCTGGAAGAAGAAAAAAAAAGTGCTACCAGTAAACATTACGGATAAGTTTCTGCATTGAGCAACAAGAAAGAGTTTTGTCATTAAATTGATGATAAAAGATGGAAACGAAAACCTTCCTTCGAAGCATATTGCTTTTGGAAACGTCTTGTACATAAACACAAAAATCACCAAAGTGAAGTGATGCATATAGCCACTGAGAATAACAAGCAGTGCCCCTGTCTGTCACAATGCATCGACTCATCCTGTTTCTTAGGCACGCTCACTTTGTAAAAGCAAAACCAGAGATTTTCCAAAAATGTTCAGAAATAATATGTAAAATATCTGCTGTCCAATTATATATATGTATATCTCTCCTGGGGTCACATATCAATATCATGACACTACAACAAAACATAGCATACTAGTGTCAAAAGCAGTGTTAGGAGCATCAGGCCAATGACAGCATCACGCTGGCCTCTGCTTTATATTCAGCCCTTTAATTAACCCTGACAGCAACCCAGCTAGATGAAGGGGCACACATGACTGGCAGCTATGGGTTTAAGGCGGGCCCCAGTATCAGCCTATATCTGCGCCTTTGAAACCCCCTGTTTTGGCCTCCTGTGGCCCCCTACACTTTGGCCCTGTCATGAGGCTTTAAGGACCAGAAAGTCTACTGTGACAGTGAGAGACGAGCAGGGGGTCAAATGCAGAGCAAAGCACGGAGGGAAAGGGTAGAGATCGTCTGCTTTTAATGAGAGCCAAACGTTCAACTTTGCTCCTGTGTACACAACTGCAAGGCCCAAAAAGAGCAACAGGGGAGGCATCCACTTTAATTTGTACATAACTGAGAACTGAGACTAAAAGTGAGCACAGAGTGAATAAAGAAATCATTTGAATTATTATCCGGCTACGGGGCCTTGTGGGAAAAGTTGTACCTGCTATAAAGGGCTGGCTGGCATACTGGCTGTAGCAGGAGCTGTGAGCATGGGCAAGGTAGCTGGGAGTAGATGCATCTACTGAGAGGCTGGACTGGTGGGGCAAGATGTCAGCTAGAGCAGAATCCCCAACAGAGGAGGGGGTGAAGGGGGCAAAGGATGCCTCATGGGGCTCTCGCTTTACACACATGGAAGGTGGATATGACGGGTGAGAGTCTGGCAGTTGGGGGGGGAAAAAGAAAAAGAAAAAGAAAAAAAATTGATACAATGCAGACATACAACTCCACACAATCTGTACATACGTTTATGTCAGTCACTCACAAGTATGGTGAGATGGATTTATAGCTGTGTAGATGTCCAAACTCAAGTGTAGACGGGTAACAGCAAAAAGCCAAAAAATTAGATCTGTCGCTGACATAGACGCTCGTAATTAAAGAAAGAGGGGACTACAAATCCCTATCCGATTTAACGTATTAATTAAAGGGAGCCCAAAGAATTAGGAGCAATACATTAACTTGCTATCTTTTAAGAACTCACAAGCAGACATTTTATATGAATACTGAATAGATAAGCAGTCTTTACCACTTGATTTGTTCATTTACATGGCTTATAATAATAATCTCATATGCACCTAGCGGTAATTCATTCAACTAAGTGGAAACGTACACCAGTGAAATGTTGCAACAACACATCGCGCCTGATCAATCAAGCTCAAATGCGTAAAAAATTTCCCCAAGGTTTTGGGAAAACAAACAACATAATCTCACGGCTGCTTTCTCACAACAAAATCACTCCCACAAATAACCAAGCAGCCGGCTTGTAGACAGTTCAAAACTCTGCACTTTGATCTAATTTGGCTGATGAGTCTTGGCATCTTTCATTTCAGCGTCTCTGCCTCTCGAACCTGTGCAATCAATGTGAGCTCTGTTTCTGGCCTCTCCGTACCCACTGCAAGCCTGTTGTGTTTTTTCGGGGGCCTGCAGGGAGAGATGGCTCTTTCCCGACACCATGATAGCCTCATTAGCTGCTTCTCCCATCATTGTTGTTTTACAACAGGACTGTGTGTTGCGATTCCTCATTAAGATAAGGGCTGCTCAATGGAAGGGGAGTGCAAAAATGTCAACCATAAGAACCTAATTCCAGAGAAACAGGCAATGTTGCTCACTACTTTTCCGTAGGAGCAGAAAAATAAAATTGTAGGCTCTCCTAACGTTATTCTCCTTCTTTGTCTTGGTGATAGCTAAAAATGTGGATTTAGACAGAAGTACTGCAATTAGAGTGAATCTTTTCTTAGAAAAATGACAACACAATGGGGAAAAGACACAGTGTGAACAATGTACAATCTTTTCTAACATATGATCAGATCATTAAAAGGAACGTTTGCCCCGAATCTTTGGCATGAACAGAAGTATTCTAATGAGTGGGCTTTCCATTTAATTGGATGGACCAAAATGTTGTCACATGTACTGCACAAGTATGTCATAAGTTATATTGGAAAACTGGGTCTACATTTAGGAATGACGGCAAATCCCTTGTGCTTAGTTCTGCTCTTCAGTTAATTATAGCCAACATGTAGTCTGTTAAAGCCTTTGAAGTTCAAACAGCTCTCAAAAGTCCAGTTACAAGAAAAAAATACTGCAGAGGACAATGCTAGCAGCTAGCTTGTTTCAGAAACACAGCAAAGCATCATATTCCACCTGCACCTGAGCCATGAAATCACGATGACATCAAGTGTAAACCCATGAACCAAACACAAATCTCCACTAGAGAGAGCCCGCAGTGTAAAACAGCTTTATGACAGTCAGATTTTTAAAAAAGAAAATAATTTGATTCTCTTTGTCTTTATTGTGTGTTGCGGTTTAAAAAAATGAACCAACTGTGCAGCAGTGGATTCAGAGGGCTTTTTTATGTGCACCTTGCTCATGCGCGCTATTATTAGAAACACCCCGTTGCCAGGTTATTTTCTTCACTGGTAACAGTTTATAATTGGGGTACAAAGTACGTTACGTTAAAGAAACACTAATGACGAGTTAATACATCTGGATGTACCGTAAATTCCTGCAACTCACCGACTACGGCTTCAGTTAATTTTTAATAGATCACCAATCAAGGGGTGGTTACTCAAAATTATCCACCAAACTGTATCGATTTCAGGTACATTTGGCTTTATTTACCTTCATTTAGGACTTAAGTGCCACAAGGCATCAAAAACCGAGACTAAACCCTGTCCTGTCTGCCAGCCTTTGGAATCTGAATGTGATGTTGTGCCAAACAATATTTCTGAAAAGTCTAACTGTGAATTCATGATATATCCTGTATTAATTCAAGCGTGAAATCATCAAGGGAGTAACATTAGTTAAGTATGGTTTGCGCTCTTACTCTATGCATGCTGGGACTTTAATTTTGCGAATGAGGATGTCTAACATGAAGTCAAGGTCAAGCCTGTTTACACTGAATCTGAGACTTCCTCCACACTACTGTAGGCTTCCGTGTTCTCAGCGCCCGAGCAACCGTTGTCAAACAGACAGGGGTTACAACGCAACAACAACCGATACAAATGCTGCGTTCAAGACCACTGAACTCTGAAACTAATCAGACATGGTGTTGCTTATTGTCCTGGAGACAAGGCAGCGCCTGGGTAAAGGGAGCCTGTCAAATCGAAGGCCCTGATGATGGAGATGGAAGATAAACTCAGGGTCCTTGGGGACTTTTCTCCTCAGCAAACACATCTTTGAATGAGCGGAGATGGTATAGAGTTCTCCAATAGCTGTCTCTGCTCCACCACTGATACTACATCGAGACCCCATCAACCATAGAAATGGACTGTTAAGAACCTACAGCAATCCTCCGAGTGATGCTTCCAGATATAGCTACAAAAGGCTTCTCTCAAGTGAGCATTTCATTTTTAAACGTGCACCGAGGAACTTTGCTGCACAAACCATTTACTGGGAGAACTCTTGTTTAGAAAGGCTGACATTCAATCTACAGAGAACTTTTTCATGCACGCAAAACTTCCTTTCTGTGCTGACAGACAATAAAATTCAAATTTTACCCAGACAGGGACACATTCATGTTTGTATCGCAGCATTTCAGCCTCTGGATTTGCTTTCTTCCATTCAAGCTTTGGTAATTTACAACTACTTACACTAAAAACCCCCCCCCAAAAAACCAAAACAGAAGAACATTTGTAAAAGGTGGAAACTGTGGAAAAACAAATGCAGGCAAAAATAGGTTCAATTCCCCATTTAGAGGTTTAAAGTGATTCATTATCAAATGTGTGCTCAAAGGTTAGCGTGCTAGCGACGGGGTGATATAAACATTAATTTCCAGTCTTGGGGCTGCAGGCGTTAACTGAGCTGAGAAGAGCCATTTGTCACCAGGCCACACAGCAGGCATTGCAAGTTAGGTGGCTGCTTGTTGTTTGCCACCCAGCAGAGAAAAGCTCGTACTGCCAACTCATAAAAACAGCTTCAGATTCTGATTTGTATTTCAGCAGAAATTAACCTGAAAGAAGGCACTCGGCACTTTATATGTTTTTGTGCATAAAGTGAGAAATATATAGATAAATAAGTAAAAAAGAAATTGAAAAAGCAACAGCGTTTCACACCTGCTAGATTTGTTGTAGCCAGAGTGGAGCCACTTTACACCTGCCAATCCCACAGGCTCTGTTGGCCCAGCCTGCACAGAGACCGCTGCACGTGTCTGAATGTAAGTTTCTGACTTTCTTTGAGCATCAATAGAAAACTGCAGGTACACAAATGATGGATTGGAGCCAAACACTAGAGCTGAATCATGATAAGGATAAGGTGATAAGGAAATACAGTACATGTTCAAAAATAGTGAATATGCAGTGTAGCCACAGCTGTATAAAACTAAGCACCTAGCTATGCAGAGTTGACTGGGTCCTAAATAGCTCGCTCAATTTGAGCATGGTACTGTAATGGGATCCGATTATTAGCTGTAAGTGGTATTATTGCAAATTGGAAGCATTGAGAAACACAGAAACTTAGCTACAAACTGCTAGAATAGACCACGTGAACTTACAGGTCGGGGTCCATGAGTTATGAGCTGACTAGTGTGTGAAAGTTTGCCAAAGATCTGCTGACTCAGTGACTGCAGATCTCCGAGCCTCCTGTGGCATTAACATCAGTACAAAAACTGTGCTCCAGGAGTTTCATGGCCAAGCAGCTCCTACAGATGCAACGTCTAGGTGGCTCAGTACTTTTTTCTATATAGTGTGTATAAAATCATTCATTTAAATGTGATATCTTTTGTAATTTTAGCAGTAGCTACATTCAATGCATTTTTAAAGCAATCCAAAAGACTTTTAAGAATAATTTCTTATGATTTTTTATCTACATATATAAAATGATATATAGATATATGTAAAATAATTTTTTTTTTAAGTAATATTTGTTGCATCTTAGTAAGTGGTGCAAAAAAGTGCGATCAATCTCTCCCTATTTTTGTTGCCTCCAAGGTAACCTTCTCTTTCACACATTCGGGACACAAAAGATGGCCGACCGTGCTTTCGTTATAGCGCTCCTGTAATGCAAAGCTGAGCACTTCATTAATCATTCATCTTTAATAGATTATGCAAATTTCAGGACATAAAAATCAACAAGATCAATAACTGTATGAATTTTAATTGGGAGCAGAAAACATTTAAAGAATGAATATAATCTCATAGCTCCATCCAGTATGAGAGCATAATTTATTGATAATTGGATCCCAGCCTAAGTGAGGAAGGTAATTTAGCATTTTTTCAGCCTTGGCATACATTCCTATTTACAGGGTTTGCTAATGGAAGGAAAAATAATATTATGCACTAACAACCTACACACAATCAAATGCCTCATGCATTACTTTGCATAGTTGTGAAAATTGGGTAATAAAAGTTTACAGGATATTACTTCTGAGTTTAATTTGGTGCTCAATATATTCAAAACACATCTTTAAAATGGCTGTACCAAAACATGTTGTCATATATCACTTTCAGAAAAGTTTTGCTAGTTCATTCCCTCTTTACTCTGGGCAAAACCCTTGCATGTATCGCTTTAGGAGGCCCCCCAGGCCCCCAGGTGGCTTGGAGGCCACCTGCTATGAGTGTGCTCACCAGAGCAAAACCACTTTCATAGGAGGAGCCCGCCATAAAAGGGAAAAACACACCTTTCTTCTCCTGAGGCCCGACTTTCTGGGGCAAAGCTACCTCCCACATGTTCAGGAATAAAAAGGGGTTCTTTCTTTTCCCATAGCTCTGTGCCTGAGTGTGTGGCTGAACTATTGGGATCATATGAAAAGGCCGCTGTAGTTTTCAAACTTCCTCTTCTTTACTTAGACTCTCTCTCTCTCTCTCTCTCTCTCTCTCTCACACACACACACACGCACACATGCACAGACACACAAAGTACACTCCTTGACTCTGATTCCCACTGCATAATTATGAGCCTTTTATTAAAAGGCTCATAATTATTCTCGAGCCAGTGTGGCCATCAGTAAACCTAACCTCCCTTGGGAAACACCCTCAACAGCAACAACGACACAATATTTCAATTAACCAGATGTCCATCAACCTGGACAGCAAAGCAACCACAGACTCGGTCCAACACAGGGGATGTTTGATACAGACAATGCAAGATAGTTAACACATTGCACCTGCAATTACCTGTTGACTCTCAGTGCAAACGATTTGGCAAAAAAAATGCCCCTTTCTCTCTCTATATTTCTCTCTCTCTTTCTCTCTCTCCACAGCATAAGGCAGCCAGCCAGTCACAGTGCTATTCCAGCCGCTGTCAATCAACAGGCTATGATAGTGTTTGATGACAACGTCATGTCGTGGCGAGAACAGCAGCTGTCTCTTATGAGAAGTGCTCCCAGTCAATCTGTTAGCGGGCCAATCCAGGCTAACACAATGGCCAGTTAGGAGCGTTGCGTGAAAGACCTGTGGGATTTAATGAACTCAGATGATATATTACCTCAGCCCGTCCCTTAGAAATACACAGAGCACCCCAAAAAGTGCCTTGAAAGAGCTTTATGTAAAAAAAAAAAAAAGATATTGGTGATAACTTTATATGGCTGGAAAAATGTGCACGCCATCAGGGAGTGGCAATCAAAATCTTAATGATTCAGTGATGATGTAGAAGTTTAGATAAGAGCGAGATGTCTTTTTAAAGTAGGAACCCTAAAAAAATGATCAGTAAACTGATGGTAAAATGACAGTTTGGTGGTATTTAAAAAAAACAATTAGAACTGGTTAACCTGGGAAACTTTTTCAAGAGTTTGGCATCATAAAGAACGCACAGTTCGACCATCTTGGTGCCGGTGTATTTTGTTGCTGCACTGTGTGTATTCTGTTAGGCGTCAGTGTAGCATGAGTCAGATTGTACCTGTCACAACAGAGTAGCTCTGGGAGACGCTAGAGGCGAGGTCAGAGCTGGCACTGGTGGAGAGGCTCGGCTTCACATCTTCCAGGCCAGTGTTCAGGGACGGGAGAGTGTACTCATTCGCCTGTAGACGAAAAAAAAAAAACCCATGTGTGAGCAGGTGGGAATCGAAGACAGCAATTCACACTGCTTTAATTAAATTTTACATTCCACCAGATCAGGTCATGATCTGGTTAAAATCGCTCTTGGATTTAGATCAGATTTCCTAGTTTAGGTGACGACATATAAAAAACAATGTCACGATGAACGCCCCTCTCGTGTTTGCTGCTTTACATTGCCTGTGAATTCTGCGAACATCACCCCTGCCCCTGCTCCTTGTGCTTTACCAAGACCTATGATGATGTATGCATGCATTAGAGCTTGTCTGAGGGCAAGGCAGAAAGGGAGAGAGGGATGAGAGAGGGATTGGGAGAGGAGTGAAAGGACGGGGTGTCAGCTGGCTCTTTGTGCTCCACTGCAGTCATCCCTGTGACCAGTCAAGGGAGGAGACATTCAGGGCTTTGTTACAGGAGAGACATGTGGTGTGTTTTTTTTAAAGGCGAGTACAACCTCAAAAACAGCCCTTTGTGCTTTGCCTCCAGGATGAACACATAAAACTGGGTTAATAAAATGTTAAAATTGTGAATTTTCACTTTATGAGTTTTTCTACTTTTACTTGTATTTTTTAAAACGTCACATTGGAGGCTTTCGTCGCATTCCTGTTCCACTCTTATAAAATACTCTGTGCCACTCTGGCCGTCTTTCTTTTTTATTTATTTATTTTATTTTAACAGATTCACATTCACAGTTTACTGCAGAAGAAAACTTCAACCACCATCCAGTGTCTTAAATATTTATTAACCTTAATCTCGTGTTAAGACTCTGCTAGCAGTTGTGATGAATCCTGTTTGTTAATGAGATGACACTTCCTGACACAACTTTTCTTTGAAAGGATAAGTGTGTGTGTGAGAGTGTCTGTGAGTGTTTATTTGAAAGAGTGTGTGTGTGTGTGTGTGCGTGCATCTGTTTCTCTCAATGGGTTGGGGTCCCACAGGGGCAAGCTGGTGACCCCAGTCTTGTCTGCCTCTATCCCAGATAAACTCTAATTGTGTGCTTACAACTGTTCCCTGGCACTAGGCTGGATGTTCCTCTCTATTCCACTGGGCCTCAGCAGCACAAGAGTCATTTTGTCATGCAGATGGGATGCGGGTAGGGCCGGGCAGGGCTGGGCGGAGGGCGAGTGGCAAGCGCAGAGGGGCCTGAATGACCTGACCACATGGCTGCCAGAAGTGTGGGAGGGATGAGGCCTATTCAGCCTGGCCTCTTCAAAATGGCTTTTTAATGCCCTGACGCAGACACCAGACAAGCCCCTAATAGCCTAATATCCCACCTTTTCACCAGTTTAAGAAAAGGAGGGGGTTCTGGAAACAGGGAGAAAAAAGAAAGAGTGGAAAGCCATCTGATTAATATTACATTAAATTAAAACTGATTTTTCTGGACCATTCTGACGCCGTTTTTCTCCCCCCTCTGCTACCCCCCTCTCGCCTTTTTAATACCTTCTCCTCCACTCTTTGTGATTGCAAGTCATTTCCAATTCGTTTTGGTATTGATCTTGCCGTAGAAATCACTTTGGTAATTAGCTGCATTAGGGGCTGTATAGCCAGCTGAGGGGCTGTCCCTCTGATTTATCGCCGCTGTAATTCCCCACGATCGCGGAGAGATGAAAATGAACTCAATTAGGGCACTGCTAAGGCTGCATGGGCACCCACATAGAGCTCCAATGGAAAAATTAATAGTCTCTTGTTGTTTAACAGTCTAATGAATGTAAATAAAGGTTATCCGCTGTTATACGCTGTGGGTTTGCAGGTTGCTTCAAGCAAGAATTTGCACTGAGCTTTTTGTCACCTGTGTCAGAGCGTTCGCGGGTTCACTACAGCTTGTTAGAAATCAGTGTAAATGCTGTAAATCTTATTGTGTAGGGAGAAATGTGTGTGTGTATGTCGAACCTGCTCGGGTTTAATGTGTTCTGAGGTGGGGAAGACATCAGGATAAGAAGGCCTTTCAAACACACGGTCGAGGGCCTCCAGCTGCTGCTGGGTGAAGGCATCCGCCCGCAGGTGCTTTCTTAAACTTTCCACACTGCCCTGAGAGTCGCTGCCGGGGCCCGAACCATCAGAGCCATCTAAAGAAAGGAAGAGATGAAAAAAAGGGAAGGGACGAGGGGGGCAACACTGGTATGAGGATGTGGATCCAGTCTTTTTACTTCATACTTTACTTCTAGCAGGCTAGCATTACGAGGAAAAAAACAAACAAAAAAATATTAGAGCTCAGCGGGTGTGATAGTGATGGCATGAGGCGCAATAGCAAATTCAGGGAAACCCACCATCATGTCTGGCTTTTATCTCCCCCTGTTTTTTCCTGTCTCTCTCTTACTCTCTCGCTCTTTCCTTCTCTCACACATACACTCACTCAAACAATCCTCTACCTCCCCCCTGCCACTCCTTGCAGCCACCATCAGCATGGTCATCATGTGATAGGTCCATGGTAATTGATGGATTACCGTCAGTGCAAATATATACTTGTAAGGCAGACCGTGTGCTTCAGGAAGAGAAAGTAGGGCTGGCGATTACATCCAGAGCCTCTCATTCTGCCGGCGGGAAATGGAGAGCCATTATTTAACTGTACTATTTCTTCCTGAACATATTACCCTTCCCTCTCTCTGTCTCTCTTCCTTCTCTTTCCATCCCCCACATATTACCTGTCCTGTGGAAAACAGAATGGAGTGGGGATGGGACTCAGGGCCGAATGAGGACGGGGTGTCTGGGGGCAATCATATGCATTTCCTCACTTGGTCACACTCTATATAAACAAATGAGCCTGTGCTTCCCTCGTTCTTCTGATCTCTGACCCTATCAACTCGGCCAGGGAGTCCACTGCCGCGGCTGCAGCTCTCCCTCTGCTCACTCATCATGTCCTGAGCACTGAATGAAAAAAAAAAAAAAGATCTAAAGCTAAAACCTCCAGCCAGCATTCCCCTCCACTCTCCTGGCTGCCTCCCACCACCCTCCCCTTCCTCCCTATACTGCGCCACCAACAGCGGATGAGGGCTTTAGCTCCCGTACAAATCTGTCATTCTAAATTTGCAGCAGATTATGTTCTCTCCTGGGCGAGCCAGCGGTGATATATGATATGCAAGGCCGCTATTGATTGCCTGATCCGCTAGCAGAGGAGGGAGGCGAAATGAACTTGGAATGAACATCATGCCTCAACTCATTGTGCGTATAATACTCTACTTAATCCCACATTTTTCTGTGCTATGGAATTCAATTGATCAATCATGTTCCACTGATGGTACCATTTCAGGGGCGTTATTGCCATTCTGCTCGGCTGCTTGACCTTTTCTCAATGGCTGAGGCCAGAGGATGAACCCGATTCGCACCAAGAAATAGATCCATGGAGAGAATGGAATAGAGGACTGCAATTGGGTATGAGTGTGTGTTATGTGTAGATGGGAGAGAGCGTATGTGTGTGTGTGTTTCACTGCTAAAATATATTGACTTTTGCTTTGTGTAACATTTATGAAGGAATCTGATTTTTCTCCTGCCACATGTGTTTTCTTACCATGAGTTAACAGAATATTTTAGCCCTGGCTTTTTCTATCTTTTCTTTTTTTTCAAACAGCTCCCTTGGGTGTTGCGTTGGAGGAACAGTAGTTTTGCTGTATGAAACCCAATTGCTGTGTGTGGTACAGAAGAAAATGGAGTCATTAATTACCTCACATCAGCTGGTCTGAGAAAAGAGGCTTGATCAATAGCAAGTGCTTGTCATTCACTATGTGGAGCCTGTTTATACTCAGCATCACCTTATACACTCAGGCCCTCTGAACGGGCAGCGAAAGGACATAAATTCCTCTCATAAGATACTTTTTTGTGTTCTCTGGAAACTTACTTAACACAAGACTGATAATTTGCAACTAAAATGCAGGATGTCAACACTTTCCTCCATGGATGCTTGCTATGAGTAACGATTATTCCTCTTTTCTGAACTGAGCAGTTTCTGTCATTTTTAAGGTCAGTGAGGGTGATATCTGCATGTACCTATTCTAATACTGAGGTGTCGAAACTCATCATTAAGGGTGAGGTCATCTTTATGGGGGAAAGAGTTAAAGCTTTTCTTATACAAGTAACCTTGTAAAATTTCTAATGATAGAGACTTTGTCAGTTTTGTAATTGTGAAAATATGCGAGTATCTTTCAAATTTATGTGTTAAAAAATTGACTGAATTGGTTTTTTAAAAGCAGCAAATCATTTATTTTCAGTATTCGGCATTAGAGATTCACGTCTGCTATATATCATAAGAGAGCTGCATTAAATCAGATTCATCCTTTTGACAGTCAGTGTGTCAAGTGGAGTGTGAAGCACGACTGTCAGACTGCACGCATGTGTGTGTGTGTGTGTGTGTGTGTTTGTCTCATTGACTGGTTTGTTTCTTTTTCTTAGTGTTTCTTCAACCCCTTTGGGTGTCTCAGCAGGTATTCTCTTATCACTCCCACAGCAGCGTCTGACTGCGTCTCTTTGTTTTAACACAAAAGTGTGAGGAGACAAACAGAGATAAAAACAAGAATCTGCTAAGGTGACATTCCCACATAAAATTTTTGTTTTGTTTTGATCAGCTTAAACAGGTGCTGTTCGACCTTGTTGTGTTGAAAAATGTGCTTTTTTTTATCATTATGTATTCAGAGATTTTAAACCTAAAAGTTATTGTAGGCTTTCATCAGACCACTCATATGTGCTACTCTTGTCCACACACACACACACACACACACACACACACACACACACACACACACACACACACACACACACACACACACACACACACTTTCCCAGTAACAGTAGCTATTGTGAAAAAGACCTCAGCTGTATCTGTCGTGTTTTGGGGGATGTTAAGGTCCTGTGATGGTGTGGTGGCACTAATGTCCCTCTTTCATCTCTCCTGTTTATATGATAAGATAACTCAGAGAAAAGTAGAGGTGGAGGCTTGTTTGAAAGGCAAATGAATTCCTACGCACTGGCTCGCTCTCTCCGTAAATCAATGACATGCAGTCCCTCAGATCAGAGGCTGCTTTACTTACTCGGCCTCTGTTGATAGGTGGAATGATGCTATTGCAAATTGTGGATCATTTATTGATGGGGGGTTTTTTTGAGAAAAAAAATGCTGTTGAGCTTGGGAAGAGAGAGAGAGAGAGAGAGAGAGAGAGAGAGAGAGAGAGAGAGAGAGAGAGAGAGAGAGAGAGAGAGAGAGCGCAAACAAACTGGTATACCCAGAGGGTGAACACTCCTTCCCTGTAAGCTAGCTATATTTATGAAAGCTCTGAAGCGGAAAGGAGAGAGGTGGGTGGGGTGGGGGAGAAAGAGGGAGAGAAGCAGCAACACTGCCATGGCTGTTAAGATCCTGTTATGTTGTGGCATGTTTAAGAGCTTTATTAATTCGATTTAGCACCCCAACCAGTGTACTGACTGTCAGCAGGCACAGTGATGCTTGTTTGATATTTGCTCTCACTGCTTCCACCGCGGCTGCATTGACAGGATTTCGCAGATCTCCACTTTATTTTATTTGTTTTATTTACTAGATTTGACAGAAAGTTTATAATAAATAAATAAAACCACTTAAATGTATATTCTGGAATATTAATAAGATCTGGTGGCAGTTATTTAGCCTTTGAATGCAGGGTTAGTGGTTCTTTGAGCAAGACACTGTATTGGTCAGATTTGAGGGGAAAATATTTGACTTGGACAAATCTGTCAAAAACTGCAAAAGAAATTCAAAGGAATATTCATACGTCTAAATATGTGAAATTCTTTTTCCTATTTGCCACAGAGTCTCTCTCACTGTTTTATGCCCATCTTGTATTTTTCTTTGTCCTCCTCTGCTTTCAGTCTGCCGTTTAACACAGCCGCCCTGTGTGGTGAGTATTTGTAGAAATGCAATTAACGTATCCCTACTTTTCTCGTGCCGTTTCTCCCTCCTCAAGCTGAGTAATGCATCGCTCCATTAATTCTCTGCATTGCTGCCCATAATTGACTTTTCTCTGACATGATTCCTCTCCACTGAGTGAATTTCCTCTCTTTAATTTTTTTTTTGTGACGGCTCTCATTGTATGTTGTTTACAACTGTAAGCTGGAGCTCGCACAGCCACGTTACTAAACCACAAGACTCAGGAAGAAGAAGAACAAGGAGACGACGAGAGGAGGAAAGAAATCTTGAAGAGAAAGACAGCAATAGATCACAGAAGGAGGAGGGGGAGGAATGCAGTGTGGACCCTTTTGTGCCTCTTCTACTGTCAGGGCCCTAACAGCCTCTTGTCTCTATGTTACGCTCTGTGGCCCCTCTCAAACCTGGGCTTTTCTCTCTCGCACACACACCCCATCAGGGCCATCATGGTGCTCATGATTCCATTTTTCTGTCTTGCTCTGGATGCATTTATTTTCTAAAGTGATCCTCTATTGACTCATTGTCATGGAGTGACTTGACTAGTCAACCAGTGTAGGCCCAGGTTTAAATCCATACAGTAACTGATATAAACTCCACAAATGGGTCACGTGTGTTAAAAGATACATTGTGGACAATCTCCAAAAGGGCCAAATATCAAATGTGAACAAATCAAAACAGTGACTGTATTCATTTTTTTTCGCTCAAGCTATTGAGCAAGGTTGATATGATTCCGGCTGCTGCCGATGATCATGGTTTTATGTCATGAATGAGCAACCTGCTAGGCCGTATTTTTTTCCCTCCCCACTCACACACTCATCAGCTCCTTCTACACTTATCCCACACCCACGCTACAATCACAAGTTATGACCTTTGCTTTCTCTATCTAATTTATCACCGTGGCTCCCTACTGCCTGTCCTCCCCAGAGCTCCACCGGGCTCTGCACAGGACTTGGAGAGCCAGCGATGAGAAAAACATATAGTTAGGTCACATCAACCTGACTGCAAACAAGCAACAAGGTCAGCAGTAACCTGTCAGTATATACTAAGACTAAGAAAACACTAAGCTGCAGCTCTAATAAAAACATGTTTCGATGTACAAAGAGAACAAGTTATAGCATGCAAGTATGTGACATATTAATTAGCTCAAAATAGTCTGCGAGAAATTACCGCAGGCCTCAAACCTTGCAAACGACTGCATGGACTTATAGCGCTGTAATACACATTTTACAATCACACAGAAGTTGTCACCCAATCCTCTCTGTCTTTTCTTGGCTTCCAACTCCACCATAGGTTTAAATGACTTGGTGAGAGCAGGCTGTACAACAAGCTAATTTCCCCACTTCACTATTAATGCATTTGGCAGGAACAACATTCCATTTCCTGTAATGAGATACACAAATAAATCTGGCTATGGATAGATTCGGGGTGGGGTGGTGGTAGTAGTGGTGGTGGGAGGAGGGAGTGGGGGGAGCGGTGGGGCAAAGGAGAGGGGCGCATTGAGACGCATTCTCCCAGCACTGGCATAATTGGTATCGCTGCTTGCAGACATGCAAACCAATCTCTCCACAGATAGGACTGAGACTCTCTCTTTTCCCCCCTTAAGGCTATTTCTTTTGTCTTTTCGATAGCATGCACATCCAAGATAGAGGGAGGGAGGAAGGGAGGGAGGGAGAGATGTTAATTTGTGAATTAATAGCTTTTCTCTGCAGAATTGCAAATTCTTTTTAAATGTCACTATGTTCACTATGTGAAGAGCATCGGAAGCCACGAAGTTACGCACAAACACATAAAAGACACATTTCCGTGCATAGGTGTGTTCGCAGGCATGCACAGATCCTAAAATTAATCCTTGCTCAATTCTCATTGAGGCTGCCTGGACCTCCTCGTTCCCTCCTTCCCTCATAAACCCACTTTTTTCCGACAAATTCCCCTGCTCCTCTTGTCGCTCCTCCTCCCATCTTCACTCAAAGCCGTCCAGTGTAACATGCTACTTTTAATTTGCAATAACACATGACAAGGACAGATTAATAGCTCTTATGGCACCTATGTCCCTGAAGCTCGTCTTACGGGGACCTGGTGTACATAACGCGTGTCACACTACATTATCTCTACAGCCCTGCAGTAATGGGGACCTTTTTCTTCCTAAAAGGCCAACCACTGACTTCAACCACAGCAGGATCACCAGCAACCACCATCAGCACAAAAAGTGTGAAATGGTTTTTCATTTAGCACGGTCAGATTATCACAACGTAGGCACAAGCATTAAAGGAATTACTAGTATACAGACGTGCAAAGTCCAGTCAGTTATTTGTAGATTTAAAAATCAAACACTTTCCTGCACTGATCTCCTTTTGTTTCTAATCTTGCTTAACTTTTCCCCCCAAATTAATTATATTTTTACAACAGACAAAGAAGCATGTTAACATTTTAGCTTTAACAAAATGGATATTTTCTGCTGTATAGGTGTGCCTATTTATTTTTGGTAATAAAAAAAGACGCTATAATTCTAAAATATGAGGGGTTAATAATTAAATGGAATTACTTAATTAAATATCCAAATACAAAAAAAAAACCTGCACTGGAACTTTTATATCACAAGTCAGTTTGAATAGAAATGACAAAAATAGAGTCGTTAGCAAATATGCATTTGTTTTTTTGCAATAAACTGCATTGTGTTTATGACAATCTATGGAAAACGTGATTTTCTAGTCTATTTAGCTTTATTTGTTTTCATTACTAGGGAGATAATCTGTGTGAAAAAGTCTTCCCCGCCACACCACACCTCATAAGCTCATTACCCTGGAAGAGCAAATAGAGTGCGTGAGAGTATTGTGATCTGTTTGACCAAAGCAAAAGAGAAGGTTGTCTAACTTAAACTTACAATGTCCTATTTTCCTCCCATCCAAGTGGTTGCCACTCCAGAGAACTAAAGAGACAGAAACATAAAAGAAGGAAGTGGCCTGTTTTGATAAGTGCTCTTTGAGATCATTTTCAACATCCCATCAGCCACCTCAAAGCACAGAATCACACTTGTACACATACACACAAGCACAAACACACACTCACACACACTCACAAACACACACAGCCCCTTCCCTGCCTCCACCGGTCTGTTCCTACACCTGTTCAAGCCTCCACCAGGGACATGTTAATTCATAGGCATTAAAAAAGCCAATTGTTTGCACAACCGATAATCTATTAGCCCTCAGGCAGTGTGTGTGTGTGTCCACTCTCTAGCTTTACCTCGGAATGAGAAATTCTGGCTTGGACTGGATAGGCTTTCACTTAATCTTTGGGTGTATATAGATCTATTCGCTGCCTGCCCCCTGCTAGTAAAAAATATTTTGGGATGTTTTAATATACTTAAAATTATTTGAATCATCGTGGAAAAATATAATTAAAATCATAATCAAATCAATCAATCCTTATCTTTTAAAAAAAATATAGTCCATAATGATAAATCATGACTTATCTGACAGGATCAAAGCAGGAAATTTCAAAAGAGCTACTTTTTCTGCTGTTTGTTACTTTACTGGAATAAAAGCACGGAGTAGCAGCGTTGATGCCTTTTCCGAAGGGCTTTAGAGTTGTATGACAGCTGTATGGGATATCTACAATACATCTGAGCGTGGTATAAAATTGAGATACAGCTCTGTAGGCGTATGGTAGAACGTAGGGCATCGAAAAGCTGATTGAATCACAGCACTCTCGCAACTCTCATCCCGCCTTATATACAGCATAACAAGTCACTGGAGACAGCACACAAAAACACACTTGGCTGCAGCGCTGTCATAAATGCCATCTTCTTCACACACAGGAAAAAAGTAGGAGATGAGTGATGAAAAGAATTAAAAGGATGGCAAACAAAGGGATCTTATGTCTCCCTTACCATCGTCTCGTTTCCTCTTCTCACCATTGGAGCGGGGGATACCCAGAATGCCGTTGATGGAGTAGGATCCTACGGGATTGTTGGAGGCACTGGTCACAGGAGGGGAGGCTGTGCTGGGCACTGACGGAGAAAGCAGAGTTAGAGTGCGCATGCAGTACTGTGTGTGTTTGTGTGTCTCTTCAGGTTAACGTGGGTTAATATGTGTTCATGTGTAGGTATTTTTTTCCGTTTCTTATTCTTTCTGCAGCCCCGATTTGCTCGTTTGATTGGCCTGTGTAGCCGTATTGATGCTCACCTATGGTATGGCCGGGCGTGGAGAGTGGTGTAACAGATCCATCAGGGGATGGGTGGAATTGCTGCTGGACTTTGGTGCGGATAATCCTGGTAAGGGGAACAACACACACGGATCAATCAATAGTGCTTTCAGAGAATTGAGATTTTACACCGTACCGGTCCGCCACAGGACACTTAAACATGACACATCACGTCCACTTACATCTGTGCATGTACAAGTGCTCCATCGTTTGGGGCACTTGTATCCTCATATTCAGGCCCCTGTCACCAATAGCCAATCTCGGGGCTTTAGGAGCAATCTCTCGTCTCCTGTGCAAGACTGAATGGGGGCTGCCCCCTGAGACTCTGGATTCAATCTAGCTGGATTTTGAGGTTAGAAATATGATAAAGTCCCTATAGCAGTAAGATGTGATGTGGCGGGAAAGTCTTCATTGCACTTTGGTCTGAATGATCTTGCAAACAAAGCATGAAATCACATCAATTCACCTCAATGATCAGCTTCACTGGCTCTACCTGGCCAACTCTAATAATCTGCCTCTCCTGCTCCCCACTCCCTTTTTTCTCCTTGCTCTCCTCTCTCTCTCCATCTCTCAAAGCTGATCTTTCACTCCCACTCTCATCCTCTTTTCTCATTTCAACTCTCTTTACTGTCCAGTGTCCTATCAGCTTTACTGTACTTTGCAATAGCTGCCTTTCAAACCTCCATCTCTTACTTTTCTTTCTTTCTTTCTTTACTCGTAGCCGATTTATTTCTGTATTTCTCACTTTTTTTTGCCCTTTTTCACTCGACGAGTGTAGCACGCAGGAATCCCCCGGGCTGACCGAGGATCAGACCTTATTGATTGGAACTCCCAGATAGAAAAACTGACAACGAATGGCAGAGAGGAACAGCAAATGCAAATTGTGAACCATACATTATTTGTGAAAGGAAACCAATAGCATCTTATTTGCTGAAGCTGAGACTGCTGTCACCTCCGGTGCAGATTAATCTGTTGTACACTTAATAAGTAAATAAAAAAAAAAAAAACTAAAGCAGGCTGTAATTAAAACAAATGAAGGCAAATTTTATTTTACAGTAAATCTGATGATTGCTGTATTTCTTTTAGGAAGACGAGCACAATGGGATTTGCACAAGCTCAGCTCTTATGGGGCATGATCGCATTACATTAAACTGTGACTATGGTAATGTTCTGATTGACAGCTCAACTTGAGATCATTGAATAACAGGCAGTATTGTGTGCCCTCTCACTTTAGAGGTATGTGACAGAAACGGACTTCTACAGACTGCAAATGAGGCGAATGGCGCTCACATGTGGCATCCGGCAATAAGCTATCAGTTCTGAATCAGGCATCTATGGGGTTAACGTCCTCAGGGGCAAAAATGTACATCAGACTCTTTTCATTCCCCTCACTATCTCATGTGTCCTCCGTGCTCTCTCCTTCAGGCGGGGCAACAAAGGCAGGTAGTCTCCTCCAGAAAACACACATCAATATCATATTTGAATTTCTAACATCTCACCACAACAGTTATCTGACCTCATGACTCGAGGGAGTCTCATAAATTCAAGGACTTTGTTTCAAGTCTATGTTGTTGATATTGAATAAGCAATTTGGATGGATGAATTAACGACTTTGGTGTTTCACAGTTGTAAAAAAAAATGTAATCCCCAAAGAAGTATTAAAATGTGGATCAATATGATTGAAAGCCGCTCACGGGTATGCCTTTGTCCACTGGGCATGGTGCAGCGGATGGAAACTCCTCTCTCTGCGACAACAAAACAAAGTGCAACCCAGTCTCTGTGTAATCTTTAATAATTAATGCAGGAAAAATGTGTTTAAAGCCAGGACATCCTCTTTAGTCAACAGAGCAGAGGTCAGATCCTTAACCACAAAGACCACCAGGGGTCCGCTCTCCCTTTCAGTCCTCTTGACTGGCTCTAATACTTCTATTCGTTCTTTTCTTCCTCCTCCACACCATTCCCATTCCTCCCTTTAACATCAACAAGCAAGAAATTAAGCTAATATTTTAAAAAGCCAGTACTTTCACAATTATACAGAGCAAAGAGAAGATTTTGCTAAAAGTGCCAGTTAACTTCTTTTCAATGCCAAGAAAGACTTTAGGGAATAAAAGTGGAGTAAGGCTCACTGATTGCTATGTTTTGATTTGTGATGCCATGTTTAAGGAATGAAAAAAAAATGCAGATTTGTGCAGTGCAACAAAGTCTAAGAGTTAATTATTAATGCGGTTTCAAAGGACATGTTCCTCCCTGTCCTGCTGTTCCACAAAGTTCAAACTGAGCAGATTATCAAAAATTGTTTTTTTATTTTTGTAAAAAAAAAAAAAAAAAACTAGACATAAAATGGATTACAAACTGCTGTGGTTTTAGAAACAACAGGTGCAAACACACAATAGTGCTAAGAACCTATTGAAGATATAATTTCCAAAGCCATGTGATTTTCTGCTATTTCCCTCTCCCTATCTTTCTGTTGTTGTTGTTTTTTTTTTAAATTTAAATTTAGCAAAGATTCATCCATCTCCTGCATTTAGCTGCTTGTGTTATGAGACTCTCTTCAGCTCATTAAAATGTAATGCTGATGACCAGCTCTCTGGAACAGTGCCTCCTAACCAAAGTTCATCACTGGCAGGCACTGCGGGCTTTTTCACTTTGCACACATGCAGAGGGGTTTTTTTTCACCAGAGTCCTCTGTCTAAAGACACTTTGTCTGCTGCTGTCCTGCTTCATGTGGAAAGGTGAAGGTGTAGGGTGTCTACTGCTTTCGCTGTTTTCGTGGAACAGAAACTCCCTTATCCCACAAATACCCGCAGATCACCTCTGTTTCTGGACGAATGTTTTTTTTTCTTGCAGTTTCTACATTAGTTGATTTAATTCTGTAGTTAAATCAGCTCCTACAGCCACAACATAATAATACGAATAATACGAATAATACGAATACTACTACTACTACTACTACTACTACTAATAATAATAATAATAACAATAATAATAATAATAATAATAATAATAATTTTACAAACTGTCCTGTAAAAGCCTATGTGGTCTGTTGTCACTCTCTTCCTCCATTTGGCTGGCAATAAAGATGGTGCTGCCGCCTCTGTGGTCCGCGTATTGAACGACTTTGTTGGGTATTTCCTTCTGCCTCTGGATCTGGTTACGCTGTATTGATCGGTTTTTATCGAGACAGATGTGATTCTTCGCGGCTCCAGCCTCAGCGGCAGTGCTGGCTGTGTTGCGCAGGGCCGCACAGGGGATTGAATTGCACTTATGAGACCACCCCTAACAGGCTCGTTTTAGCCTTACATGTGGGGATAAAAAAGCTACACTTTTATTTTTTTAAAGTTTGGTAAAAGACAAAAAGTTCCTTTCTTGTTTTTTTTTTGTTTTTTTTATCTCTTCCCCCCTGTTTTTTTCCATCACTTGCACGCAGACGTTTAAAAAGAAATGAGTTCACAGCTTTGTTCCTGGAAGAGTTTGCGCGCTTTGGCGCAGTTTAGCGCGCCTTCTAAGAAATAAAATAAAGCCGTGCCACCTACCTGTTGATGGATGAAACGCTGGGAACCGTGTCATTGTCGCAGACGCCCTCAGCCAGTAGTCGGTCCCTTATTTCCCAAGCGAACATGGTTGGATTCTGCCGTTTATATTCTGCAATTTTGTCCACCACTTTTGGAGTTGCAACCTTTGGTTTGGAGCCACCAATAACCCCGGGTTTAATACTGCCGGTTTCATAGTACCTGCATGGGGACAGAGCGAGTGTTCCTGAATGGATCCCTCCTTTATTTAAATCAGTCGTGTGATCAGTGAGAAAGGTGGCTTTAACAAAATCGTTTGTGTGGAAACAATCTCCATCGATCTTCTGCAGTTACATATAGGCTAAAGAAAAAAAAATACCTACGAACATTATGGCGGCATTAATCTATTAATTGGCCTGCAAGTGTGCTGTTATATGGGCCTAATTAAGTGTCAGCTGGAAGGCGCACAAAGCGGATTTTCAACGAAAAAAAGCAGTATAATTAAAATTAAACAATATGAGCAGTGAGAAGGACAGAACAAAGGATAGTTTAGCTGTAAGAGCGCAGTCTGGACCTCATTTCCAGTCTGCATAAGCTTACAGTAGCATGCACTACATGCCACCATGACCTACTGGTAAATGTTGGTGACAAACATACAGTGTGTGTGAAATGAAATACCTCTGAAATGCCTTCTGATAGCTGAAAAAAATATATGTCAGAATATTATCTCACAGCATTTGTGCTCTGAAGTAAAATTACCTAATTGCTCATATTTATTTATTTTTTTTACACCGATGGACAAATATAGGAACGGAAAGTATATATTTGGCGTTTATTTCTCACAGTAACATCTGATGCTCAAAGGCAAGTTTGGGTAGATTGTGGTAGTTTTCTGGATTTTGCCGCTTTTATTCCAATTCGAGTTTCTTTCTTTCTTTCTTTCTTTCTTTCTTTCTTTCTTTCTTTCTTTCTTTCTTTCTTTCTTTCTTTCTTTCTTTCTTTCTTTCCTTTTTTTTTTTGTAGAGAAGTGATAGCACCATTTCTTCGTCACCGACAGCCAGCCTCATATTTCTCTGGGATATTTTTTCTCATTAATATTTAGCTGTAAACTCCCCTCTTAACATTTATTTCATGATTATGATGCTTTTCTCTTGTGGGGCTGCAGGTGATGGATTGAAAATCTGGGACACAGAACTGCTGCGTTCAAGAAAAAAGAGAGAGGGAGAGAAAGAAAGAAAGGGAGAGAAAAAAATGACCTGCCTATATAACCGATGACTGAGGCTGAAATAGAGCTGGGTGCGCATATAGCAGCTATAGAAGATTGATGTTTGACACACACAGGGCTCTGTTTGGTAGTGTATCCCCCCTTTTACCTGCCGAGGATTTTGCTGACACAGCCGTGACTGACCCGTAGCTGTCTGGAGATGTCGCAGGGCCGGACGCCCTGGTGGGCCAGCTCCACGATCCGCTGCCTCACCACGTCGGGAAGGGGTCTGCCGTTCACAAACACCCCGCCGAGCTGGTTCACACCGCCGTGCCCTGCGTGGGATACAACAGCAACACGAGGAGGGGACATAACATTACATACCTGCAGAACACACTGCTGTGTGTGCTCATCAGCCCTCTACTGTGTGTGTGTGTTGAATTTTCAGAGTAAATGAAATCAAAGTAGCACAAACACACACAATGTGACGCAAATCTGAATATTAGCGAACTCTGATGCTGTTCAATAATAATAATAATAATAATAATAATAATAATAATAATAATAATAATAATAATAATAATAATAATAAATGAATTAAAGCTGCCACAATTTTAAACTAATTTTAAAACATTCAATTTTTAGAGGATTTTTGCCCAGCAAATGTAACAGTGAAATATAAAAGAAAAAAATATCACAATTTAAAAATAAAATCTATCTGCTTTTTCTTTTTCATTTCCAGGATCTCATCTGTCCCTGCTCACTGGCTTGGTTAGGCAATATTTTCCAAAAGGATCTCCCCCCCTCCTGCAGCCTAACACATGTCGCAGATATTACGTTTCAACCTGTTTAATTTTCCTTGCACAATTATTGTAAATAATTAAAACAAGCTTTGATAACTCATATTACAAACGCGGATTGTGCGAAGGAGGTGGGGATAAATAATTCACACAGAGTCCGGGTCTTCTTTTACGCATATCATATGGAGGGAATACGCGAGGAAAAAACAAGCAGAAAAAAGCAGACGCTTTCTAAATTCTGTCGTCACTTTAATTCTTTACCATCCGAATCAAAGTGAGAGATTGTTAATAAAGTGAAACGTTAAGGCTACATCCATTTGCACACAGCGTGCTCCCTGCCTCCCTAAAAGTAGCCTGAATGTGGCAGGTGATTTCCCAGGTAATAAAAGCTTTGTATTTAAATTAACTCTTTTCTTTTTAAATCCTCCCCCCCTCTCCACTTGTGTCTTAAATACAGACCTAAATATTTCCCACAACCAACCTCAGGGTTAATAAAGTTTAAAGATAATAAACTAAAAACACACAAATAAAAGCGGATTTCACCCACGTGGGTTTAAAAATAAGTCAGAAATCTTCCGTTTTTTATTATTTCATTTTAATTCGTCAGCCATCTGTTATTATTTACTCTGCATTATATTATCATAAAATTAACGTCAAAAACTGCTAAAACTATATTTTTACAATTAGCCTTTTAAGTCAACCAGTGGGGGAAAAAATCAATTTGGAAAAAAAAAAGTAAAGGTAGCAAGATTTTAGATGTGAGAATCGTGTACATTTCATTGGACAATAGGGGGGGAAACAGCGAGGCCCAATAAAAAATATCAATCACCTTACATTTCGCTATCGTAACTGTTTCAGTTCTATTTAAATTAGGGCGCAATCATTGCAAGTGCACAGGATCGTTTTTTCTTTTCTTTTTGTGCGCTAAAAAGTAAAGTAGGATGACAGACATGTTTTTGGTTTCTAAACTAATTCAGCATACTCACGGTGCATCGCTGAGAAGGGGTCTGCTTTGCAGTGAATATCCATGGGATAGCAAAGGAAAGAAAGGTAATCGACTGAGGTCGCCGTTTCGCCTCGGTGATGCAGCTTAAATGACAAAAAGAAAAAAACAATCAAGGATTTAGATGTTGGTGTAACACAGTCCGTGTGGGAAGAGTCCGCGGTGAACAAGCAGTGAACAACTTCTTGGGCGCGATGCTAAGTTTTCCTCCTGGAATAAAAAAAAAAAAGTCTAAACTCAAAAGTCTGCAGAAGGGGCTGTCAGGTGCAGTGCATGACCCACGCGTGTGCAGAGCGCACCAGTCGCGGAAACATTGGCTCGAAGCGGGTCACTGTTTGTTTTTAAGGGACATCATGAGGAAAACAGAAGCGTAAAACCGAGTCTCCACTGCTCCGCTCAGGAATCTGCGACCGGAAAAAAAAATCCCTCTCCTCTGACGGCGTGGTGGACCGGCAGGCTCTGTGGTTTAATCAGATAGGGGCGGAGATGACAACAACATGGACACGGCGAAGTACAGAGCAGCGAGTCCCCCTCTCCTCCAGAATGGGCTGTGCCTGAACGAAGCTTTGGGCAGAAAATGAAACCCCTCTCCTTGTGTGTCTGTTTCTAAAAGCTGCAGTCCCACAGTTCACCCCCCCCTCCTACCTCCATCCCACAGATCCCCTTGCATAGAGATGGATGACTTGTCAGACAAAGGCAATAGATTCCAACACTTTGTGATTCGCCCACGTAAAAACCTGCAGCTCAAATGAGGAGGTCCCTGCATCCGACAGCCAGGAAGGGGAGGGAGACGAAATGGGAAATGATGAGACTTTGGGGTAAAGAATCAAGGAAATTAAAGGCAGGAGGTAGAAAAGAGGTAAAACACTGTCAGGCTACTTTAAAGCCATGCTGCTCGGACGCTTTCAGTGAGAGGACTACCAACACAAACACAGTGAAGATTTTTGTTATAGCAGAGCCTAAAAAACACGCAGACACCTCAAAGAATCATTATTACATAATTACAGATGGTACAATTTTCTTGTAAATTAAACAAAGATAAGACGAAACCCTCCGCGTTTTATTTAACCAACTTTGTAAGCTTGGGAGAATGGCTAAAAAGGAATTTTGTGAACTTTTGCACCAAAATCTATATGAAAGCATTTCCTTGCTTTAATTTTTTCTGCTCCTAAATACACATTGAAAATATGTTGGAGCTGGTTAAATACAAATAAAGTTTTCACATTCAGAAACTGCCAAACCTTATTTACCCATATATGTGTGTGTGCGTGTGTGTGGTCAGAGAAGTGGTGTGTGAGGTGTGCAGGGGAGCGTCAGTCAGCAGGCCACCATCATCATCACCATCATCATCATCTACTCCTGGGCCTGTGTGCAGCACCGCTCTGTAGATGGCGCTCATACAGTAGGTTACACAGCCCACCACGCTCATGGAGGCAGACAGGTATAGGAAGGAGGGCTGACGCTGCTGAGGCTGGTCGGGTCAAAGGTTGGTGTGGTAAGAGTACTGCCAATTACGTACTCGTAATCTTTTCTTTGGAGGAACTCAATCCGTCAGAAAAGGAGAAGAAAAAACATGAAATCAAAGTAGATTTAAAGCGTACTCACCTGCATGAGCTGCAGCGTGAGGTTAACATTAACTTCTACGTGTTAATGCATTTTTCAGGTTATCCATCAGAATGGTGTCACTTTGTTTTCTATAAATAGGCTGGATGATAGTGAACTGTAAGCTGTGTTTTCCAGTGAATGGTGTGCCTGAGCAGTCACCTTGCATTCAGCTGAATTTTTGTACGTTTGTTTTTGACTGGCACAGCAAGCACAACAACCGCAATCTTTGGCTGTTATTTAGAAGTTTTGTGGACTTCATGGCGGCAGTTTGTGTTGCGTCCAGCTGCCCTCTGGACACGTTTGAGAACTATTCCTCTTTTTTCCACCTTTTTCCCTCCACGTTTTTTTTTTGTTTCTGCATTTTTTGGGAAGAGAGCTTCTGGTACAATATGTAGCACCATGGGCTGTAATTTCACACATCGATGCACTTTTGCCCTAAAGCTGCTGCTATTTCGCCCACAACACCCCTATTTGCCCCCATACTTCTCTGTAGTGCCACGATGACGTCCCCGTGTCACAGCACTACAGCAAAACAAACGGCGTGATAATTAAGAAACTGTTAGTCCTGACTTCACCCCTTTTAAAACCACAGCCACCAAGGACCTAATACGATTATTGTTTTCGATTTTCCTTTTTTCCCCTTGCCTGATTTACACAGTAAAGAATCTCTGAGCTCGTGGAAAACAACATAAGAACATTTGATTTGAATATATTTCAGAGAATTTTTTGTCAGTGTTTTTGAATGATGCTGGTAGAGGTTAAACTGTTTACACATCCTTTAGGTTCGTTATCAACAAATACACGCTATTGGGAATGTAAATATCAAGCTTGTGTTATACAACGGAAATTACAGGCTAATCTTGATAACTATATTTAATACGTTCACTGTGTGGAAATGTAAAGACACAGAAGAGAGAGACAGAGGGAGGGTCTGATGGTTTCAAAAAGGACAAGACAAACCCCTCTTCTTCTTCTTCTTCTTCTTCTTCTTCTTCTTCTTCTTCTTCTTCTTCTTCTTCTTCTTCTTCTTCTTCTTCCCTCTTCTTTCTTTCTTCTTTTAAGTGACATGAGCACCAGCTATTCAGTTATAGCTCGCTGTATGGACAACTGCACAACACACACACACACAACCACACACACACACACACACCACAAACACACACACACACACACACACACACACACACACACACACACACACACACACACACACACACAAATAAAAAAATAAAAAAAATGAAAGAAATAAAATAAAATAAGTAAGCGTCGATTGCCCACGTTGTATGTTTCTATATATTCTAATTTCAATGCAAAAATATCTGATTGTAAATTTGCATCTATTACCAGTTGAGAATGAAATAACACAGAGATTGATAGAAATGTGACAATTTTCATCTTCATTAATTAGGCATTTGAAATATACTCGAGGAGTCCTAATGTGCCCCATGACACCACTGCACAGCAACTCCCTGCAAGCTTCTCTTTAAGCGTAAAGCTTGTTCACTTCCACTTCTGCGCAAGCTCTAACTCTAGTTTATTGAGATTTATTAGATTTTATCGAAAATAAATCAATAAAAATCTTACAAATCCCTGTTTGCACAGCGTAAATGTCCAACTTCACTTTCTTTTTCTCAACTCAATGAAAAAACCCAGGAGTCAGTGAAGTAAACGCTGAAAAAAAACAAAAAAAAAAACAACCTCAAGTGCTCAAGTGCAGTACGCACGGTGCACTTAAAACTTTTACTTCCATCTTTTATCTTTCTTTTTTTTCACAATTGTAATTTAATCTTTCCCCATGAATTCATTTCCTCTTTATTTGTTAACACATCAGCATCATATCGAGAGCCACGTGCAGCATCCCACCATGATCTGGAGTCTCCTGACACCCAAAGCCATATGGGTAGGCTATGCCAAACTGCAGGATATCAGCTGCGTCCTTAGATTGCTTATTCATGTGCTTTATAACAGGAGCAGATGGATATCAATTTGACTCCATTCTCGACACCACCACAGATTGATTTTGTACTTGCTTTTAATTTTTCCATAATTAATTAGATCATTACAACTGTTTTCCATTGATCTTCCCATCTAAACTCAAAATTGAGAGGTGAATTAGATTGTGATCTATGTTTTCAATTAGAGCCTCGAGCATGTAGGTGATGTTGATAGGCTATTTAGCAAAATGGTGCAATATTAATAATAATAAAAATAATAAAAATAATAATAATCATAATAATAATGAATTTCATTAAAATACAAAGTTCTTACCTTAATTTCTGATATTTTACGAAAACAAAAACGAAATATAAATGCGTAAAAGCAGTTCACAATAACGAAAGAAAAGCGCAGATTGGTTAAATAATAAAGAATACAAATCCAGATGAGTATTAGGAAGAAAGCTGCATCCGCCAGAGACTGTCCCGCACAGCGCAACCAACACACCTGCAAACAAACGCTGACATTAGTATGAGGCAGAGGGAGAAATCCTTACCTGATCGACCCGCGCTGTGAGGCATGGCTCTCCCTTGTCTAATGGTGCGTCTCTCCGATGCAGCCCAGTAGATCTGTCCGGCCTCCTGCGCTGTCTCCCCGGCTGGGCGTCCTGCTTCTCCCCGCTGGTTGTCAGAATCTTTGACCGATCATCCAAAACTAAACGGTTTAGGCGACAACAAAAAGAGGAAGCAACCCTGCTCCAATGAGCTACGAATTGATAAAGGAACGAGGAAGAAAAAAGCAAAGAAATCAAAGAACAAAACAGCGTTGCAGGTGCTGAATTAAAAGAAACTGTAAAAATTGCCCATTAATGTGTATCACCAAAAATAAAAATAAATAAATAAAAATCGATTTGAAATTGCAAACAGCTGTGCCTTTCACTGTTTTATTCGGCAGCACTGATGTAGATTTATTAACATCATGTTGCAGACTTTGTTATAACTCGACACACTGTGGACTACATATGATTTTCTCTGGAGACTTTACAGTTTATTCAAAAATGTAAGAAGTGACTTGTCAGTCCTACCTCTTAAACACTAAGTTGAATTAATAAAATGTTGAATTTATGTATTAATCCTATAGAAGAAAAATACTTAAAATTATTAGAGGGAAAAGGCCATTATCAAAAAATAATGGTTAAATGTCAGAATGTAGGCTGTTTATGGTACAGGCCTCTCTCCCTCTCCCTCTCTCTCTGTGTCTCAGAGTGGGGGACAAACAGGAAATATGATAGTGCAGCTCTAATTGTAAACTCTACATTTTCAGTAGTTGTTTCCACCTGCCTGTCAGACCTAACCTAAAGTGAGATACTTAATGCAGTCAGGTGTCACGCAGATAAACTTTGCCCAGGAAACTTTCTCTGTGTGTTTAACAGTGGAAAGAAATACAAAAAAAATGTATAAGGGAGAGTATAAAACTTAGTAACTGGAACATTAACAGATGAATAACCAGTAAAAATGCAATATTACAATATCCACAAGAACGACAGAGCGTGGTAAAGCTATAAAATCCAACATTAAAAGATTATGGCGTCTCTATCGGCTATTTAACAAACATTTTGTATTATAAGACTCTTTACAGTGCTTGAAGTTCAGAAATGGCAATAAGACTGCCACTGGACCAAGGACCAGTAATGGATATTATGGAAGCCTTTATATGCAGCTCTTCCTCGCTTAAAATGTCATTTAAACAGGAACACACTTTGCAGCTGGGTGCTGTCTCCTTTTGAAAACATTAGATCTTCATGACACATCATTTAAATGTCTCACATAAAGAAAATATATTGTTTCCAAAAAACAATTGCACCAGATAAAGTGTAATAATTAAGTGAAAGCATTGATTTAGAAGCAGAAACTATTGGCAAATTAATCAAATAATCAGATTTTTTTAATGGTTTTTCAATAGGAAATAATAAAACTATCCAAATTTAGGAAGCTCATTTTTAATTAAATATCTAGAAAATGTGTTTATGTATTAAGCTTTCTGTTATTATAATGATTTCATCATCCCTAACAGTCTGCAGACTGACACACACACACACACACACACACACACACACACACACACACACACACACACTATTGTCTTGTTTTCACAGTGCTATTGTTTATTGCTGAGTATTAAAAATACATTTCCAGCAGCAAGAGCTGAGTCTGCCTTGGTAAGCTTGACATTAACGATCTCACTAAGTGTTTTTTCCCCCTCTCTGTCTGTTCAGGCGACACACTAAGGGTCTGCAGGAACATCCAAATGGGAGGAACCCAAATCGAGGATCTTAAATGGCCGTAAAGCTGTGTGGGCTGTCAGTAATGGAACCTAAGCTCTTCTCAGAGCCACACACCGCATTTACGGGTTATGACCGGCGTCTGCAGGAGAGGCAGATTGAAAATTGAGGGAGAGGAGTGAATTTTGGTTAGACGGAGGTGTGAGGGGGAGAGAGATCTTATGGCAGAGTCCATTAGACTGGTCAACAGTATCTACTCTGTCCAAGACTGCCAAGATGCTGAAAGCGAAGAAGTGTGTGTGTTTGGTGGTGAGGAGTGCATGTGTGTAGGTGCATACATGTATATGTAAAGGTTCTCCTCACGTCTCCTCTCCACGGACAGCCAAAGTTTTCACTTCCACTTCCACCCTTCATCCTAAAGCCCCCACCACCACACTGCCACTGCCCCCGCCACCTCTCCTTTCCCGTTTTTAAAAAATAGCGTCCCACTTGCTCATGGGCTGAACATTAAATAAACCTCGCCCCCTTCACCCTTCATGCCCCCCATCCCCCATCTCTCCTTGGCACCAACTCCCTCTCCTCACTCGGAGGCCATTGTAACTCCATGCACCAGGCTGCGCCCATCATTTATCACACCACACTCTGTCGTTACAGTCACATATATTTCTTTCTTGTTTTTTTTGTTTGTTTTTTAGGTTTTTTTTTAGTTTTTTGGAAACTAAAAAAAACTGTAATCTTACAGTTTCATCTAACTATTGTTACATACCTAAACAGTAAAAAAGGATCAAATACACAACGTGTATCTTGTTTCTTTTCACCGGGGCGGGGGGAATGGACGGCCAAACTAAGACAACATCGTGACAATATGTTTCCTGCCTGGTGTCTGGATGGTTTGTCGGAAATCTGGGCTGAGCGACAGCCAGTATCATCATCATCAACTCTTGCCAGCTTTTCATATTTAAAGCCAGCAAGGGTTTAATTACCAAATGATGACAGTGTCATATGGTACCATGATGGCACAGAACGAGTGTGTGAAACGTGCGTACTTGTGTGTCTCTCCCTCTCCCCGCTGCACTCATTTGTTTGTGGCGAGTGCGGGAGTGTGAACACCTTTGTGTGGTAGCAGGTAGCTGAAGGGCCTGAACGGATAAAAACACAGTGGGCAGGAGATCTTGTGTGTGTCTGTGCGAGAGAGTGGGAGAAAAAAAGAAGCACAGTGAAACATCTGTAATTTGTAATTCCCCAGTATTCAATGGCTGCTCATGGATTAAAGATTAAAATCTATTGTCTTGACAGATGGGAGAGAGAGGGTAAGAAGAGGGGGACACTCATGCACATCCCATTTCCATTTGTATATGAGCTGCACAGTTTGGCTAATCACAGTAGAAAAATAAGCTGTCTGCGTGCCTTTCTGTGGGCAATGCCACCATGAGCCTTAATTCCAGCTGTGGAGACATTAGAGACAGACAGAGTGCTCGTTCTGTTATGATGGCACTGTGTCAGCCGATGAGCAGTATTTGTTTATTAATATTCCAGCGGGAACAAAGCACAGAGGCGCACTGCGATCAGCAGGTAGGAACGGCAGAATAACACAGTACATCCCACCTTCCAATGCTATCAAACCAGCTGTGATGCAATGATCTATCAAGGTACTGTAGATTTTATTAAGATACAGCACTTAAGTCAAATCTCAAAAGCCCAGCAAAATGGCCAGTGAAGTGTCTATGTGGGTATAATTAGACTTTTCTTGAAATTTTAACTGAAATTTTACATTAAGTAGTTAGAAATGTTTATAATTGTACAGAAAAAGCTGAAAATACTGAATGGGTGAGTTAGAGTTTCTTGTTTAGTCTGTGTGGTCTGCACTAAGAGGGCTGTGCATGTGTGTGTGTGTAGGGGGGTAATGGTCTGGTCAGTGGAGTGAAGCAGACCACCTGAGAGTTGTTTTTGGGCATTAGTGTGTGTTCTCTGTCTCTCTCTCTCTCTCTTTCTTTCTTTCTTTCTTTCTTCCTGTGTGTGTGTGTGATATATGACACTGGCCATCTGAAGGAGGTACCATGCTCTCCCTCTCCAAGCTGCATGAAAGGGAGCTGAGAAGCCCGATGAATTAAAGCCTCTCTTCAATAAAACATCAGAGTCTTTCAGTAACACACGCTTGAGATGCCCCAGTAATTGACTTTTGGACTTTAGAATTTACATGAACCCTCCAAAAGCAGCTTACCTGTGCAGTGATGCCCCTTGAGTAGGCATCCATTCCCCGCTGATGTGGATTTCCATAAACTAGTGCAATCTTTTTTATTTTGATTTATTATTTCATATTTGATAAATGCAAAACTATCCACTGTAGATAATTTGAGGGATTTATTGAAGTGTTTGAATTTGTTTATCATGGCTAAATCTTGCCAAATGAACCTTAATCCATAGATATTTGGCACGGCTCTATTCTAATGTAGCTGCCATGCAGATTTCCCCTAATGTTTGTTTGCTCATTATAGAATTAACAGGGTTTTATTTATCTATTTGGAAGCAAGTATACATACATATAGTGCAGGCTTGCGTGATTTAAATGATTTGAAAGTAAGACACTTTGAACATGGTTGACTAAATAAAGCCTGCACATTAATATTCATTTTTTTTCTTATTGGATATAATAAGACACTTGCACATAGTAAACTGCTACAGTATAATAGATGCCAGAAAAAAGATTATTCATTGAAGTCAGCCAAAGCAGGGAGAACCCAGAAGCTTCTAAAGAGATGAGGGCTCTTGCAGATTTGCACTGAATGTTGTTAATCCTTTCCTTAAAAGTTTCATGTAAGAATCGGTCCTAGTTTTCATCTGAAATGGAAATTCTAGAAGCAAACAGGACAGCAGAAATAAAATATCACCTATCAGGTTGAACGTTTAGAGAATCTATGCCTTGAAGGAGCGTTCCTGGAGTTGTTGTGAAAGTTGTGAATCTTGCACAGCACATAATAAACTCTTTAACAAGATGGGGAAAGTAAGAGTGAAGGAAGATCTATGGGAGGGGCAGAGGAGCTTGGCAGATTTAATTAATCACTGCATATTAAAATGTTTGTTTACAGAAGTGAACAGCTACAAGAGGTCCGATGTTAATTAATTTAAGGCGTACTTCCCCACAGCCTCAGCGATGTGTCACATGCTGCAGAGCTACTCCCTTTGGCAGGGACTCTGCGTCTCATTGGATATCCATCAATTGCTGTGAGGTGTGTAAGAAACAAAGAGGCACGGTGCACAAATTAGACCCAATGTTAACATGATTGCATATTAAGATTTCTAATTAGCGGGCAAAAGGAAAAGGTGAAGAAGTTGAGGAATACTGTATGTGGTGCATGAATGGTCAGCTGAAAACGTTTTTGTCTGTGGAGTATCTATTTCCTGCTTCACTACTGAGATCATCGAACTTCACTCTTCAAACATACACCACTCAGCCCAGATGCTTTATGTCCTAAAAACCGACAGATGCAGTTTCTGGTCAGTCAGAATCCTTAACACATGTGCTGCTTCTCTCTGGTCTCTAGAGGCTCCTCTACGGACAATGATGTATCTAATGCCCCCTCGAGGTCAGCTGGACTGAGTCCAGAACATCACCTGCAATCAATAGTGTTGGTAAAGCAGGCCCAACTGAATGCATGTGAGGGCAAAGACTCCACTCAGAATCCCACTGTGGAAAAAAGGCCTGCATGGCCCATTGCCTTCCTAAAACCAAACCATAGCCAGGCTGTGCACCTGACACAATGGTGTCTTTAGGAGAGATGTGCAAAGGTGGTGTGAAGAGAGACAGAGCTAGAGGGAGAGAGGGAATAGGAGTCTTCCATAATATTTTAAAGAGATTTGCCTGTCACGAGACAGCATGTGCTCAAAAACAAACATACAAACAAAAAGCTGTGAGATAAATTATATAGCAACAGAAAATAATTCTCCATGTGAAATATTAGGTGTGTTTATTTACACCTAATGATTTTACACCATGCTTCATTCTGTATTTATCCATCATATTCAGCTTGGGATATTTCTTCTTAATCAGTTTCTCTTAGATTTATTTAGTTGGAGAGCAAGCATTAAGGAGCTGACAAAAAATTAAGGCAGAACGAGAGGCGATGTGCAAAATGATCTTGAACCAGTTAGTGATGGGAGAAGTTGCATTTTATAATCAATAAATAAATTGCAGCATTCAAATATAGTGAAGCTGGGAGCTCAGGTGTCCATTAATTAGGAAGTACGTGACATAGACGAGTGTCTTCTCCATATTTACCCCATCCTCCACTTTCCTGATGCCTGCAATAAAAATCAAAGTGCTAAAAGTTTAGTGGCTTCGCTGATCAATCAGCAAACCAACAAAATAATTTTAAATTCACCTGCAATATGTCAGGTCTTTTTTGTTCTCTCTCATTTTTCTTCAACAACAAAAAACAACAACTTGTGTTGCTTCTGCCCAAACAACCAGAGTATGCTGACAAAGCTGCAACTGCTTCCTCAATCAAGACCTAAGAGTGCCACCGTGCACTCTCCACTGCCACAGACCCTGATGCCTGAGACTAAGAGGCTGAGGGAAGTGGCAGATGCTCTGCAGTGTACGGTGTGCGTGTTTGTGCGAACTCCTACTGTAAGTGGGATTTGAAGAATTGGCACAGTCATCTGAGCAGCGCTCCGCATCTCTCACAAACAAATGAAGGCCCAGAGCCTCAAAGTGAGATTGATATCTCTTTCTGAACTTCACAGGGAATATTCTGAATATGGAGAGGGGTTCCTCGCTCCCAGGGGAGCCAAAGGGCGCTTCATCTCTCCTCTTCTCCCCACCTCCACACCAACAATAACAGAGAGCGGGGGAAAAATGGCCTGGGTACATCTTTTGTGTTCATCAATATTCACTCATTCATCGTGCGTCCTGGCAGCTGAAATGTCAACAACCGTGGGTCTGAAATCCACTTTTGTTGCAGCGTGGAGGACGTCTGAAATTGAGTCTGGAATTAAAATAGAACAATCCCCAATTTTTCTGGAGCGGAGGCAGAGCCATACATTTCACTTAGTGACTGAAAACTTTTCAATTTGTGCAGCGGGTCTTCGACAGAACCCAGCCATTAAATAGGTCAAGGATGGATGTACGCAGGCTACAATGCTCTCTGAGTCCAAGAGAGAAAGTTGGGAGTACAAAACATCATTTGTTTCACAGAAGGAAATGCTTGCAACTATAAGAGGTAATGCGCATAAGCAAACGATGTATTGAAGACATAAGTCAGGCCTTTCAAAAACAAACATTGTGCAATAGCAGCAGATTTTTCAAATTTTCAAATTTTCAAATCTTTGACTGGAAAGATGACATAAGATGACAAAAATGCAAAATCCAGATGCCGGCACACTTATTGGCTGTTCACTGTGTAGTCACATGAAGCAGATTCTTGGGTGGGAATCATCACAGCCAAATGTAACAATTATCAGCCCCCATGGTGACTTTGACAGAGCTGGCCCTGCTCTGAGTCACTGACCTGCTCCTGCATGGGTCACAAACAGGCAAAAGTTTACGACACCGAGGCAGCGGACCTCTGAACACGTCTCTGTTAAAATCTCTCCCCGGAAAATGTGGCGGTATTTGCCAGAATCGATACAACTCTGAAAAACACTTTTAATCATTCATAACTGATTATTTGCTTACTGTTTTCATGGTGGAAGTACGTAATTCATGACACATACCCACTCATGGGGTCAGTGATTTCTACAATTCAATATTAAATAGTCCATTTGTTGCTTTCATGGTAGTTCTTTGTAAAGGATATTCAATCACATGCAAATGGTATATGATATGGCTTTATTTCAGGCTGTGTAACTACTTTATTCATATTTGTAGACATATTTGGTTTGCACTTTTATGACACTGAGGACATGTAAAAGTGAAGCTAATCTCCTTTTGCCTCCTTTTAATCCCACCCTCCCAAGGCCACTTAATAATGATCTCCCCCTGAAAGGTAAATCAATTATATAACCACAAAGAAAGAACCATTTTGTCATAAAATGGTAATTAGTTTGGGTCCTGACCTCTCTCTTGGCACCTCGACTCCCCCAGCTGAGGACCGGGGCAGGTCCGCAGCCCGCACTTAACGATAGGCAGGCGTAACACACTGGCTGAGCATTGTGGGGCCTTTGTCTTCATTCAGGGGGAGATGAAGTTCTTGCCGCCACGTTTATCAATCATTGAGAGGCTCCAGCTGTTCCACGAGCTTCAGCCTGACTTCAACAGCCGGCCTTACAAATTGTCTGTGAATAGTAAGGAAAAGGGACCCCCGACACACACACACACACGCACAAACACACACACACACCACTATGCACATCAAGATGCAGGACACACACACACATAAGGCCATTTACTATAACATATACCAGAATCACACGTATAAACAACACATTTACCTTCATTTACCACCTCCAGACACACACACACGCACACACCACACCCTCCCAAATACATACAAAAGCTTTCACTGCACATGCAGATACACTCAAATACACAATGCCTCCTATTGTTCACGTCTGGTGACAAATGCTTCTCTGCAGCCTTTTCACAGACACGTCCAACCCTGCAATCTGCTCGGCGCAATTACAAGATGGATTAACAGCTCTTTCTAGCACTGTCATCATCACCTTGCGTGCCTTGGAGGAATCCGAGGATGCCGCATTCCTGGATGAGAATCATGTCCAATTACAACTTAATGAATGAAGGAGAGACATATACTACTGAACAAATCAGGCATGCTGAAGCTTGTTTGAAATAACTTAGTGTGCAATTCGCAAATTCAAACTGCACTAAGACCTATTACTGGATATTTTACATTAATGTTCACGTGAATTTTGCTGAAATGAAAAGGAAAGTTAGGTGTGTCAAATGGATGGATGAACATATGAATTAGTTGTTCTCCAAGGTCAAATAGTGATTGGTTTGTTGCTTTCACGTGCCACGGTGTCAGAGCCATCTGCACTCTCACTTTTTCATCATATTCTGCACATCAACAAAATAGCAAGAGGATGAAGTGAGGGAAACAGAAGGAAAGAGATGAGAAGGAGGGAAAGAACAACGCAACGCACACGTAGAAAAGAAAAAAAAATGGAGAAAGACAGAGCAAATACAAATTGATCGTTTGGTGGCGAGATCAGTCATAGTCATCCTGGGTGGATGGATGAATGTCTTTGATGGCCACTGCAGGTTCAGGGAGGGAGAGTGTCTGAAAACAAGAGAAATTGGTTTGGGCCCTTGGGAAAAGGAATCAATGTGTGAGGGGCATTTAAGTGCCCTGCTGCTGTTTTTTTGCAGGGCTGTGGGGGTTGTCTAAAGTTTGAGGGGTCTTGGAAGTGACAGCTAAATTTTCTTTTGAAATGTCCGTGTTCTGTTTGCTTCTGTATGGCGAGGATTTTGTGAACCGGGGTCAGAGCTCAGTCTACACTTGGGTCTAAAAAGCTGGTGGATGCTGAACCATCCTCCAACACTGGGCTCTTGTTTTCATCAATAGTAAACTCCATCCTGTTGAAAGTATTTAGAACTCTGGGAATTAAAATTACATGTTTTGTGTTTCTCTCTATATGTATTTCTGCACTTGCAAATTCCCCCATTTTGCCATCCCCTAATCTAAATATTTTAGCTCAATCCAAAGGTAGGATAAGCTTGATACGACTTCAAATTTGCTGGAAGCTAATATAAAAAAGTTTTATTTTTAAAATATAGGTTGTTAAGCTTAAGCTTAATTGAATGACAGCCCAAGAAAAACAACAATTTTCTTAAGTATGACCTGTTGTGCTTATGCAGTGTTTGAATGTAAAGAGGAAAAAAAGGCAGATTTTTCCCACAATTTTTAAATCACGAGCTTCATCTCGCAACAGCAATGTTTAGATTCATTATTTGAGAAATGGGCCTCTCTTGTGTCAATCTAAATACATCCAAAGGCTATTTAAGTATAAAATAGACTGCGGGTACTCATTAAGTTTGACTCTCACCATGCTTCTCTGACACCTGCTGTCCAGGAAGCCCGAGGAGGTCAGCAGCTGTCCCGCTCACCACATTTCATTTTTTCCCTCTTGTGGAAAATCTTGAAACTCCAAGTGATGTCCTTTCATCATCTTGGTAGGCTTCAGTTTTTAAACTTTGACCAGAGGTAGCTGGCAGGGGAGGTGGTGCGCCAACAGAGACACAGCCGCGAGACAGCCTGCCCACATCTGTCTGTGGAAAGCCCTCGTTTGAGCTGCAGCATGGCACCAGCTCAGGCCGCTTTACTCACAGGGTTTTTCCACACTAATGACAGCAACTATCTCATTCATGGTGGCAGTAATAGAATTTTATTAACTGATTAGTCTCTATTTTCAGGGTGGAAACAAGAATCAAAATCTCATGCTACTTAATGGAGCCATTGTGACTTGAATAGTTATATGTGTTGGATTATGATTTTTCTGCCAGACAGCCTCTTTGAACGATGATGCAACCAAGTCGACTGTGCTCTGGTAATGAGTCATATGACAACTCCTGGGGTTTCTCCTAACTATCCAGGCAAATGTCAGCAGTCTACCCCCCATTCCCTTTGATGACCTATTAAATATTATGAGGACCCCCTCCTGTGTGCACTGTAGTCTCACTCATATCAAGATGGTGTTTAATGCCCATGAGACAAACAACAGACAGATTAAAGCTATTATACCCTGCTGCACTCCCACATTCACCCTCCACAAAGTGGAGTTGAGATGAGTTGTTTAATAGTTTTGCAGCTTAAAAGCAGTTTAAATGGTAAAGCACGATGTTGGACTATAAATGATGTTGGAGAATTTATAGTTTAGTGATCTTTCAAAATAGAGCAGGCTTACTGACCTTTGGAGCAATTGTATCTCACAGCATGTCAGACGTGGAGTACTTATCTCCTACTGAACCAGTAGTTGTTAATAATAAAGCCATTGAAGCCTAATCAACTTCAAATATTCCTTGTCAGATAGACAATATATTAAGACAAATTATGATTTTTTTTCCCCCTGAAACAAAAGACAGTCCTCAAATTTTTCAAACATGGTCATTTTCTGGCTTGTAAGTCAAGTATAAGGAGATAATTATGTGACGATCTGGGCAAAAATAACTTCTCATTTTCAAGAATAATGGGAGCGCAATGTTATAGATTAATGGCACTATTTATCTTTTTTAAATTTCTGTCTTTCTCTTGCGACGGCAGCGCTCCCCAAGGAAAATATTCATAAAATGAAATTGAAGTCATAACTTAATAGGTTATTAAAATTTTCGAATGCATATCACTTCTCCTTTTGCGGCGCAGTAAATTTAAATTGAAGTTTGTGGCATTCCAAGACACTGGCAGGAGTTTTTTATGGTGGCGCAAGAGAGGGAGGACATGCATCTCTGTCAGTGGGGTATTTGCTATTCTAATTTTATGGCAGGGTAGATTATCAGGCAGGAATGTCACTGCACCCAGGCTGACAGCACCTTAGCCCACAGCTATGTGTTTAATTCAGAGATGCCCGGCATCCAGGGCTTTGCTCCCTTTATTGTTTTCTACTTTTGTCCTTTTTTCTTGACTTAAACTGAGACCCTCTGCATATTAATCTCCTGTCATTTCTCGCCATCTTCTTCCTCCAACCCCACTCCACATATTCTCCCTCTTCTGTCAGTCCCTCCCTGAAGATCTTCTGTATTCGCACTCCCCTTATCTTTCTATCATTGCTCCTTGGGGGGGTGGGTTGGGGTCTCAGCAGAGACAGAGGAGACAGAAACACTTGCTTGCACAAATCTCAGGGGGTCGAAGTATAGAGCTAGTGAAGGTGCGATACCCATCTTTAGCCTATGGACACAGTGACAAAGAAGGTAAGATGTATGGAGGCGATTGAAAGAGACAGAAGGGGGGTGTGAAAGAGGCAGAGGGGTCCATCAAGTCAAGCTGGATGTGTGGGAGGTGATTTTTCTTCAAGGTCAAGGGCCAAATTTATTTATTTCCCTGGAAGTTACAATGAAATTTTACTGAGTACTTTGCTCTGATGATGAGAAGAGATCAGTAGCCATAAATTTGTCTTGCCATTTGGTTGCCAGTGATGAACCATTTATTATGCTGCCTTCAAGGACACAGCATGGTATTTGTATGATAGTGCTATTCTATATAATGATATCCATTTCATTGTGCCATATAACACAAATGAGAAAATTAAGAGTAAAACTATGTGGCGCAGAGGAAGTCTGGCTTTATTCATAGCTATCTAATGGGATATGTACAGTAAATGTCACATGATATTTGCGATGTCCTTGTCCTGGTTTTACAGTATCGGTTAAAATGTTGATGTTCCCTTTGAAAAGACAGGCTTCTTAGACATGAGAAGAGCTTGAGTACCGGTGTGAGCTTGTTCTTTGATAGATTATAAGAAATTACCCCCGCAAACGACAAATTAAGCTCATGTTTGGTTTCTCACATTCATCACTCACAAAGAATAGGGCTTTTGACAGCACACTTCTCCCTTTTCTTCTCTCAACACACGGCAAACACCTCTAGGGTCCCTCAGAGGGCATGATGAACGAATGCTCTGTATTGATTGGCCATTTAAAAGCCTCTTGTAGCCTTGGGAGTATGTTAATACCATGAGGCCCTTTCTCCCGCTGCCACATGGTCCCCAGGGCCTTTGTGTGTATTCCTCAGTGGGCTATCACGGGGAGTTCATTAATGGTCAATTACTAATATCTGATGAGACTCATTGTGTTACGACGGTGCTGTAAGTGGGCATCTGTCTCTCCTGGTTTGCGACCAGATGACACGCGGGCTTCTGCCACAGCAGGATCGCACACTTCTGCTTAGAAAACGCATGCTGGAGAGACATGTTAGCGATGAGGAGCAACATCCTGTTATTTATGGATCTACAGGCTCTTGTGTGGATTTGATCTTGCTTATTTGGTTTCTTGTTCACAGCAATTCATCTTCTCTGTAATTTTCAATTTCTGTTTAGTGATTCTGCAAGGTGAAAACCTTAAAATATAACTTACTGAAGTGCTCACACAATCCTGACCTATTTATGCGTGGAGACTTGATAGGCTGTCAGGCCCCAAGTGGGAAGGGACCCCTAGACGAGGCGAGCCATTCTTTGACTGCCAGCCTGATATTTGTGGATAATAAAAGGAATAAACCAGACAATCGGGTTGAATATTTCATTTGTTATCCGTATTCCTTATGGGAAAATGATACAGAAATGTAAAAACGGCAATTTCCCCCCCAGCTCCTGCTGGGATTGTGCCAGAGCGGTAGGGTTGTTTTCATGTCTGAAGATAAAGTGCATCTTTACCAACCTATTCTCTCTGGTATAAATCTAACAGGCAGCTTATATATTACCTGATCCAAAGCAGGATCGTTCATTATAAACAGAATAATATGTTATTGTAATATGTTATTATTTCCATTTTTTTCCCTCTGCTCAATTCCTGTCTGTCAGCATGTCTCTTTTCCTCTCTGTAACTGTCCCTTTCTTTGTTCCTCTTGCCCTCATGTCCTATTCTTGTGCTCCAGAGGACATTATTCAGTCTCTGTGACTTCGGGGTCAGCAGGATAACTTGTGATGACATTATAATGACCTTCACTTTTTGCTCCTTCTGGTGAGAGACCCCTCGAGTTATCTCTCCCTCTGCTGAGAGGTGATACTTATCTGAATGAATAGTGCCTGCGAAGTAATAACCACCATGCATTGTAGCCACTCGGCTACTTTACAAATGGGTGAAATTAAACACAGTGGGGTAAACATACTGTGCTCAGCAGGCTTTGGTGCTTAAGTTTGGAATATAGTATTGAATGTCACATTGAATGACTCCTTAAACTAAAGGAGTCACTTCAAAGGGCATGACTCCCCAGTTCAACATAAATTAATTAGGGAATAGGCAAACGTTGAACTTAATTCAACAGTGAGTGGTTTTCCAGCACCTTTATCAAATTGTGTAATCAGTTTGGAGTGATCTTTTAAAGTTCAATTACATAATGTTGTAAATGAAACATCTTGTCTTTCTAAAAATGTGAACTTTTGATTAAGTTCAAAGTATCTATACGGCAAGGCCGAACACAGCCTGTAATGGTCTAAATGGTAAACTATTTGTGCAGGCCTGTGGTGCCAAGAAAAAAGCCTGTTCTGCTGTGTTTTTATGCCAGATCAGCACTCTGTCCCACAGTGCCCCGTCCCATCTGTCAGTGAACCCTTTAGTGGCAAGGACCATGGGGGTGGCAGGGGCTGAAAGCAGGGCAATTGGGATCAGTCTGTGTCCCACAACCATTATCAGTTTTGCCCTGACAACACATCTACTTTTCACTTTCACCCCAGAAATGGGGGAGGCAGGCTGGGCTTTTCACAGAGGCAGTGGCAAGAGCAGGAGATGATGGACATGAAAATGAGCTTCTTTCCCCCCTTCACTGAGTGAATGGGAGAAAATGTGGTGTCATATCTTGTCAGAGCTTGGCTCTTGGCCAGGAGAATATTCTGGCTGAAATACGTCCACCCACTTTTCTGCTTCTGATTTGAGAGCTGAACGAGTTGAACAGGCAGGGAGCGCTACCCTACACGGCAACATGCCGTAAGTTGCAGCAACTATCAGAAGTCAGCAAAAACTTACACAAATGCAGATGTCTCCATGGTAACATATGCTGAAAACTGCAACGATGACACTCAGTTTTCATTCGTCAAACCCTGAAAAAATATTTTATATTTTATTTATATTCATTTTTACCCTGAAATAAATGTATGCATTTTTGAAAGATCTGTTAAATAGGCAGAGCGCTGTGTCTACTTTCCTATAAGGGTAAAGAGTTTAACATACATATTTTGAAATATTATTCCTTTACACCATAGAGGGGAAATCATCATGTGCATCATGCATCTACTTTAGGAGTTGTTGCAAAGCAGAAATGTTGGTATATGGCAGAGATACGATGGGAAGAATAAAGTAGAAGCAACTATAGCAATGTGGCATTTACTGTACAAAGCCAAGAAGAAAAAAATCACAGCGATTACCTGACCTTAGGTGTAATTTTCTGACCTATTATGACTAGTAAGACTGATAAGCCAAGAAGCAAACATGAGTGGCTGTATCATAGTTTTCTAAAAGGATCAGTGAAAGAAAATCTTGGAGATTTCTGCATACAAGCTCTCTGTTTTAGGTTCCTAAAAGGTCAGTCTAATCTAAGAGCAGTCATAGTTAAAAGTGAATGTTTTTTAAATGAGTCTGGATCTACTTAGAACCCACTGATTTATTTAAAAATGTGATTCTGTTAAACTGTCAAATTGCCTTTTTCAGCCACAGATGTACAAATCAGACTCGACTGTGTGCCATAGAATCAGTCCTATCTCCTGCAGGGGGCTGATTCAAGTCAAAAGAACAGTAAACATCTGCAAGGCAGTAACAGATGTAATCCGGCGCACCTGATAAAGTAACCATTTAGGCTTTTAAACACGGTATTATTTCTGCATTAGTTTAATTTTACTGCAATAATTTTAAAAGAGAGTGCTGGAAAGTGCTCGGATTAGCCGTGATAATCACAGCTTTACAGCCCAGTAAAATCACAGCATCTGAATTTGTATAGCCTATTTTATTAATTTCTTCACTGAAAGCCTGATTTCATGACTACTGCTGTGAACACAAATTCAGAAAAAATGAAAGCACAGGCATTTTAACATAAACACCACAGATGAGGCTGTTTTGCATTGTGACTCTGCTGAAATTATTCTTCGTGTGGGCAGAGGTGTGGGCGAGGGACCGCTCTTCTGATCATTGATGACCGTCAGCCAGCCCAGGCCTCTGGTGATATGTGGGCTCTCCAAGCTCCGATAGCCTCACCGTACCGCACCCTGGGGTGCAACAAATATCAGCATTGTAATTTCACGCCTGTGATTATTATCGCGAGCTCTATCTCTGACTGGGAATCCTCCACCCATCCTCTTTAGTCCTCCCAGCTGAGATACTGTTTAACAGCCTCTCCTCTGGACCAGCGTACTCTGCACACAAACACACAAATGCATACACTAATGCGTGTACACACAAATGCACAAACTCACACAATATTTTAATGTGTGCCCTCCGTGGGCCCATTTTAGGCTTTTCCATTTCTTCTTCTCCCATCTTCTGTTAATTCACCACCATCTGCCTCAGCATCTGCTTGAGGACCCAGAAAAAAGTGTCAGCCATGGAGGAGAAACTCTGTTTTTTCCTCTCGCCTGCCTTTTTTTTAAACGTTTTTTTTTTATTCCTCACTCTTTTGCCCATTTAAATGCCACTGGCACATCCTTTTCAGTCTTTGTCTGGCCTTGGGCTCCACCCCCTCTCCTAACTGGCCTTGATTTAACATAATCTCCAAAATACTCGGTCCCTCCCACTCAGCTCTGTTCAAACCAGTTTTTTACTGTTTTATATTGCATGTATTTTTCATATTTTTGATTACAATTGTTTTTTTTTAATTACATCTACTTAATTAATTAATTTTCCAGTTCAGGCTGTGTCCTTTCAGTTTAATTTTTGGTTTTATATTATTGCATGGATGTGTTTGTTTGTGGTAAAATGTAAGGCTTTCTGAATAAGTAAAATAAAAAGACTTATAGTAATGTAGACACTGCTGTTGCCTTAAAGATATCCACCAAACACATCTGGTCTATTTATTTTTGTTAGTTTTGCAAGCATACAATATCTTTTCCATTTTTATTTCTTAATCATAGATAACTAAAATGCTTTTTTTGCTCTTTACTTTTTAGTTCTGTTTGTTAACTCTGTGCTTACACACACTACTTTCATTTCATCTCCTATGAAATAGTAGAAAGTAAACTTCATGCCTAAACACCCCATTAACATCCAGCAAGAAGGAGTTTTTTTACAAATAAAAATCTCTGCTAATTTCATTGTCAGAAAGCCTTTGAAACCTAATCAAACTAAAACTATTATAATATTACAGAAACGCTACCGCAGGTACAAGTTGACAGATACCAGGTTTTATGATGAGGATTAAAGGAATTTGCTACATGCTCCTTACCGTCAGTGCCCCACCATTAATCCATCGATCCCTGCTCTATATTTAACTGCTTCCACGGTCCTCTCCTTTCAAGTCTTTTCTTTTGGCCTCCTGCTTGCTGTCCTATCTTCCTTCTCCCCTTTGAGGTTTTAAGCAACAATAGGACTGTCCACTCCACAGCCGGCCTGAGCCCCAGGATCCGTCCCCGCCAGAGGAGATTACAAGCATTCTTTCGCCATGCCAAAGTTGTCAAGGAGACTTGAGATGTCGGAAGATTCCCGAGGATGCCTTTTCCAACATGTTTGTGCTTTTTAGTATTTCCCTCTGGTTTTGATCATGTAGTAAATCATGTGTCATGCCGTCAAATCTCGCTGTAGCACATTACAATAATATATGAACACTAAGCACTTGGCTAGAAGAGACTGAAAAACTGGTAGATTGCCATAGAATGAAAAAAAGAAAAAACTATTGAAGTAATTCTTGAATTTTTTAATATTTGTAACCCAAGGTTAGCTGTTTATTCCCTGCAACAACAAAAAAGGCATCAATTTTATCGCTTTCTTTGTCTATATTGCTTCGTTTGATCATTGTATTTCAATTATTATAGCAACTTGATATTGAAAACAATAGGAACACACACCCACACAGCCACCCTTTCTTTGTCTGCCCCCTCTTATTTTGGCTCCTATTGCATTCAGTATCCTCCTGATGTGTTTACATCTTGAGAATGACATGCATCCTCTCATGATCTCAGGCCCACTGGGAAAGGCAGTGTTTATTTAGCAGCTCTTACAGACCCTTATACTTACACTTGAGGCCCTGCCGCAGGCACGGGGTATTGAAGTCATTTAATTAAATACAGGGCTGGACGTCCCCTGCTTTCTGCCTCCCCTCAGGCCAACATGCATTGGGCAGCTTTGTGCAATATGTTAAAACATATGGGGAACGCTTGGGTCTCATGTGATATTTGACACTGCAGCCGCTTCAGATAATTATGATTATGATACAGTTTCCTCTTCATCATCATATTGTATTGTTCTGTCCGTGGGCAATGATGTCTTCCTCCCGCCTTCCCTCTCTCTCTCATTTCCCCGTTCTCTGTGGGGAGCTTTTGTCTGATAAGTTGTCACATTAAGTGCTAACTTTTGGGTGATCGCTGGGCTTTTCTTTCTATCTCTTTATGGCCAGACCCTCTAATAGCTGTCCTCCGGCAGCACCCGAGGCAATCATGTTACAAATAAACAGTCTGACACAGTCATTTACTCAAATCGTCCCTACACTATTCACAACCCTCCCCTGGTGATGATCCTTCGAACAACAATTATTTCAAATGTCAAAGATCCAGGCCTTCAGGGCGTAGACAAATGAACATTAAAAATCTATTACCAAACACTTTAAAATATATATGTAGGTTTTCTTTACTTTCCCAATAAAAGATTAGAGTAAAATGAGCTTCTGCAGGAGAATTTTTAAAAACAATCGAGCAAGTAAGACATTATAGAGCTGAAACAAAATGAGCAATTGTGTCAAATTCTTTCTCTTTTTATGATGTCAGAATGAGGCCACAAGTCACTTATGCAGCAGAAACATCCGTGGTAATGGAGTTTTCCCATTGAGGTTTGTGTGTGAGTTTCATCTTCTTGTTTCATTTTTTGTTTCATGTGACCAAGACCAGAGGGGTGGCCTCTGATTTGTTGTCACATTGAGCTGTTCTACATGACCTCTCATAACCTCATCCCATCTCTCCGAGGACTCCCAGAACCTCCAGCCGACCCTGCTGATGAGATGAAGATATTTCCTCCCCAGCCAAGTGAAACCTCTGGTGGTTATAATGGTTTTTGAGTAATCACAACACTTTGAGTTTGGCCTGTTTCATTCTTTGTTTTAATGTAAACATTGACAGAAATTATTAATTGAAGAGGGGTTTTTTTTGCCTAAAATCTCCCTTTAGCTAACATGATGATTGGCTCAAACACTTCCTGTTTTGCCTTCTAGTCACTGAGCTGTCCAGTTAAAATAGAGTACATAAGCCTAATATGAAAGTATTGCTTGCAGTATCAATCTATTCCATGTGATTGAACCTCATGATGGGCACAAAATCCATTCAGTGATAATGGCATCCATCTACACCTTTATATTGCATGTATTTGTTACCTTTGGCCCACTAGCAATAAATCCAATCTAGTCTCCTGGATGTGGACCGCTGACCACTACGAAGTGGTCAAGGAGAATGGCTACAGTTCATTTCACACCAGCACCTGTCATGATTACAGAGAGATTAAATGTGGGCTTTAAAAATATATCTTCAGTCATATGATATTGTCTCTTGTTGACCTTCGAGTCATAATTTCCTAAAATTAATTTTATCAGAAAGTCAACTCTTTTTACCCGGTGTTACACAAATACTTCAATCAATTATGTAAAGACTTTTTCTGACAATGTTAATTTACTAAAATTAAAAGCCATTGCAGAATTTGAATGTCAGCATGTGGCAACAAATACACTTAATAGGTATACCTGTTCAACTTCTCGTTAACAGAAATATTTAATCAGCCAATCGCATGGTTGAAATTCAGTGCAATGAAGCGTGTAGACATGATCAAGACGACCTGCTGAAGTTCAAACCGGCATCAGAATGAGGAAGTAAGGTGATTTACGTGTCTTTGAATGTGTCATGGTTGTTGGTGCCAGACAGACTGGGCTGAATATTTCTGAAACTGTTGATCTGCTGAGATTTTCCCACACAACCATCCCTAGGATTTACAGAGAATGATAAAAAAAAAAAAAGTAAAATAGGTCAGAGTGCTTTGAGCTGATAGGAAGGCAGCAGAAACTCAAATCACCACTCGTTACATCCAAAGTCAAATGCAGAACACATCAAACTGTGAAGCAGATGGGCTGCAGCAGCTGAACACCACGCTGAGGCCCACTTCTACTGGCTAAGAACAGGAAACTGATGCTAAAATTCACACAGGTTCACCAAAATGGGACAAAAGAAGGTTGGAAAAATGTTGCCTTTCTGCTGTCACTTCTGCTGCAACATTCAGACAGTAGGGTGAAAATTTGATGTACATAATATAAATGCATGGATCCATCTTTGGTATTTCTTTTACATCCCCTTAGTACCACCTGAGCATCTTTCAAATACCACAGCCTACCTGAGTGTTGTTCTAGACCATTTTGACCACATTGTACCCATCATCTAATGGACGCTTCCAGCAGGATGATGCTTAATGTCATTTCAGATCACTTCAAACTGGTTCCTTCAACATGAAATCTAGTTCACTATACTCAAATGATCTCAGATCTGAATCTGATGGAGCGCCTTTGGAATGTGGCGAATGTGTAGCTGACAAATGTGATACTATTGTGTCAGCTTGGACGGAATTCTCTGAGCAGGGTTTAGAGCACCTAGTTGACTCTATGCCAGAAAGAACTGAGATAGTTCTCCATCCAGTACTAGCAAGGAGTACCTAATAAAGTGTCTATTACATGTTTTGAAATGTACTTACAGCAAAAAGTTCTATTCTATTTCTTTTATTTTGAAGTTGCGTTATTGCTTTGCACCAGATACTGATATTGGTGGTACAAAAGTTTAGTGGTACTAAACTTAATTGTGAGCATTCGAGATTCTCGTCAGCAGTGATTTTAACCTATCATGACCATCCCCAAGGGATGTGGAGCAGATGGTAGACAAATAGCATGTAGGGGGAAAATGAAGGGGTTTTGCAGGATTTTCATCAATTAGCTGAGCTAATGTATCAATAAGGAGGAAAAAATTTGATTTGTAATGTTTTGACAGGACCATCAATATATTAATAATAGCAGTGGAAGACATCAATCTTTATTTTCAACTTTAGGATGTTTCTCAATGGCATCACACCTGAAACTTCTCTTCTCTTCAATGTATATCACAATTATTGCTGTCACAGCCCTTCTGTTGGACCTCCAGTATATTCCACATTAGCAGCCAACGAGAGAGGTGCTGTTCTGCATTAACACGTTACGGAACACAGAGTACCATATGATGCCATATTCATCTCAGCCCCACATCATCTGATGAGATTGGTTCTGATGGGCTCCACTGTTAAAATGCTGGCTCCTGGATTCATGAATGCTGATATGAATGTGTCATGGCGTTGTAAAACAGTGAGACATGCTTGGAAAGATTAATAAATTCAGACCTATTACAAAGCGATTCCTACTTTTTAAGGCTGTGCCTACAGAGAGGGTGTTTCAGCTGTGGTTTAAAGTCATCTGCCTCGCGTGAATCTGACAAAGGAGATATGCTCCTACCTAAATCAATCCAGCTACCTCCACAGGCAGTGCATCATCTTATGTCTCACTCAGGCTCGTGTGCCTGTAAAACAAAGAAAAGCCTTTTCCAGCCTACAATTTCCAGCATTTTGCACAACGCTACAGTGATTGTTAATTTAGCTTGGAGTATTTAAATAAATGCAAATGACCTTTTGCTGTTGATTTGTTAAAGTACTTCTCATGTTGGCCTTCTGTGTAGACATGTGTCAGCCTTCAAACATTGTGAGTGAAACAGACTGGGAAGGGCGCAACTATTTTTTTCATTCAAGCAGAAAGCCTGCTGCATATAAAGGCGAATTCAAATGATTTATTCAATTCACTCGCTGTAGATAAGTGCCTGTAAGACATGTACTGTTTGTAGAAGTAGCAGAAGGTTGGAGCTGGCCAAAAAATGTGCCGTTAACAGGGCTTCATCAGAATACAGATAAATGAAATATTTAAATACTGACAGAAAATGCAGAGCATAATTGAAAATTACTCAGGCAGCGAGGGGCTAAAAGTGCTTAACAAATACAGTACACTATATTTTGCTAAGCATGGGGCATGAATGCACTTTGCAAAACCAAATTTGTAATTGAAACAATAACACTGTCAATATTTTAGCTTAAATAAGATATAATTTTACGCACATTGTTTTCTTTTAAGCAGTAATTGGCAGAAATGGAAACATAAGACAATACTTTACTGTATTACCTCATCATTCATGTTCTCTTTAATTGAACGTGGCTTTATTGAGCTTTGCTGTTCTTGTCCTGTTACATGTCTCCTGTATCAGTGTATTGTGACTGCTCTCTGTCTTGCCCAGGACCTGCTGTTAGGGTTTCCTGTGTTTGACCCTCCGTGTTGTCTTGCAGGTTACTAGTAGGAGGAGTTAATGACTGAGAGCACCTGGTCTCCCTGGAGCATTTAAGAAATGGCTGCCTCAGCCATTCCTCTCTGTCTGTCCACCGATCACCATTTTATCAGTTTGCTTGACTTTGGATATACAAACACTCATCCAGCTGTTCATTAATAGCTTGTTTTTTGAAAGTTATGGTTAAAAAAGTTAAATCTGCATCTCTCCCATTGCTGGTCATGGCTCATGAGCTGGGCATGAAAAAAACAACAAAAATACTGCAGAGTTTATACATGGACGTAGAAACTTCTCCACATATGGATGATTTCTTTAAAGAAGCTATAAACCGTAAAGCTACAGATGATTCAAACACATATCAGGACAATCACATCAGTTTTAAGGTGGGCAGCCAGGAAAAAAAAAACAAAGGATAAAAATGATTAGAATCTCCGCCTAGTTTTTGTTTGCCAATGTCATCCAAAATTGTGCACCAAAATCGACGTCACAAATGCTGCTGTGCTTGCTTCAGTTTGTTGTGTACCTCTTCATTTTTTTAATCCTTTTTTATAATGGTGCCACATTTCAATAATGTTGTCAGCACAGGAGCTCAAAAATTCCCGGACTACACAGCTGGAAAGATTAGACTTTCTGGAGAAAACCTGAAAAAAACTTCTTTGCCTCCTATTTATACTCTTCGACTTCTGTGTTGACACTGATGTTTTTTTCTGACCGGCGACATCTATCATTCAGGAAATACAAGTCAGGCATTTCCCCAAACATCACAATCACAATCACAACCACTGCAGTGACTATAAAATAGGCTTTACGGTGTTGTAAACTGTGTTGTTTTGTCACAAGAACATTAAGATGTCACAGTGAATGTGGCTTTTGGAAATACTTGAGATACTTATATTTTTTTATTAACATCATTTGTGTTCATTTAAATTCTTCAGTTACGGGGAAAAGAGTTTTGGGAGTTACAGTAACCATGATCTCTTACAACCAATCTAATCAGTTTATCTTTAAGCAGAAGTGAATCTTGGTGCCGATTTTAAGGAAATTCCCTCGAGACGTTACTGAGATAGCAAAGAAGCGAACTGACAATTGGAAAAAAAAAAAAAACTAAAACAGGCATACTTCAAACTCTCAGTACAAAAGTAATTTTTCAGGTTTTCTAAATGTTATGCTCCTTCCGAGTCCTAATTAATATGTTAAGACTTCTGTAATTAAAATGCTCCTGGTCTAAATGCAATATTCAACAGTTCTCCTGACAGTGATGTATTCTACATGGATTATCCTCAGTGATTTTGACTTGCTAATTAATCAACATTATTTATGATGATAAAAGAGGGGGGGGGGGGGACTTACTGATGAACAGACTGCCTCAGCAATCATGATGTACTCTGTCAAGAAAACTTCAGAAATGTTTATTATTCAATGTTAGCGTTCCAGTGTAGCTGTTGCCATCAGACTAAGACTGTTATTGTCACTGGACTCCTGTGGATTCATGATCACATGACTAATTTATTTATTTATTTATTTTCCCTATGAGACTAAAATATGTTTAATGTGCAAAACTTTTAGCATTTAAGCCTTCCATAATGAGTAATGCTTTAACAACATCCCTGTTTTTGTCTATGTTAACTGTATGGACATTTTATACGTGTTTTCATTCACTTCTAACTCGTTAGCACCTGTAGTTGGCGTTAAAAAATCATGAATATTAATACAAGTTTCTCCAATCATATTTAAATACATATTGATATAGTTAAAGACAGGAAGGAACTTGGTTATAAACTTTTTGAAGTCTGTGAAGTTCATCTTTACCAAGAAATCAACTTAAGTTGAGTTATCAGACATGCTTTATGGCCTTTTTTGGTGGCTTATTGTCATAAAGACTAAACATACTATGGATACAAACAGAGCACATAACTCATGTTATACACCTGAAGTGATTACAACAATTCTTTTGTTACAGATGCTTTTTACGATTAGTAATCATATCATTTTACAAATATATAGATAACAAGCACATTAAGGATCCTGTACTGTCTCACAATAACAAAGTCCTTAAGTCCTTAAGTTAATTAAAGTTAACTTAAGTCCTTAAGTTAGTTAAACAAAATAAAAAGTATTTTCAATAGCCTGTTCCTGGATTTTTCTTATGGCTCCTTGGGATCTTTAATTATGCCAACATGACAAGGGTTAATCTACAATTTTAAGTTGTTCTCCATGAAATAAAGAAATATGCACACCCACTTCCCAAGGCTTCCGGGCTTAGCCCTGCCCGTTGTGTTTTTTCGGCAGTTTGTCTCTATTCATTTGCATTTTTATGCAAGGTTAGTCGTGAGGGACTTCTATTACTGCCGTGAATACATTAAGAAAACCATTAATCACGTTCCATGTAATACAGAGTGAATCAGCGACACACCTGTCCTGCTTGCTAGGGGCCATGCTGCTGATCACTCACACTGGGCAGGACAGGGACGTGAACCTAAGGCCGACACATCCAGACCTGCCCACTCCAGCAAGATGGATTCAGTATAGTCTTCACTGTTTTAAAATGTAGTTAAAATCTATGGGGACAATCATTCATTTATTTTTCTTTCGCAGATGTTCCAGCTTTTTTAACTTCTCTAAGTTTTAGAACAATGTTTTCTTATGCAAATTGCATATTATTGTACTGATCAAATCAGTCAGGTGTCTTTTAAATAATCATTTTGTTGCATGCACAGTGATAAGTTCAGATCAAATATGAGGCATTAAGTAATTTAACCTGTTGTTGGCCCACTAGTCAACATAGAGGCTACTTTTGAACATCAAAGCATCAGTTACATATTGTTAAAATGCACTTCCACCAAAGAGGAACTAACTAACTGACAATCAAGGGAAGAAGCAAATAAGCAGACAGCATAATGAAATAGTCATATGGCTAGTTCATGTTACACCTGCTTTTTCTGTTTTTGTGAAAAGGAACATTAATCTGATGCACCAGTGGAGCTCTGTCTAATGTGAAAATGTAGTTTTTTTCCTGCTTCTGCAAGGAAGAGGCTTCTATCACACTAATGATAATAAATGGCAACTAATGGGATGACCAAACATAACAAATGGAAAGTTTTAAAGGTACGGGGGCCACATTAAGTCTGCGCTGACATCCTCAACTCAGAGCTGTGTCTGCGCTAAGCAAGAAAAATTGATCGTGGTTATGAGGAAACTTTTGGAATATCATTGTTCACACTAATGTGCATAATATACTGTACATCCTACATAGTGCATCTTTTTTACATTTTCTGGAGCTGTGATGAAACCGTGGCACACAATAATGTGGAACTACATGGGAGCACACTGCAGATTTCTGTGTTCTAGTCATCTTCAGATTGAGGTCAACTGTGTTAGACTGCTTAAAAAAATTCCAGTTTGTGTTTTATGTCAACTTTAGAAAAAAAAGAAAGAAAGAAAAGGTAGCTGATTACTGGAACCACTTGATAAATTCCTGCAGATCATATCATTATCTTTATTTCTGATCCAAGTCATACTTGCATGAAATAAGAGTATTATGGCACCAATAAAGTTACTTTCAGCTGCTCCCTTATTGATTGTGGTGAAGGGGTTTTGGTAGATTTTCATACCAGATGCCCTTCATAATACATTTTCAAGATTTCAAGCACACTTTATTTCACTTTGTCATTATGGGGTATTGTGTGTAGAATTTTGAGGTGAAAAATAAATTTAATCCATTTTATAACAAGGACAATAAAAATTAATTCTTATATATTTTCACTTCACTGTGATACTTGTATTCACATCAGTTCATTTGCTTGTGTGTTTAATTTTTAGTGTTTAACTTAAACTAATAGAAAAAAAATCCATGGAAATTGGGTTTTCCGGTCCTTTTAGATGCCACAATACACTGTGTGTACTTGTGTGCACAGAGGATTTTTGTGTACCTTCTGAAGTCCTGTAGTAAGAGTTTCAGGTCCTTGTGCATTTGGCATTGAGTGGAACTGCATTTGTCTTAATGATTGTGCTCCTTGAGCTGATTTTAGTTTCACAATAATCAATATCAGAGTCGCCAGTGGCAGCGTGGTCCAAGAAAAGGGGAGTAAATGTAGAGAGACATTCTTCCTTTGCGTCGGCCTTGTCAATGTAACAATGCTTTTAGAGTTTGGCCCTGAGCATCGAAACACACTCTCAATCACTCCTGAAATCCTAGTAGGCCACACTTGGCTGCTGTTGTAACTTAGATACAGTCTCAATTTGTATGTTGTCTCTCAGTAGACGGGGGGGAAAAATAAATGGATTGATCTCTCGTCCCACTTCAACAGTTACGGCACATCTGTTTTCAGACAAGATTTATAAAAATTGTTCCTGCTGACAAATAAGCAGGTATGTTCACTACTTATGGACTATATTGTTTTGATAGTGTAATACAGTTTGGATGCTGTTCTCTCTTTGGAACAAACTGCCAAACTCCAGATGTTCTGGATAATATCTGAACTTTTTTTTTAAAACAATACATGCACATTTTATACAAATGTATATATTACATCAACATGTCAGGTAAAAGACTGGTGAAGGGTTCAAACATGAAGAGAAAATGGAGGCTAAAAAAGCTGAAAAATTATCCCTTAAATCAACTTCTTATTTGCTCAGTTTTTGCTACTGATTCAGTAAAATCCTACTTAATCTGCCAAATTCACTAGCTTACAAAATCAGACCAAAAAGAGGCTAATCAGACTATTTCATCTGTTATTCGGTATGAAGTGATTCATGTGAATGCTGAATGTGCAAAGCCTTTGGTACTGACACTGAAATTCAGTCCCATTTCCATGCTTTACGATTGTAATCAGGCACATTTGTACCGCGGTCCACCGAAAAAAGAGTGTAAGGGACATGCAGCCCTGTTTGGCCCCTCAGTGACCACAGAGGAGGTGATAAATGACTACAACACTTATCCCTGTCAGTAGCGGGAGGGGGGAGAAGCAGCCCTCCTACCGTGAGCTACATCATCCTAACAACATTATTCTTTTCATGCAGCTTGTCGATAGAAGCCCTGTATGATTGGCATGGGGATCCGCTCAGGTTAATTGGAAGCCTGAACTGTGTAACGGCACGGGAAGCTGAGCAGACATTGTCCCCCTTGTAATAACACAGGAGGCCTGTATGTCTGTGTATCGATTACATCTTAGGTTCATGGCTCCCGTATGGGAATGAAATATCAGAGGACAGGTTATGGATGTTGCCATCAGTGGCACTAAAGAAACGGAGATGGGTCACTTGCACCGAAGGAAAAATTCCTAATGAAACGTTTTTAAAGTTTACATTGTAATAGTTACTTTAATTATCATCCCTCATGCTTCCCACCTAAAGCAGAACTAGCACAACTTTTCTTTGAAGCTCAAAGTAAAGTTTTAAGGTAACGGAGCGGATGTGATTTATCAGCTGAGATTCATGCACTTGTTTGGTATGTGACAGGTGTATGTGCCCTCATGGCTGAAGCTCGGTGCTGCAGGAAAACTCCATGTGTCCCCCCCACTCTTTAGTCTCCTTTTGATCAAGAGCCCATAGCTTGCTTTAGATGAGGGACACTTGATACTCCATATAGGAGGTAACCTAAAACATTGCTCCCTCCGTGGAAGCATGGATTGCAGTCCTATGGTACAGGCCACCCTGGTCAGGGATGAGATTAGGAACAGAAGGAGTGAATGACAGTACTAATAATCAAGAGAGGGGAGTGAAGACACTTTTTTCTATTTGTTACTGTCAAAGATTTCTTCAAAGAATAAAAGATCATCTTTAATTTGCCCACAGCTTTGTTGCATTACTCAAAACAACCTGCCAAGTCCTTGAAGGGTTCACATCTTCCCAAAGTCACATTCTTGTTATCGTCTTGATCAATCCAGGTGGCGCCTTGATGCATTATTTAGTGACCAAGGTTTTTAAAGGGTTTGATGCCATAACTCAGAATTTTGCTTATTAATTTAGAAATTAATTACAAACACAAAGTGACATTTTACAAGAAATGTTTAGCATAGCATGAATTATCGCTGCTGTAAATTGGATGCAAGCGACGGAGTGCAAAGCCTTGACTTGAGCTCTTTGTGATTAATAAAAGAAGCTTTCACTTCAGTTCTAAAGTCAGTCATGATGAACGATATGAAAGGATGAAACAAAACTCCTCCTCCTGCTGAAGGACAAGCTATTTTAAGCGTGGATGTACATTTAAAAGATGTATTAGATTAAGAGGAATCAGGGCTATCATTTATTGTATTTGTTGTTCCGTCAGACAGTTCAGTGACTAATAGCCACTGAAGGACATAACTTAAGATGAAGGTCACATATTCTCAGCAGATTGTGATTTCTCCCTTTTAATATGCTAAACAAGTCAATGTATGTCAGTTAGTTTTCTTTTCTTTTGCTGATGATCACATTATTGCGTGACATTTTGTCATAGATGAAATGCCGGCATTAGCAACTGTGCAGGCAGGCAATGACTTGGACACCCTCACTCTGTTCTGTGGAACACAAACAGGAGGTCCAGCTTCACCTCCTGTGGAGCAGAGGATCTGGATTCTACATGAGTGACTGAGACACAGCATCCTCCATCCTGCCTCTCATAGCCCCCTCATAGAGCCCCACAAGGCCCACCACGTGGCTCTCAACACTGAGGTCCAGATTGTGCCACTGGGCTGGTACCGGACTGGAGGTGGGCGATGGAGCCCCAATCCATCTCCCGCAGGAGCCCAGTGACGGGAGCATCGGTTGCCCACTCCTCTGCTCTGAGCACAGTCACTAAGATGGATTGGTTGGCCAACTCACCAAAGGAGGCAAAGCATGCCGTTAAGAGCTTGTGCATCACTTGGCTGCTCATATGCAAAGTTTGATGAAAGAGGTTTTTCTGGGAGCGATGAATTAGGGCTCCACTGTGAAATTAGATTTCTGGTGAAAACCTTGCAAGGTTTACAAGTAGCATTGTTTCTTTACCACCACAGAGCCCAATAGTAGATTGAAAGTGGGTATTCAGTGATGAATGGTAAAGATTAATGTCAGAATAGCTTTATGGATATTTTAATGATTCATGTAAAATCTGATAAGAAGATGGCGCGGAAAAATAAGCTATATCTGTGTAGCATGTAGTTCTGACATCAAAGAAGGCAGCAGTGCACTATTAATGACTTTTATTTACTATCTACTTTATATATCCATCTCAATTAATGAGGTGAAATAAATGACTGTCCATTACTTTTGAGCTACACTGCACCACCCTTGTGCAGTATATAAGAGGGAAAACAATAGCAAACACAAACAAGTGGAGGGAATATGAAATATTCCCCTCTGATGAAGTAAATCTTGTGGAAAAATTGTCTCATCTTCAGAAAGAGTCCAAATTGGTGGGCACTTTAACGCGATACACTAAGGATCCCGCCTCCTCCTCTCGGTGACCCAAACCCACAACGGCAGCATGAACACTGACAAATTTGACAAAGGGAATTTGCTCAAAAAACATAGCCTCTATTTGATCAGCCAAGCGGCAAATATGTTGGATGATATGGTTTATTAGGCAATCCATTTCTCCACAATAGTGGGGCCATCTGCAAAGGTTAGCGTGCATAAGGTTCGTATGGCAAATTCTATCTAATCTGCCTTCGAAGGGCCGCCGCAAAAACTCAGTGGCAGATTTTTCATGTACGTACGATTTGGAATGCAAATAGAATAGCTGATGAAAGAGGTGACCTTCTAAGTGCAGAGCAGCAGGGGCTTTGCGGAATATGCAGAGACAGAATAGAATAGAAAAGAATGAGTTACTGCCACTGCCACCTCAGCTGCATTGTAATATACGACTGTGGCTCGGATACAAGTGAACCTGGCCTCAAGAACACCTATGTTAATCTCAGGGGATGGCACATCATGTACTCAGTACAAAAAAAATAGCTGGCTCGGAGAACTGTGTGCCTTTACTCAATCCATAAGGCCTCCAATGTCAAATAAAATACCTCAAAAAGAGTGTATTGCATAATGTGTATTCAAGTATTACATATGAAAATGTCCATATATTGTTTTGTAAGTTTTTGCACAGCTCAACTGATGGCAAATATTGCATGCACTTCTCACTAGATTTATTGTTTGACTTTTGAGAAAAAGTTGACTGACATTAAGTTAGATTTATGTCCTCGTAGCACATTTTGCGTAATAAATAGCGGCCTGTAAGGAACATTAAGTGGCCAATCCAGTTGATGGATGCTCTAACATGTTCAGAATCTAACTCAAAATGAAAGTTGTTACAGGATATTCCAAGATATAAAGGTGAGACTATATGTCAATAGTGTAGTGTACGGACTCCTTTGTCATAGGTAGTGCAAAGCTTGAACACATAGACAAATGGGTGAGGTGTACCATGTTCATTCAGCCGTGCATGTCTCATCTGTAGCCAGCTTTGGCAGAGTAGTCATCTTCATTCCCTTTGTCCTTACCGCAGTAGGTAATCTATCAGTCTCGAGACATGCTGGAGAGTCCGGCTGGCCTACTCGCTCTCCCATTTGAATTGAGAACCCAGTTTCAGTTATACCCACGGTCCCAGTTAGACTGTGCTGCAATTGAGAGTGAGTGAGCTGTCCTTGATTTATATTACTGTCCCAATATGATTGAGCTTCTTTGGTATTGCCAAAGAATGGAGGGAAAATTGAGCACTTGACTTTGCAGGGTTGAAATCCCAGTACTGCATGTATGCATTTTCTCAGGGTTTTTCATGGGACACGCATGAGGTGCATTCTTTAAGTTGTGCTCAATGAGACAGAAGCAGGCCGAGTTTAGGCTTTCGTTTTTGAACACAGCATAAAGCAGTTTAAAAAAAAAAAATTTAACTAAGAAATATGAAAAGGTAAGAAAACCAATTTTACTTCAAACTTAAAGCTCACATTAGTCCAGAAAACAGAAGAAAGAAAACAATGTGTGAGTTTCTCATGTTTTCTTTCATCTTTATGCTATGATTCATACTGAAAGCTAAGCAGCCTAAAAAATATATGATGTGGGATTTAAAGAAAACATTTTACTGAAAAGAACCCAGCGTAAAGTTGTGATTAACTCTAACCTTTGCTATGCATGGATATTAAAGTTGTTAATAAAAACATAAAAAGTTATGCAGTGATTATCTTTAAATTAGATAAAATCAGATAAAAATTCTCTATTCTGAAATGAATACATGCCATTCGGCGTGTGGATTATCAGTACAAATGATCTGATCGTAGATGCACGTGTGACTTGGTTGTAGCAAGAGAACAACAATACAGAGGTGTTAAGGTTAAAATGTAAGCCATTGCAGTGCATCAGGTGACTCAACCTTTCTGTTGATGAGTAAATCAATACAAGTTTAAAGCAGACTTGTGGGAACACGGCTGTCTTATTTCCAGCAGCACCTCTTTCTGCGGCTGGCTGTTGGATGCGTCTCTGTCACCTGATGGAGAAGGGCCTTCGTACGGGTTTAGACTGAGCAAGTCGATTATGATGCATGTCGATAGCTCCAGCAAATATTGACATGGAAACAGTGAAAGAACAACCCCACGGCTCATAGCCCTTTCTTCCAATATTAGCTTCTTCACTGGCCAAGTATCACACAGATGTACGCTCTCAAAACACGAGGCACCAGCACATACACCTTACAGATATTTTCACAATTATACAGTTGCTTACACTGTGCGCACACAAACCTATCATTCCAGTCAGTGGTGTTAGCCTTATTACCCTGGTGTTTGTGTGGGAGGCTTATTGTTTATTTATGTTTATTTACTTAGAGGGAGGAGGAAGAGACCATTTCCCCTGCCACACTGCACTAATACTGTCTCTTAACCACCTTGCTGTCTCTCTTTTATCTCCACAGAATCACAGTGCTTCTGCACCTGTCCCTGGGATCCAAGAGGGTTAATGATGAAACACAAACAGTGTTTGCTGTGGGGGAAAAAAGCAAAGGCGGTCTGTCAGGACTGTGAAGACAGTGCAAAGAAAGACTGGAGGAGTGAGAATGAAAAGACAGGATGGAGGCTGTGTGGGGGAAAGGAGGGGGGTGCTAATGATAGGTGTGTCTGTAAATTCTTCATCCTGCATAGACTGCTAGGGAAACTGCTTGGCAGGGCACTCAACCTTGACTTTACAACTAATCCTGTTTGTAAGTTATTATTTATCTTCGGCAAAGTTTGTCAAACTCAGGCTTTGATTTCTCCCCCTGAGTTCCCTCTTGTGGCCCGCTCCTGCACATGCTCCCCACATAATTTATGACTGCCTCTGGTCCTGATGACAGATTATTAAAAGTAGAATTAGTTTTTTGCTGGGGATTTTTCCTGTGGGAATTGGGAAGGCAGGGCTCTCGGAGGAAGGTCTCTGACGAGGTCTCCATTACTAATAGGCGGATTTTTTTCTTTCCCTGTGTGATGGCAGAGTGAGAAGACTAATGATTTGAATTTACTGTGGCAGCAATCACGTGGTCTGGAAGCCAGCATCGGAGGAGTGGAGAGGTTAAGTTCTTCCCTGTGGAGAGGTTTATTGGATTGTTTAGCACCAGAAGGATAATGTTTTTGTCATAGACTGCTGGTGCTTCTGCTGTCAGACTAGAGGGAGGCCCCGAGCAAATCTTCTATTTGTGTGGGTGCTTGTGTGTGAACTGAGATCAAAAGTATGACTAGATCAGAGAAAAGAAAGGCGGATGCACCAGGAGTTTGTTTTTTTTTAACTTAGAGACATTAGAGAAAGGAGGAGGGCACATTTTATGATTATCACTGCAGTAGTTACTACGTGTTGACAGAATTGCAGATATTCACTTTGACTACATCCAGCAAACTGATACAAAAACCACTTCATTCTTTTTCTCTGAAGTTCCAACTCTCTGATCCTCCCCTATCAGCAACTCTTTTGCACCAACTGCACACTTTTCCTCCTCTGCTGACACACAAAGAGGATGCAGGCTTTCCCTTTTCCCCTGTTCACCTGATGGCCGTTTGGAGCCTGTTCCCCCAGCGTGTGTCTGCAGCCTGGGAAGCAGAGGGGAGTCTCAGCACAGCTGAGAGGCTCGGCTTAATCTTATGCATCATTAAGCACTCAGCGGCACGCCGCAGCTCCTCATATACATCATCCACGCTTAATAAACATAATGATGACATAAGATGTAATTCCAGATGAATTTTCATTTTATAGGGAAATGGAGAATTCCTGTAGAAAGGAAAGTAAAAAGAAAAGAGGCACGAAAGAGGGAGAGAAAAAGTAAATTATCTGGGAAGTACAGAATAAATGATGTTTTTTCTCCACAAGATGGATTGTGGGGTTCTGGGGGCAGTTGAAGTGGGAGAGGAGTGTTGGAGGAAGGGAGGGTTAGAAAGGTGAGGGGCCAGAGGGCTGCAGTGGTGGTGGCCTGAGAGTAAAGGGGTGGCATGGGGGACAAGGGGATGTGGAGTGGGGTAAGGGTGAGGAGAGGGGAATGTTGGTCATTCCAAGTGTTTTAATCGCGGGGCTTGATGGACAGGCTGAGAGGACCTGAGGTGCGGCCATCCATCATATGCAGGCGAGAATGGAAGAGTGAGGGGTAGAGTTTCAGAGGGGGTGGGGGGTGGGGGGGGGAGGTTCTGGGCTGTGGGGGGAAATGGGATTCTGATGAAAGTGTAAGAGAAAGGCGGCTGTACACAGTAAAGGCCAATGAGGGCAAGAGGACCGAAGATTAGCGCCGTTCTTCTGCAGTATGTCGGGAAAGGCAGGCAGGAGGGAGATTTTAATAGCACCGCACACATGTGAAAGTATCCCCGTCCATGTTTTTGTGTTCATTTAGGTTCTGAACAGGTTTTTACTGATGATGGCTCATGAACCAAACCTCATTCACACTTTCAAAAATGTTTGTGCCAATATAAATATACCAAAAGAATTAACAAACAAAAGGAAGGGGGGTCACGCGTCGTGTTTTCTGCACAAACATCTGTGTTTGTCTATAATTACTGCAGTTTTTCATCTTTATCTTTCATGTTTATTCTAGTTCTGTATTACATGTGACCCGAATCAGTCGTGGCAAAGTTGGCTGTCTGCCAAGTTAAACTTTAACATAACCCCGACCTCATCCTAAACTTAAAACACATATTCCCCGTAAAATTCAGTGGGGAAGACACATTCCCATAATGCGCCTGTCTAAACAGATTTAGGTCCCCGCAACATGAGTAATACCTTGACCACACACTCATACACACCCTCTGATGCACTTTTCCTGAACTCAGCCCTCACCCAGACATTTACTCCTGCAGACAACACAGGCCAGACACCCATCCAACAAACTAACCAGCCAACCAGGCTGAAAAAAAAACTCAGGAGGGAGGAGAAGATGAATAGTGAAGAATAGTGAGGTAAGATTTGGAAGTGATCATGTCTCTTACATTCCAGTGAGATATACTCCTCCCATCTTATCAGTGACTTCTGGCACAGGTGAGATAAGATGTTAAAAAGCCAGTCTACAAATCACATCGTAAATATGAACATTTGAGTCGGAGTTTATAGTTTGATTTTGCACCCCCACCCCCCCCCTTTTTTTTTTTTTTTTCCAGTGATTTGGAAATGAGGAACTATTTAGCTATTGCCTGTGAAGCCAGTTTTGTCGCGGGAAAGCAGCATCCCATGCATGCTTCCAGCTGGACCCTGTCCCAGGCTGCCATGCCTGGTTAATGTGGCCACTCTGGGCTGCCAGAATTAGAATTCATGGATTATATTAAACAAACAAATGCACAAACAAGAAAACAATGACACAAATTGACCTTGTATGACCTGAAATACAGTAAGTGATTCTCTAAATTGCTAAAATAACAAATAAATTGAACATTAAGCAAAATATGGATGTTTAACATTATGTCCTCTTACTTCCGGATGATAAATCACATTGTCAGATATAAGCTTTTATATATGTTTGTAGATATACTAGACATTTGATCTGTGGGTTTAGCTGGGGAGTCATGACGGATGTGATACAGTTCAGGATATTAATGGGGCCTCCCACCTCTCCACTGTTGGCCTGTGCTGCACAAAGGCATTTCTAGATTCAAACCTCAGCATGTTCAGAACCAGTGGAGCATACCCAGCTGTGTGCCAAGGTTAGATGAGTGCCAAGGGTGCCACTAAACGGAATCTCATCTTCTGTTCTCTCCTCTCATCTCTCCCAGCACAAAATGCTACAATATAACACAATGCCATATAAAAACTAAAACTATGCAGCAGACACAGTGGAAGCACAAAGCACCCAAACAAAAAGAACTGCACAATGTATCGATTCTGCTTTTTTATTAATCCAACTCAAAGAATTAGTGCTATTGAAAGACTGATAATGCACACATCAGTGGCTAGCCTTGGTAACAGCAAATGCCCACTTCATCTGTCACTTTGTCTTGTGGTTCCTATGCACTCCTCACTTCCATTTTCTGAGCGAATATAACTCACGTGTAATGTCTTCATCAGTGATGTACTTGCAGTGCTATGTTTGCATTGACTTACAGGCCGCACTCCCTCTCTCTCCCACATGCACGCAGCCTCAGTCCGCTCCTGGCACCAAAAGCAGATTACATCTTGTTTCCCAAACTACTAAAAGTGTCAGATGCTGTCTGGCTTATCTTTTATATAGTGTTATTAATGGCAATGAGCACCCACCGCCCCAGTCTTTGTATATGAATGCTTGTGTCTAATTAAAGGACCCCTGCTTACAGAAGCAGAGAATGGGTTTGCAAGATAGGAAATAATAATTGCAAATATTATCATTATTATTTTCATGGCTTATAGAGAACTGACACGAGATCAGAAGGCTGTATTTAAACTGAATTGTGAACTTGCGCAGCAATCATAGTAGGTTGCTAAGGTTAGGTTGTAATAGCTGACCAAAGCCTTATGTGTGAAAAAGAAAAAAAGGGCAGTTCATTTCCTTGGTAAGACTTTTTGCACTGGTTGCTTTAGTGTTGTGGCAGTTCTTAAGAAATTGGTCAGCAGAACTTCTCCGAATGGTGAAAACAAAGGGTAGTTATTTCTACCACTTTAATATATCAACTGATTGTCGGGGATGTTTGGAGCTGAAACTAAGACACAATTTACGACACCAAGACCAACAACTTATTTGTAGTTTTTTGTGTTTCACTGAACATGATATATCAGACAGTTTGGTGCACACAGATGAATTCCTACCCATTTTAGCTAAGCCGAGTTGCATTCATATGCGTTTCTATTTGGAATTGTTCTTGACCAGGGTCTGCGACCTTAGGCCAATTGTATACCGGAGCCTTTTCTCAGACAGCTGTGGCTTGGCTGGCTTTCAGCTCCCCCTGTCTTAACCTGAAGAATTATGTGCTCAGATAATTAGCTCTTATAGGTACACTCTCCATTTCTCCACTCCACTGGGCACATCATCTTCCTCGCCTCTTTATTGTTTGGTTTGCTTTGTCAGATCGATGTCTTGCTACTGCGTAACCAGCACTCATATCTCAGGCTGCATAAATCACAACAAGGTTTCTGTCGCTCGGGAGAGTGGTGTGGCTTTGCTGCACACATGCACGCTCATAAACACACACACATAAACAAGTGGGTGGACCACTTTATGCTTCCCATCCAGCAAATCCTCTCCTTTCCTCTCCTTGTTTCCTCCCTGTATCCTTACTACTGCTGAGCGACCACTGAAGAGGAACCCATCAGATTATCCTCTACCCGGTAGCGATGGGTAGGGTGGGTGTAGCAGAATGGAGGGAGGGTAGGGGTCTGTATTACGGCTTATGATTGCAGCACCACCCATGTAATGAATTCAAAAAATGCAAATGGCTCTCCCCATGTAAAAGTTGACATTGTCTCCTGTGATAAATTTTCTGCTGAGGTAAGAGACAATTTAGATGCGAATTACAAACAGGCTCTTTGTCACTCTTCAGTTCCATTTACATCCTTAATTAGCTGATTCTCTCCCGCTTTCAGTAGAGGATGGACAAAAAAAACAGACAGACAACAAGACAGAGCAACACTGACATATACTGATAGTACTGGCATCTGTGCTGAGCTCATGTTGCACAAAAGGAATTTTTCATGTCTAAACACTCACACGTCTATCCAACTTCACATAAAGGTGCATAAGCCTTGATTATGGTGGAGGAAATGAGCCAGAAACACCATCACACGTGTTAGGACCTCAGGGTTGATCAGCATCCTTGGGTCTGTGCCTCTGTTAATGCCATCCTTAACAGCAAAATAAACATTGGAGGTTTGTAGACACTGGCTACGACTGTTAAAATACTCATTTACGAAGCCTTCTTATCACACAACAGTCCTTTGCTGTGAATGACAGGCCTAAACATGGCATTCTATTAGGAGGTTTGCTCAACAGAGCAATGTTCAGTCATTCGCATCCCTCTCAAGTGCATGGTATGTCTGCAAGACTCCACAAAGAATGTGTGCAACGCGAGGTCATATACTACAGTTTACAATAAATGCTTGGTCTCCATAACAGTGGAGATTCACTCAAAGCATGACATCAAAGCGCAGATTGGCACGCATGCGACGGCTCCTAACGATGTAAACCGAAGCATGGGGTGAATGTGCATGTTTAGACCAAAGGGTGATGATGTCCTGATTTCATGGCGCAGAGTAGGCCTTGGTGTCTGATTTTGTTCTGCTAACTTTAATGTATACATTTGAACAGTGGGGACTAATAGAGCATGTAGCAGCTTTACAATGCAAGGGATCTGTGGGTGGCCAATTCATTCTGCAAGCTGACTATCTCTAAATATAGTCTGCCAAACACAGTCTGGTTTGTGTGAATAAAGTGACAGTTTAACTTATACTTAGTTCATTCATATATGCACTTTGCTACTGTAAAAAGGGGTTTTTTAAAACAAGGTTTTGAAACATGAAAACAGTCTCTGACCTTGTAAATGTTAAAATCCAACAACAGGCTTTATGGTAGTTGCAGTGACAGATGGATTTAACAGCATGTGGATGCCCCTGCCCTTCAATAAGCATGTTGTTTAGGTTGTTCTTTGTTTATTTATGACATTCAAAAATTATAAATACATAATCACAGGTGTGTCCAGAAGAGGTGTGTGGGGTGGCATCACCCCCCCCCCCCCCACCACCACCACCACCACCTGAAAATGATTGGTCCCCCTGGTGCCCTCCCCACCAAAGCCATTGGAGTAGAGTACAGTCCCTATAAAATGAGGGCATGGCTAGAGTACATGGAGTACACTCACTCAAGCATTTTACTGTAGTTTAATGTAACTTTATGTACTTTGCTATATTTTGGATGTAGCAACTGTACTTTGGTTTTCAACACAGATTTTATTTTTGTTTAAATAATATGGGCTCAAATTGTGGTCATAAATATTTTGTACTTGTAAATTAGTTTTGTATGTGTAAATCGGAATTTGTATGTGTAAAAAGAATTTGTGTGTGTGTAAAAAAGATTTGTGTTTGGACTTAGCCAACAAAATACGTGTGAAACTCAAGTTTCAAGTTACAAGTACGAATTCTGACCCTGTTTTTCTTCCTTCATCTGATTGGCCAATGTCATGTCAATCACAAATGTAACTATCCAATCAGAGAACAGATGGCTTTGGCTGTCGGAGGGGCTCTGTTTTTTTTACTTTTTAAAAACATTTTACACCCTGAATAGGTAATGGAGCGATAGATCTTCAGTCGCTTCAATCCCAATTCTACTTTTTCTGCATAATCCATCATATAAAATGTAATCAAATGAAAAAGTCTCTTTTTAAAACTTATTTTATTAGTTTTAATCTTTTAACTTTATGCATCAAGCAAAAATTAAATTATATGCAACATTCTCTGACTGGAAGAAATTTCTTTAACATTTAAACCTATTTTCTGCACATTCCAGCACATAAAATAAAATAGTTTTTTGTGTTTACACTCACTCTTTCAAATAGATGCAAGTAAAACACAGCAGAAAATAAATAAAATCAAAGAATCAGCGGTCCTGTTGCTCTATTTTCACCTGTTTAGCAGGAGTGAGGCAGGCGGAGGTGTGCCATGGTGCAGGTTGTGTCGCAGCCGTCATGTCAGTGGAAGAATCTGGGAGTTTCCCTGTGAATTTCACATTCCCATGGCAGCGTAGCCTACTCGTTGCTTGCGCGGAAGTTTAAGGTTTTTTTTCGCTGTAAAAAGAAGTTTTCTTCGAACAGCGGATGCTTATGTTTTTGTCACTTTTTACAGAATCAAACTCAAAGTCAGGTCAGTACTTCCACGCTTTAAACGCTGCACGTCATACTCTCTCCCACACTCGATATATTATCCATTGTTGATCTGCACACAGCTGTTGCCACGAACGTCGCACTCGCTTACGTCATTGTCATGAGACGCTCTCGCAAAGAAAATCACGGTTTTAGTAACGCAGCGTGCTCACGGGAACGTAACAGTAATCTAATTACCTTGTTTTGCAATAGTAACAGTAACGTGTTACTTGTAACGCGTAACGTGTTGCTGCCTCTCTGCTTACGAGCGAGCGTTAGGCAAGACAATAGTGGGGACAAAATACTCTGTTTTCCTTTTAACAGGAAAAGACCTCCAGCAGAACCAGGCCACCCATATGTATATATACCCCCACCCCACAGGTCATTCTTTGAGTAGTTTATTATAACCAATAGCTATGTTTCATTGTGACAGCACCCTTACATGGCTTTATTTATTATAGTGGAAACCAAGGAAAGTGAGTGTCATATAGAACAAGGAGGTCAGAGGAAGGGTTTACACTGAGATGACTATTCTTTTTATCTATTTTAAACTAAAATAGAAACATGCCTTTGTCTACTCATTCATTATTGTCACCATAATGACAAGATTCTTCTATTTTAACCCAAACCCATTCCACACACCCAACCAAGTTTGGCCTTTTTTTAATTCATTTTATTTAACCTCAACCTACCCAAACAAAGTTAGCACATACCTGTGTTATAATTTTGTATAATTGTAACAATTAAAATGTTATACAAAATATAACTTTTGTACTTCTATTGAACATCCACCTGGACATTTAAAGCAATGAACTTTCCTTGGCATGTGATCATGATGAGAAATTTGATGAAATTTAATATATTACAATGGCAACCATGGTGAACACACAAATTATAACGAACAATACAGATATATAGTATACTGATTTCTTAAAATAACTACAGTTACCCAGTTTTTGGATAAAAATTGAACTGCCACTCTTTGCCAGACTCTGTGTCTGGCAAAAGTAAAGTACCATAACTGGAGGAGAAAATATGGCTACATGAGCCACTTTCAGATCCATAGCTTGCCAAATTTTTAGTCAGAGTTCATTGGTTTTGTCTGGAATGCAGCTTCCTCCTGTAAGCTGCTAAATGAAAAGCAACTTGTTTGCTATTTACTGTACACACAATCGACCAGAGAGACAATGCCATAATTGACCACCCACTTGACCTGGCGTCATAGATGTGGCAAATCAAGTGGGCCTATTTTTTGAGACTCATATGTAAGTGGTTTATAATTGTGGTTTTCTCACTAATAGGGCTGGGGATGCTTTTGAAGCAAAGACTTTGTTTATGCTACTGCCTCATTGTGTGGTACTCCTAATTGATTCGGAAGACCAGCACGTCAAAATAATTAATATGATTCATTGTCTCTGATAGCTTGTCTCCCATCAAGATGTTCTGAGAATTTAACTACATGTTTCAAATACTTCACAGCTGACATCATTGTTATCCCTCTGTTTCGTTTCTTTGTCATCTTTTGTTGATGTCAGGGATCTGATATTTTCTTTTCTTGGGGGCTTTAAATGTGGAGAAAAACCACATAGATGACTAACATGGTGAAGAAACACTGTCATTACCAACATCAATCATCTATAATATTTTCAGACATATTGCTTTAATGTACCATTTTAAATGCAAAGTCTGAGGGGCATGCCGCTGCTGTCCTATCATGGTGTAGGTACATGTTTTTTAGCCAATGTAAAATGTGTATGAACAGAGAGAAGCACGGAAGAGAAAGGATGCATTGTCTGTCTTTTGCTGTCATTAGGCGGCGTCTGGAGGATGATGTGGAAGCAGCATGGGGTCTGGGGGAAGTATTTATGACCCCGCAGGAAACTCGTTGGACTGCGGTGATCGCGGAGAGATAATGGGAGGGAATGGGATGCAGCGAGGTGTTCTGAAGGCACCAACCAGACAAGAGAACAGCCAGGATAAATCAATGTTGGTCATTTTCTCTCCTCCGCCCCCTGGCTCAGTGCACCCACCCAGAGTCATTTACACAATTTATCATTAAGGTCCATCCACGAATTTTTAATGAAACTGCAAAACAACAAGGAAAAAAAAAGGGGGGGAAAGCAAATTTTAAGTAAAATTGACTGAATCAAACTGTTTTTACTTGAACGGTTTGATGTAAAATGGCAGCATAATAAAGTATAATAATGTTAATTTGATTTAATTCTGACACAGCCGCATGAATGACTTTTCCAGTGACATTGGGAGGCATACAAACAAGACTTCACCTCATTAAACAGGAACAAACTGAGGGGAAATTGCACTTAGTTATGGAAATGGATTTTAAGCATGCAAAGCATTACTTGCATTGACTTTAAGCTGAAATATGAAAAACATCAGTGTTGATGCGAGCTTGGTTGTTATGCCAGCACCATTAAAGGGAGTCAGGATCAAGGTGCAATCTAACCTTTGATGATCAAAAGAGACAACTCATTACAGAAGTATATTGACCTTAAAGATGGCTTAATTTAATAAAGTACTACCTCCAAAGGTAGGAGTGCATTTATGGTTGCTCGAGTACAATGCACACACTGTCATACAAGCGCAGCTAAAACAGATAGATGAACTACTGTAGTGAATTTAGAGAGGTGCTTTTTTATCGGTGGAGCTGAGATAGTTTGCTGTCTAAATACAGCCTAGAGAACAAGAGTGTGGGCTATCAGAATAAAAAAAAATTAAATGTGGCATACAGTACATTAACTTTATGGCCAAGTGACAACATTAAATGCTGATGTCTGTTGTACTGCTGAATTGTTTAAATTGGGTAAACAAACTGTAATGTACCACCAAAATACATATCAAACAATGGTATACAATTTAGGTTCTACAAATGGCTTAATGGGTGACTGTGTCAAATTATAAAGCAAAAAGAGCTCATTCTTTTTACACTGATAAGACCAGAAGACAGATCTCATTATTAAACTTGAGATAAATGTACTACATAGCGTCACTGTGTTTGTTCTCTAACCTTGTGGCTCTTCTTTACTTCTGCTGTTGCCTAGTGAGAGGCAACTTGTCTCCAAACAGTAGCAGTAAAACGCAGACTGAGTGCAATCACTCTCAGATTGCACAGACTGGCAAAGGTTTGCAAATAACTGCTGTCTTATTTATAAACACAGACAGCTTGCCAACATTTTGCAATCAATCTGAGTCAGTCTCCGCCGATGAGTGAAGCTCATCTGTAACACGTCTTTGTGAGAGGGGATACAACTTAACCAGTTGCCATCCTGCAGCCACTACGTGCTGCAAGTTGTAGTTGAAGATAGCAAATAATTGTGGGTCTGGGCTGTTCTCCGTCTTCAAAGCGACCATTTTAAAGGCAACGTTCATTGGAATTTGACCGTTCTGTGGTCTCCAACCATTGTTTTCCCAAGTGTGACCGCAGTACTAAAATCACAAATTCAAACCATCACCAAAAGTCCGTGCAGAGTATTAATATCTGTTTTCACTGCCTTCTTTTATGACTTTTCTTTATCTGATTTATATGCGTAGGGTTTGTAGAACAAGATAATTTGCATTTGCAAAGAACCAAAATTATTATTTCAATTTTATTTAGGTCAAAAATATTAGAGTGACAGTATACCTTTAAAACGCCTATTGCCATGAAGACAAGCTGTGTTTTTCTCTTTTTGTCCTTGAGCTTGCTTTTGTTTTCCAAGGCACTTAAAGGTGACATTGAACAGGACGGGTGTTTATCTGTTGTCTTCAAACTAATCTGTTTGCATTACCGCTTGTATTCCAATGGCCCCATTATGTATTAGAAAAGCAATTAACAGTTCATTAAACTTCGAAGATGTTAATATAAGTCATAAGACTAAGCCATCTGTTGGATTCTCTCCCAAGCCCGACTTTGATACCATCCACTAAACAACGTTTCAGACCAATTAAGGTTAGACTTGGTAATTTAAATTTGAAAACAGAACATCTTCTGCTGGTTGTCTAATAATAGGGATACATATGGTGTGGGTTTGGAGAGTGATAATGAGAGAAATAGCCTCCTTAATTTGTCTGATAAATATTAGGGATGGAGGCAGATTGAGGCCTCAGGACATAACATATGTCTGCCTTCAACCTCCATCCTATGTTTCAAGTAAGACAAGGAGGATAAAAGAGAGTAAATCAGTGCTATAGTATCCTCAATTTAATATGATTTTTTTTTTAAAAACAGACAATGCATGAACAATGAGGGATCCACCTACTCATTTGCTATTTGTTGACTAGATAAATGTTGCATTTTGTCTCATCTGTGAACACGACAAATGAACAGGGTGAACATGATTCAATTCATCACGTTTCTTGAGGATTTTGTGAGATTTGCTCTCATTAGTGGCTCATCTGTCAGGGAGACACTCTGATCCTGGGGAGGAAAAAAAGCTGCCTCTCCTCACTTAATTGGAAGCCACACACACAGTGAAAGAGACACAGCAGCTATGTCAACCTTTTACATCCCAAATTTATCTTCCAAAATCAATCCGTCAACATCCTAATTGGCCCTCACTTTATGATTGCTGTGTTGGCTCACTCTCTGAGGATCTAAAACTAAATGGAGTCATAAGCTCAAAGATAAAATGTTGAAATATGCGATGCTTAGCCATCATCTGTTTATATAAATCTTAAACTGAAAGATCGGGTTTAGATGAGTGTGTCTGTTGATGTTCAAGGAAGAGTAGGAGGAGGAGGCAGCTTTAAAGCCCTTCAGAGTTTATCAAATGTTGCCGCTGAGCTTCTACATTACAGGAATTTTAAATTATTATTGCAATATTAGCTTCCTGGACAGTTTGTCAACTGCTGGAAATATGCCTCAAAGAAAGAATCTGTAACACATCAAATGACAGTAAAGCAGGTAGCGTTCAACATAGCCTGAACGAGTATTGACATATTATTCTTGGTGCTGGAAAAAGAATGAGTCTCATTAGTCTTCCGTGAGTCAGTAATGGCAGATCACCTTTTAGGGTCACGGGATTGACAGGCTCTGGTCTCCCTCTGTAGATATCTGAGAGCTTTTTATTGGCTTCCCCTCCTAACTCGCTCCCACTAATGCTGCCCGATGGCCTGGTTAACCTTGGTGATGGCTCGGAAGCTGGAAAGGTTTCACACAAAGTTCACTGAGTCATTAGTAAAGCAGAGGGGTTCAATTCTGCATGCCCTGAAGTTCATTGATATTTGTATCTGGATTAACATGGAACTAGAAAGTTTTTTGAAAGCCTGCAATTCTTTACTGTAGGATAAATTCATACTGTTTGTCTTGTGAGTGCAGGAAAGCCATTGAATCTGCTATTTTGTATAAAATACACTGCAGTGAGAAAAGTTTCTTTCTCCTACTTAATGAACAGGTGTCTACATAACACAGCCCACCTCACAGATGGCAGCATAATTAGCAGTCATTATGGTGGTCTTCAAGAAGGCTGGGATCTGTGCGGCCGCACAGAGCGCCTAACCTCTTCACCCCCTGACAGGGCCCACAGGAGGCCGCTGACACGTGTTGTTCTCCAAGTGAAGCCAAAGGTGGAGTTCCCTTTTTATGAGGTGTCATCCTGATGTGCTGGAAACTCGGAGACATGCGTTAAAGGATCAGAATGTCAAGGGCCTCTGTCTGGTCACGGCACCATAGGAACAATGAGCAGAAAAGTCCAGGGCCTTCAATAAAAGGCATTAGCGTTGTCTGGAAGGCTGCTTTATGGAGAGGTCTTCATTCCGAATGATTTAACGTTTACATGTGTATTGTCCTCCGGTTTGATGTTTTGGCATTAAGCAAATCAGAAATGCTTTTCTTTAAAAAAAAAAAAAAAAGTCTATTATTTTAATTCAGCTGCAGTGTGGCGGTGTATCTGAGCAGCAGACATATGCTTCTGCACCTCACACCGATCTGACCTTTAAAACAACATAGCCTTCTCCTGCCATACAGAAGGTGGCTACAGATGTGGTTTGCGGGGTCATTCCCTGTTCATGTCACTGTTCATGCCCGACTACCCCTCTGTTGTTGGGCCACTAGTGGGGTTGAGCAGAGGCTGCTGTCATGAGGGTTTGGGGGAGGCATGGTTGCCAATAGGCTTGTAATTTCCCCTCACTTAGAAATGAATTCCATCTAATCTCATTCCACCATGTCAAATAGTAGCGCGACATGCTGTTTTATACTGTAACATTTGGTTAAACTGAAGCAGCTGAGTGCTTCTCGCTTCAGCCCGACACCCTCTGGATATTAAAGCTCTGTATAATATTTCACAGAGATCTGATGTGGCTTAAACACTGTATTTAGCGTGCCCCTGATAAATACCTCCAAATTTGCTGCCTTACATCTCAACTGTCCAATAAACTTGTCTGACTCTGCCTGTGATTTACAGCTATCTCCAGACATTACGAATCAAGGATGAACTTATAGAAGACATGACCTCTTGCTTTATTTATTTATTTATTTTTGCTTTTTACCAAAGCAGTCTTATTTTAAATAATAAAATCTTAGGAAAAAGGATATAAAAAATAATTATAAAGATATACTCAAGTCCACTAAATCTAGTCCTCTGCAAGTATTCTTTGAAAAGAATAGTAAACATTTACAGCATTTGGTGCAGATGCACATTTGCAAAAGCATAGGTGCATATATGTATGATGACATCCTGCACTTTATATCAGTCATCCCAATCATCAGTAAATTAAGATTACAAAATAAGCTAAATATTATGTTTGCAGTTACTGCATTATTTTTTCCCTTACCTTGAAAAGAGATTTTTTTTTTCTTTTGAGCAAAATGAAGCCCTGCAGGGATTTAAGATTCTGAGGTTGTTTGCAGCAGTAATTTATTCCTTTAAAGTCATAATCAGGCAGCATCAGAGGAATGTAAGAAGTTCAGCTCCATTGCTACCCTCCCATCAGTGAGTCATTATTACAATATTGCTGCTCTTAAGTAGCTCACTGACTGGCCGACCAGCTTTGAAATACACACTAAACCACTTGCAAGTCTGAACAAAATGGCCAGTCGGCTCATTGCTTTCAGGAATAAAATGAAGAAACTCACAACAAGGAGAACACTGACACCTGCTAACACAAAGTTGTTTGTCAGCTCAGACCCGAGGCATTTTGAAATAAACCCTTTAAAATGTGCTACTCAGTAAATTGCATAACAGTAGAGCTTCTATTTTGTTTGGACAGTAGAGTGCAGGGTGGTATGCATATTCACATATTTGTATGTAGAAAGTATTAGTATTAGTATTAGTCACCATAGTATTAACAGATCAGCTCAGTTCACATCTTGGGTGAGGATCCTAATTTTCTCCAAACAAAACTGTTGGGACAATATTGGTCAGTTAAATTCAATTTGTGCACAATAAAAGCTTCTTTTAGTTAGCATAATTGCTGCAGGATCTTATTTTGTAAATTTACAAGCTTACATTATTTTGTGGAACTACAGTAAAATTGTTAATAAATTGAAGCAGCATTTGTTGATATAATTCTGAAACTGATGCAATGCCACAAACAAACTCCAACAATTAACAATCACCCACATGGTTTGTGTACAAAACGCATGTGGTAACAGTTTGCAAATTATGTAAAAAAAAGGGATATTATTAAAACTTATGTGGCTGTCCACGGTTTATTTAAAAAAGAGAATACCTCAGAGAGATGAGCTATCAATATTTACAAAATCAGACATAAATATATACACAGCACACAGCACCAAAAGTAAAGGAAGCAACTAAAATGAATTCATTTGTCCTATGTTAAGCTTATTTCCACAAGATGAGGAAACGGAGTGGATTTTTCTTTTTCTTCCTTTTAATCTTTCGATAGGATTTAGGAACCATGTAAGTGAGGTTTTTCTTTGTTATTTATACCAGGGCCAGGGCCTCTAAGTTTATCCTGCCTCATATGGAGACAGCTTAAAGGAGGCGGTGAGCCCTGGGAACAATAGTTCTTAGTGGAAGCAAAATGACTCCTGTGTTTCATCTGTTGTTATGGTAAAAAGTGGTGGCTCTAAATGACCACTTCTATGCATATGTGGATTGGTGTTTGCCTTTGCTCTGGCAGGGAGCCAGTGGCTGATCCTTCTGTTCCCCATATGGCAGCATTGTGGTGAAAATGCTGGACAATCGCCCCCTTCCTGGGAGAAGCCTCTGGGTCTCGCTGCTGGAAATGAAACTGTTGGTTTCACTTTTTATCAAAACCCCCATAGTGCTGAGACAGCCTGCAGGCATACACACACACACACAAACGCACACAGTCATGCTCACAATTGCAAACAATCATTGGCAGATATGCATTCGTCATAAAGACAAATAATTTGCATTAAAGGAGAGAAAAGTTATGAAGGTGACAGAACAGTGCCGCGAAAGTGAGCGTTAAATGTTTTCACTCCATATTAAAAGAATTAAAAGAAATCAAATATACATACGAATGGTGTTTCCTACAAAAAATCTAATCTATTTCTATTTGTAGTAATCCAATAAGGAGATATTTGAGTTCAATTCAATCAGTTCATAGGCTTACAAATTTGATCTGAGACTTTCCCTTCCTCTGATGAACATCTAAATAAACATCATTACACCACTTCTGTCTTCATGTAATAAATCACTTTGTTTCATTTGCGCGTACTTGATTAAAAAGGGGGGGAAAAGAAAAAACTAAAGGGAAAAACAGAAAGTGTAAAACTTACAAGTGAGTGAGGCCCCTGGTGGAAATACCCACAGGCTCTAATAGCTCACTTGACTAATTTGGAATGAATTTTAAAAAGTTCATTACTATATGTAAATGCATAGCCACGATGAAATCTGCCAGATCTGCAAATATGCTGATGATGCCACGACAGACAATGTAGCCCGTGTTGTTTTCTTTTAATGAACAATGCTTTCCCTGCAGACGGATAATGTGATTACCCGTTGCTCCTCCTCGGCAGTTGGATCGTCTCAGTTTGCTGAAGTTATTGTGTCCTCCCTGTCACTGCGCTCTGTTTGCATGGCTGTCACATCGGCCACCCTTAATGGAGAAATTAATTACCACTGGTGTCATCTCTCATGACACAGGAGTCAATTTGATCATGTTAACCAAATGAAAGGACCACTTGATAAACCCGTCCGTTGTAATCATGATTTGATGGAAAGGATTAAAATGCATTTAGGCTATTTAACAATATTCATTAGATACAACTGCCATTATGTAATGTGAACTATTAATTGATTAAAGAGGTCACATTCTCACTCTTTAACCTTGATAAAGGTGCAGGATTGAGACATCAGAATCAAAAAGAGATCAACTTGGAAGGCGTCAACATTGGAATACAACTTCAAGTAAAACACTGAAAGCTCAGAAAATCTTTTAAAAGTTGTTGCTAAACTGATGCCTTACGGCAGCTAAGATAGATTTACTAAAAAAAACCCTATGTAATTCAATTTTAAATTACTTTAGTACTTGATGTATCTACTGCATATTACATTACGCAACCTCCCTGCAATGTACTTGAAAACTATAGTTAATAGTTGCTTTGCAAAATAAGATCTATAAAAACAATACGTTTTAGGCAATGTTAATATTATCAGTGAACCCTAAAGAATGAGCACATTCTTTAGGGTTCGTGATAACTAAAAAAGCAGTGCAGCTCTTTGTCGCCTTGGACCAACAAAAGTCTAATATTTCTTAAAGAATAATGTTAATAATCACTCAAGTATAATAAAAACATCTTTAATTTTTTCTCTTCCACTTAATTATGACCACCAAGACTTACCTGATGAACCCACAGTGAAGGTTTGACAGTTAGATCATATACGGCTTTAAAATGCTGCTTATATAAATACTGATGCAATTATAATGTAAATCTAGTAAGGATATAACATATAACAAAATATCAGCAATTGGAGAGATTTAAAAATTTAAGTTGTTGCTTTAAGTTTATTTTAAGTTTAATTTTCCTACAATAATTTTGTACTTTTACTTGAGTGGTTGTTTTAATGCAGGACTTTTACTTGTAACAAAAAAAGTAAAGTATTTTATTTTGCTTTTGTTGTATTTTCACTTGAGTAAAGCATCTGAATACTTCTTTCCAGACTGTTTGCAGTCCTAATGTATCTTGTTAACCTACTTCTCACTTAAATGGGAATCCCCTGCCTGCTTCATGAAAACAACCAGTACACACACATGGGAAAGACACACACACACACTAGACCTGTCAAAGGACTCCTTTGTTTATCATTCATTTCTTTTTCTGCCAAAGTTCACCTCTAAGCCTACGCTGGACTTCTCTGACTAGAGCCATCTGAATGTTGCTTTGTCGCTCCTCACAGGATCTTCATAGAACTCAGGCGAAGCTTAACTAATCACTCATAAATGTCGCTGAGCGGATGGCCGCTGCACACGGCAAAACAAATCACCCGCCAGGAACACGCTAATTGGCCTCAAGGTCAGAGGTGAGTTTAAAGAGAAAAACACATTACTGTTTCTGGAGAAAGAGATGTATCATTTTTCCTTTCATTATTCTAAACAACCCCAAATGCTAATGCAAACCAACTTGCAGTATGTGCACACTTATAACCAGCTCGCTCCACAGCCGTACAGCCGTACAGCCGTGTGAATTGTTAAAGAGTAACAAAGCTGTTTTGTGCCCGGCAGATAAAAGACCTGTGTATCAGCGAGGTCGGCCACTCCATAAATATGTTGGCTCTTCTTATTACAAGCTGTGTCCATGACAAAGGACAAACAGCTGGGGAAAGAAATGCTACATGGCAGGAATGGACAAGGGCCATTTTCAGCCTGGCTGGTCAGACACCAACCCTTGAGCTGTCCCCGCAAAGGCTGTTTACTTGACCCACAGGAGAGAGGAAAGAGAGAGAGAGCGAGAGAAAGTTGACACGGTAAGCCTTTAGCTCTCCTTCCTCCATCTCACATGCACAATCTCTCTGTCTTTCTCTGATGACAAAGATTAAGCCTTGGAACGATATTCCCAGTGCTGAAAACAGGTCATCAATTACCCTATGATACTCTTCATTACCTTCCACCTGTTTCATCCACCACATCCTCTCAATGATTCGCCCGGCCATGCAATGTTAGCCACACCATGAAGAAATGTTTAAAACAACATGCAGCAGCAGGGAATTACAATTTATATTAAAACAGTTTACACTGTGTTTGGGAATTTGGATCTGTAAAAGAGTTTAGAGTCTACACTGATACACATGTTGTACATGGCCTTTGAAATTAGGTAGGAATTTTTGAAACTTTAAATGTATTTGAGTAGTTGAATAGATTAATACTTGGCCACCAGCTAGTCGTTTTTTATTGTTAAAAATCATTTCTCCGGGGCTTTCTTTTGATAGGATGTGTCTAAGATCAGAATTGTCTTAAATCCTAAATAAGGCCTCAAAGCTCCATGGATGAACACATTAGTGACTTCTTTTTCATTAATAGCTATTTTTATTTGTAATGTGATAGCAGTTAAGCAAAAATGATGAAGTGACGCAAATTTAAAAAAAAAGCGAGCATCTAGGAAACATTATTATTTTTGATGAACTGTTTTGATGTGTTTATGCTGCAAATCAAATCAGATTATTTATTTTCCCCGAGTGGTTTTTCATTTTACTGTGGGATTCTTGCTGTGATTTATTTATTTACTTGTTTGTCTTCTGAGTTAGAATCTAATTTTAACACACACGTAAGTAACAGTTGAGGAACCCCTTTAATATAAAGAAATGATTTCTGAAAGAAAACAAACTAATTGGGGGAGGTATGGCTTCAGAAAATGTCAAATGCTAAGCAACTTGTACATAATGTAAGGCTTGAAAACAGAGAGATTGGTGAAACTAGTCAATCAATATACCTCGTAAAATCCATGTTTAACCAGTTTATTAACACACTGCTTTTCATCTGCTGTACTTTCCTTGAGAAAATCAGCAGGATTAGCTACAGCGAAGATTATTTATCGTCTTGTTGCTACATTTTTTTTTTAAACTTCTCGTTATGTTTATTTGTTGTGGTTTGCATAAATTGAACAACCAACAGATGAATTTACCATAAGTAGATTTTTGGTTTTAGCAGCTGTCAGATAGAAAGTCAAGTTTTTCAAAGTCTGTTTTTTTGGCATAAGGCATCCTGCACAGGGGAGGGACCCCTGCTGGAGACTGCCAAATCTTCCCCTATTATATATTCATGTAAAGTATGATCTTCCTTATCTGCACTGACCCTCTGTGCTTGCTCTGTCTCATTCTGGGTATGACAGCGGGGATTTGTTTATTCAGTTGATTTTGGCTGCAGTGTTTCTCATTTTGTTTCGGATGATGTTCATCAGTGCGGTGCTCTCTTGGGAACTGTGCTCCTGCTTCTTGCTCTTTCTGAGATAAATAATATTTAAAAAGACTTTGAAACCCCTACTTATAAATGCTAATTAGCTGTTCAGATACTGCTTTTAAATCACATGAAGTAGCACTCTCTCAGATGTGCAAACGTCAGAATTACATATAACATTATGTCTCAATTTATGGTGTATATTTCAAATATTTCTCCTTTTTTGTCAGCTGGTGGATTAATGGCAACCAAGCTTTATTATTTTCAAGTGATTTTTTATTGCATATGTCAGTTATTAAATAGCTTACATGAGCTCTAATGGCTGCTCATACTTTTTCTTTTTCTTTTTTTTTTGCTGTCTCAATGCTATCTGTTATCTTCAAAGGCCGAATGCAAAATAAGGGGTATGGAGGACACTTCGTTCCTAAGGGAGAGGGATTTGTCAAGGAGTATTTAAAAAGCAATTCTTGTAATTTATTAGGTTATGTTTTTTTTGTAATTAAATACCACCTGAATAGTTGTGGCTCTGCAGCAAAATGGGTGCAATGCTGTTTGGACTAACTGTCTCACAAAATGAGATATTAACTGAATTGAAAACCATCCCCTGTCGCATTTGATAATTTATTTGCATAATTAGGTCTTAATTTTAATTCACTATGCAAATATATGCCCCTTTTAAATTGCATTTAAATGTGAACTGGATCCACTGTCAGGCCTAATGTGAATGTATTTAATTTTATTATCTGGAAAGCATGAGAAATGGTTCAAGGCATAATAATGGGAAAAAAGAAGACTGCTGATGATTTACCAGTATTTGAAATGAAATAGAAAAATGTTTCAGAACATTTGAGTATTTTAATTGTTATGCCTCAGAAACATATAATGTTTTCTCCTGCAATAATCTTGTTTTCACATGTCCCACAAGAAGTCTGTGTTTGAAACTAGAGAGAATTATACTGTATCCGTTTCTGTTTGGATGTCCTTTCCTTTCAAGGGAGTGTTATCTCTTGTTTCACATTTTAAAAAGGAGTTGTGCTTAGGAAGCATGTATTGCCATCTATTATTCTGTGAATCAAATGAGGGCAGCAACAGGGCAGCTGAGAGAGAGTGAGCCTCCGGTTCAGTCCAATGGTGGCCTTTGTGGACCGAGGGAATACAAACTCTAAGACAGGACAAAGTCAGAGGAAATTGACCTGCTTGATCCTTTCCTTGAGAGGGAGGCGGCTCTCCTCCTTTCATCTTTTCCCAAGGGCCCAGATCTTTGTGCTACACTTAACAAACAAAATACTGTCTGGACCTAACTCTTGGTTGTGGATGTCTTTGGAGCTGGGAGATGCTGATACCCAGGGTGGCAGTGGGCTGGTAAGGAGGAGGAGGGGGTAACTTGAGACAGACAGGCCTCTGGGGTAGGGAAGTAGCCAAAAGGGACAAATTAGCTTTAGACAATAGGGGACCTTTTCCATCACAGGATAATCAAACGTTTCTTCATCAAAGCTGAGACAATTTGCAAGCTGCTCATTTTGTAATTCTATCATGTTTGCCCCTGAGATATTCTTTCTGTATTTTGTCTACCCCCACCACTTAAACCCCTTTTTTCAATTCATCACCATTAATTCAGATTCTGTTTGATTACACTGTTGGAGTTGTTAATTATACAGAGTTAACAGTGGTCTAATTGAGCTCAGAGGAAACAGAGGGTCTATTGGAGTGGCAACATATATGCTCCCTCTTAGCATACTGCAAAATAGACCTTTGTTAGAACCGCTCCTCAGCCCATACTTGCGATGTTGTGTTTTCCTGTTGTTACAGGGCAATCTCTGAAGGTAAATGGTCAATGGTAATGGGCCACTGAAGATAAGTCAGACTCAGGTAAGTTACAGTAGATTAAATAAACACTGTGAGTTAATTTATCACATATCATTAAAAAAAAACAGAAATACTCCAAAGTTATAAAACAGAAACCTACCTTTTCTTTAGTATGTGTGCATCTGTGCTGTGTAGTACATGCCCGAACGGGGGTGATGCATAATATGCTTGCCTCTGAATGTGCATATGGGTAAAAGACAATGTGTGACGGGTCTTTTTCCTTGGCCACTGAGCTGTGGACCACAGGGTTTGTTGTGTGCCTTGAATCACACGAAGGAAACTGAATGATGTTGCCCCAGCTCTCTGAAGGAAGGCCATGCTTGGCTGGCTCCAGAACAGCCTTAACAGGATATCACAGAAGAAATTGTGGCTTTTGTCCAGCTCTCCTTTAAAAAAGGCTGTGTCAAAGGGACTTGGGAGGGTGTTTCTTTTTCAGCAGATGCTAGAACAGTGTGTAGTGGTTCTCTGGAAGCCCATATCTACAATGGCGCCTATCTAACCCTGTGACATCATCAAAAAGCGTGCTGCGTGGGGCTGCCGGGCTGCAGTGTAGGATTCATGCATTACAACAGCAGCAACATGTCTCTTAAGGCACCAGTGAACAAAGTTGAGCCCCAGTGCTTTTAGCCCCACTGGAGGCTTTTCTTACATAGTCTTACAACAAGGTAACACAGAGTTCGGATTATGACTCAGACTCTAAAACAGCTGCTTTTTATGTGCGGCTGCGGAAAATTATTATTTTGCATAATCACTCCCCACAATATTTATTCAATCACCATATACAGCAAAAACCAACATGGTTTTATGTGCCTGCGTGTACATAAAAGTACAGTGTGCTAACAATATACATGCATTTACATGGGGAGCATTACAGTTTCAGACAGTGTGTTTGTCAGGGAATAGCCATGCTGTGAGCAGCCTATCCCTATGAAAGCCTTAGCCTCGGGGCTATAGACAGACCCCTGGGACCAGCCGGCACTCAAGGGTCTATTTGTTCAACAGAATGTGTTATTCTATCACAGCAAGCCTGTCACAGCAGCAATCATTCAAATACCCATTCATTTCTGGAATTCCGAATCCTCAGGCTTCTAAAGACCATCAAGGAGCTACTTATTTGTTTAGTTTCTGTGCAGCCTTGTGTTTTTGATTCTTAGATACGAAGGGCAATATCAGAAGTTTACACGTTAAGCAAGTTTTTAAGGGTTTAAATGCAATTTCTTAACAGAAATTTTTTTACTTAGAATTAAAATGACTGTTTTTGCTTGCAAAAAACCCAGACTAGCGGCCTGGTGGTTGCTGCCGTCACTTCAAAATTGCCCGCATCCCTGTCCTTGAATGTTTTTCTAATTGAAAGTGATATCTTGGTGCGAATTGTTGGTCACAGCTTTTGAAGGGTGCTGGTACAATAGACCTGTCAGGGTTGATAGATCTCCAACACAGCTGGGACATAGATCCCCACACCGAAACCAATAAGAGCAGCACCGGTATGTAAAAACTCCAGCTTGGAGCTGTCTATCTGCTACTCACAGTGTTATATACACACATGTGTGTCTAATCTGTGACATACACACACGCAGAGGCCTGATCAATAGCATATTTTTGTGAGGGAGGGCAGGGTGTGCTTTAATTCATAACAAGGATTAGAGTGAATGACATTGGCTAGAAGTGAAGGAGGCTGAGAGGATAGTTTCTCATAATCAGTATTTTGTGTTGGACCCCTGGAATTATTTTTTCTGTTTGAGTATAATCAATAAAACAGCCCATTTTAGCTCAGCCGGTTGATGATAGCCAGTCATTACAGATTAGCCCCAGTGAGTAATGGGAGTCCCACAGAGCAATATAATGCAATTCGATGACTGCACTTGTGGGAGGGGTTGTGGTTGGTACAGCAGTGATGATGTTTTTGGTCTGGGGAAAACATGTTAACCTGGACAGATTTCAAGAAACATGACAAAAGCTTCATTTTATAGGGTGGTTTTTGGTTTCTTTGGTTTTGTTTTCATCCATGCTTATCTGTAAAATCCCAAATAGAAATGAATATATAAAGATGTTTATTTCTATTCTATAACTTCATTTAAAAATGCCATCACCTGCTGCTTATTTTTCTGTTGTACTACTTGAAAAACAAAACAAGGCACCCCTCTGATGCCAATTAATTAGGAGGATATGAATATTTCAGTGCTCTATGATACACTGGTGGCTGCACCGAGATAGAATTCACAACAGCTCCTAATGGAATATTAATAATGTGGTGACGTTATGCTCTTCTTTTTCTCAGCTTTCAGTGAAGGTGCGTGAGTGGAAAGGGTTCATACACTGGTCACTCCTTGGTAGAGAGTCATCAGCCAAATACAAAAAAAGGCTTCAAGTGCAGAAAAAGTTAAAAGAGTTAAAACCACTGAAAAGCTTCTGCATGAGCTGTAGATAATGTTTAAACAAACAAAAGAAGCTTTTATTTTTAAGCATATTTGGCAGCAGTATAGTTGACTTTAGTAAGTTCATAAGTATAAAATATGGATGTAGCCACTATACTGTAACTTTTGTTATTTTTCTGAGCCACATGATCGCATTTGGACTCCAAATTTATCAGCTAGCAGTAGATATTTATGCATCATTCGCCATTTTCCTTACTTTTCGATGTACATTGTATATTGCAATTTATGCCAATACAAGTGCATGGTGTATCATTAATAACAATGGCAACTTGTACAGGGTGATATGCTCCATCATTGTTGCAACGCTTAAAAGTAAGAGAATACATGGATGGAAGTATATACTAGCACATGTCCATGGTACATTACTGTCTGGTCATTTAGTCTGTTGTTGGGTGGTTGCTAGGCAACATGATGACTTTGTAATATGCAAAACTTAACTTTTTGGGATATCAATGTGATTTCTGTGATATGAAAATGACGCAATGAATTTATAAAGTATTATAGGCACATAAATGCTGTAAATGCCTCATTTTAAAAGTTGATACCAGAACATGATGACAGCATAAGATCTGATATAGATAACCTTTAAATTGTAACGCATCAATTTGAAGCTTGCTGTAATAATTTTGGTTGCTCAACTCCTCATGCAGGAGGCAAACAAACAGACACAGGATTGTGTATTATAGTATAGCTAATACTATTATTACAAATAATAAATATAAAACTATATTTAACTGAATGCTTTGAACATTCCGTCAAATTGATGATGATGCTTTTTTAGTTCTTTAATCTCTCTCTTTTTAATCTTTTCTCTTTTTGCCATGTGTTGTATCATGTGATTCTATATGGAACAGTTTTCATAGTTGGCTGCTAGGACATTTCCTACGTTTTTAAGTTAATCACTAGTTTAAAACAAGCTCATGGATGCTCATAATTTACAAAAGATGGCTGCTTTTCCCTGCGCCTCGTTCTGCTGGATATTTTTTCCTGTTAAAAGGGAGTTTTTCCTTCCCACTATCGCCAAAGCCCTTGATCATGGGTTTTCTCTGTTTTTTATTGATTATTGTATTTACATTACCTTAGGAAGGACTTCTGGGTGATGGCATGTTGGAATAGTCGATCTTCACAGAGCTCCTACTTTTATCAGCCACAAAGTGGGGACTTATATTGGTGGTATTGTTTGTCTGGCGTCATAATCTGCCAAGATGACCAGCAGAAACACCAGGAACCAGGAGCAAAAGAGAGATGAGCTCGGCGCGGCTAATGGGGCTATCATGGCTATGCTACAAACCACGTTGGAGGAGCACAAAGCCTCGCTTTCCGGGAAATTTCAAAACATCCGTTCAGCGATTTGAAAACAAGCTGGACAGCATCCAAACGACTCTTAACACCCATGACCAACGGATTACGTCTTTGAAAACCACGGCCACAGCTACAAATGCGGAGCTGCAGGACGTGGTGGGTAAGCCAGCGGTAGTGGTGGAGGTATTTACATTACCTTTATAATATAAAGCGCCTTGACGCTACTGCTGCAAATAAAATTGAATTGAACTCAATTTAATTTAATACCAATGCTACAGAAGTGTACAAAAATTACTCAGATGAATCCCATAGTACTTTTAAGTATCATCAAGTAAAAACTACTTTAGTAATATTTTCATCTTTAGTCACCTCAGATACCTTTTATGTAGTTCAACTTAATTTTTTTAATACTGACTAAGATTCGCATGAAGGTGTTCACAGATACCACAGGGGAAATTTTTGGGACACAAAAATCGTTTCTGTGCCAACAAAACATTTCAAAGCTGTTGTTTTACATTTATTCATTTAATTATTCCTCACTTTCTTGCCAAACCCCTAATTATTTTCACATTAACACCTGCTGCATTTCCCATGTGTGTATGCTCTATCTCTTTAATCTTCATCATTAGGTGGGTTAGCTTTGGCTATGCACTGATATTTAATAAGCTAGAAAGTCAGATACATATACTTTATGCTGGAAACTGCTCTGCAAAGGATAAACTTGTACTTATGATATGAAAGAGATGCAGATTATATTTCCCTTACTCCTCTCTGGCAAGGAAGACACTGCCAGAGCTTGTGTTATTCATGGACAGACTCATTTCCTGCAGCAGCAGCAGCACGGTTCAATAGTAAAGCTGTAAAACAGTTTCAGCTAGCCATAAACACATTTGATGAAAACAAATTAGGAGCGAGAAATATAACTGACGGAAAACATAACAGCCGGCAATGGAATCACATTAGAGGGGACTCTAGATGCCGCTGCAAATAAATGTACATTTAATAAATGGATAAATACAACACATAAAGCCCTATGTTGCCAAAACTCATTCATCATTTAAATATCTCCTTCTTTTTCCATTAAATCCTATATTAAAACACCTTGCAAATAAATGTGAGGTTTTAACAAGTTGACATTTCACCAGTAAAGTAACCTGTTGACACTCAAGTCCTGAAATATCGCTTGAGGAGAATTTAACGCCTTTCAGATGAAATCACTAATGGCAATAATCTTTTGACAACATGAGATGAAAGTCTCACTGATTTGTTGCTGTGACGCAGTACTATTCTTGTTAATGAATTTTTAATATCCTTAATGACAGGAGAGGAACGATGTAATTAAAAGAGCAAGTTAGGAAAAACGCTGACTCCAACTCTGTATGGGGACCATTTTAATGTTAGTTTAATTGGAACTAACACATTATCTTAATGAACAGATTGCCTTCAAGGAGACCATTTCCCCTCCCCTATAGCAAGCTCAAACTAGCCCCTACGCATATAAAGACATTTCTTTTAGAATCTATGACACAAGGAAGAAGAGGATTTGGGGGAAAAGATACAGAGAAACTTTTCCCTCCCCCTAGCATAATTTACCTTTTGAAAACCTAAACCTTTACAAATTCTTCATGCAGAGCCTGGAATAAATGGATTGGGGTGGTGGTGCAGGGATTGTGGGCATGCCCGGCTGCAGGAGAAACTTTGTGGCATGAAATAAATGCATAAAGCAAGCCAACAAGCAGACAAATTGACCATTCCACAACCTTGACACTGTTGACACCTGGACACCTATCGGGGCTCTGTCTGTCCATTTACACCCCGTGGAGCTGAGAGGAAGACATGGGGAGGTGGGATTGAGGTAAGGGTGTTTTTATGCTGTGAAGCTTTGGGCAGTTGAGTTTAATTTGGGATTTACAAGTGACATTGTGCCCCCATGGCTGTCTTCTTACTGGGCCTGGTTTATGGAGTGAGACAGCTGGGTCTTTTCCTTGTGATTAGCAGGCCTGCGACCAGCCATGCAAAAAGTATTATAGCTCACAGCATTATGTATCAGAGTTTACAGACCCCCTCCATCTCTACAGACCCCCTTCATCAACCAGTGATCAAACCCCCACCTTCACTCACACCTTTGGAAGGTCAAGGCTTTCAAACAAGTCAATAACTAATGAAGATGTGCAATGTCTATAATACACGGCGAGAAACAGCAAAAAAAGAAAAAAAATTGAAACAAAAAAATTACAGGCACATGGGAAAGGCACGCACAAGCCCTCACATAGACATGCACACACACACACACACACACACACACACACACACACACACACACACACACATTAAAAAACAGATTAATATTATTAAATGATTTGGAGTTTCCAACTAAGGGGGGAAAGTGGAGTATGAACTGTGAACAGCCACATGACGACCCAGAGGCTTATCTCACAGAGGCTGTTTGGCTTAAGCCATGGCATTAATACACTGATAGCCTACGGAATAGCCAAGCATAAAATGAATGTGAAAGGATGAAGAAACAACAAGAAAAGGCAGGAAGAAAGAGGATGAAAGTGGTTAGGCCTCCAGCTTAACAGACCAGAAATATAGAACTACCAGAAGCATTACAGGGAGGCCCTTATTGATATGAGTGTTATTTCTGAGACATGCTTTTGTCGCTGCTTTACAAACAATACCAAGAAACACTAATAGAAATAACTTTTTGGGAAAGTTCTCCAGGGGCCAAAAGATTTAGAAATATGTAATATTGGAAGGGAAAAAGAGATAATGAACTTAGAAACATTCATCAACAAGATGGAACAGTAAAGTGTGCTACGACTGGTAATTCAATTTAAACAAATATAAAGATCTTTTAAAACACAAGCGATTGAAACAAGTCCTCTACACAGAATCTGTAACCTAGCTCAGTGCAGAGGCTCTTATTCCTTTATTTTATTGATTAAAAAAAATCCCAGAGGCACTAAAACGTACAGTCAATGATTAATGTCCCTCTCAGAAAAAGAAATTATATGGAATAAATTAAACTACTGCAGCAGCAAATTGAAAAATAAGAATGTAAATGAGCTTTGAATACTTAATATCATAGAGAAAAATAGGCAATGAGGCCCAAAAATGATGAGGGATTAGCACAGAAACATGACATTAGCTCTAATGGCAACGAGTAGATTTTCTCTACTGTCAAAATTTAACTGTCGCAACTGATTTTCTGCCAGGTAAATGAAAAATGGGAGACAGTGTGTCACAATCAAAAGCTGTAACCTTGTTCACTAGGTGAAAAATTTGGACTCAGAGCTGCATATCACTACTTCGAGTCTGAAACAAGATAATAGAAAAATAATATGATTTGAAATACAATTATAGGGACTAAGTGGCACTTACCCATTCTACAGTATTGCTGTGTAGTGTACTGTGTGTTTTACAGCTGTAGCATTTGCAGGAATACCAGGAAAAAACTAACTAATAAATAAGAACAGATCGCATTTAGAAACTAAGTGATATTAACCTCTTGCAGCTTTATCCTTTCTTTTTCTTTCAATGCTATATTCATATTGGCACAGGAAGAAACAACCTCTGCTTCAATCCTGCATTTCACATTACTTGTTTAGTTATCCTGCAGAAGTGAGGAAAGGTGTGAACTGCATCAAGCCAGGGTCTCTCAGTTGGAACCTTTAATTATAACTTCACAGTATCAGTTACAGCAACTTGCGCAGATGCTAAAACCGTCAGAGGCTTGGCTACTCTACCTCACTTAATCTGAGCGAGACGCAACGAGACAGTGCTGTACCATCAGCCAGTTCAATCAGAAGCTAGGAGTGCATCAGGGACCAATCATAGCACAAAGCATTTTAAGTCACGTGACCTATAGCTACTTAGCATCCTCCACGAGCACCCATTTTCTTTTTTTGCACTGGCAATATTGTTATTTGCCTCTTTCACCCTGCCGCTTGCAGCCTCTCTCTTTCCGGAGAATATAGTGAGGTCTGTGCGTGCAGAGCTAAAGATGCTATAAAAATTGCTGAGGTATAAAATCGAAAGTGCTCAAGCTGTCTGCGACTGGAATTGCTGGCTGGCTAAGGCCTGTTGGAGGTGGTAAAGGATTCCCAGCCAAGACCTGCTAATGTTGTAAATCAGAGAAAGTTTGGGCTTGTTTGTTTACATATTTCAGGCTTTACAGTGGGCCCACTACAGTACACAAGGAGCTATGCTTGGCCCAGGCTATTGTATGGGTCATAAAACTAAAGAACATAATGGCAGTTTAAACCACCCACTCCTGCACTTGTTCACTTGTAATAGGGTTTTGTTCAGATTGGGAAAAACTTGTGTTACAAGAATAAACAACAAAAAATAGCAACAAGGGATTCTATTAGCTGCCTGGGTAGGATTTTTTCTTCCACAAATGCTCAGATTGATTAGTTACAAACTGGAATAAAACAACACAACTACTCCAAAAATACATAAATGAACTAAACAGCTGATATTTTGTTAACAAGTCATCTTTGTTTTTTTAGTGCTGGTAATAATTAATCGTTATTTAAGTAATAACAATAAAACCCTTCTTTTTTCTAATTTGGGCTAAACAAAAATGCATAATTTGTCAAAACTTTTCAAGCACTTTCTTTAGACAGTTTCTTAGAAGTCAGGAAAAATCTCTCAAAAACCATACAGAGCAGGGGAAAGTATTATAAATGTGTGTGTGAAAGGGGGTGTAATCCCTAGTTGGTTCACTGATATATATACGGCTGTACCATGGTATACAGTATGTTTTAAAAACATCCACTCAGGTGTTACCATGTCTTTCCAGGTGCACTGTGAGCCAAAGCACTTATCCTAAAGAGAGATCAAGCTTGCACGCTATCTTATCAGTGCTTACAGTGGTACAAGTACAGTAGAACTACACTCAGCTGCTCATGCAGACCCTGCTTACAGAAGATCAAACGCAGGTCAGAGACTCCCAGCATACTCCTGCTTATAATCCACACTGGTGTGTCGTCTTATGTATGTGTATAATTGTATGTGTTTGTGTGATAGGGAAAGAGAAAGCGCGAGAAAAGGGGAAAAAAGGTAGTAAGAGAGCTCGAGCACTTTTTTTCGTGTGTGTCAACAGCAGCGGTCTGGTCGTTTTGTGACAGTCATAGGCAGAGCACAGGAAATGTACCACGATGTGGCCAGTCACAGTTGAATTTCTTCAGTGATAAGGACAGATTTTTTTCCCCCTCAGAGGCCTGACAGTTCATCCTTACAGTACCATAATGCATTTTTCTGAGGTTTGATCAGTAAAGCAAAATACACCAGAAAATGTTACACATATTCTAAAGTTACTAAAGTCAGGAGTGGCTTCTTTTTTTTGTTACAAATTTAAATTTTGATTTTGGTTTTATCTGGTCTAATTTAAGAGTGTCAAGCCTGACCTCACACAAAGTCATACACACTCAGACACACACAAAAGTGTGTGTGTGGGGGGGATGAAGGATGGAGGAAGGTGACAGGTAAACAAATTCAATGTCATATTCTCCTGCTGTCTTCACTGTGCCACTTGGCATTTTAATGGAAGGGAATCTGATGTAACATATAGTGGTAACTACAACAGCAGCCTCGTACCAGAGGGGAAAACTTAACTCCTCAGACCTATGCATTAAACATATTGTAGAATAGAGTGTAACATTTATCACTGTCATTCCTAGAGAGTTTGTGTAAATTTAAATGCGCTCAAGCGTGCTGATTCCCCCCCCCCTCCACAATGTATGCGTACAATGCCACCCCAAAGCCCATTTTCCTGAAATCCCTCTCATTGTTCTGCACGACCATACCACCAAACAGCTATTCATCTTTGGGGAATATGCTGTACAGAAATGTCTTTGTATGTGGGCTTGTTTTTTTCTGTTTCTCCATTCCATGTTTAATAATGCAGAATCTGTCCACCTAGATTTCATGGTTTAATATAACAAAAAAAAAACTTAAATAAGAAACAAAATAAAATATATCGAACAAGATTATACTTTTATTTCTCCGCAAAGCAAATTTGAGAGGTGATTTCAGCAAGATAAGTTTAAATGACTACCTGAAAATGAGTTTCTGTTATAAGAAATATTTTATAGAGGTTATGCATTTAGCCATTTTATCAAAATATGTTATATTGATTTAGTATATTACTGGATTTCAGTTTTTAAAAAATGCCTATAGACAATTAAATAAGGCTGAGGTTTATTCATGACAAGTACTTTTCCAGGATTGTGAGCTGGAGTAAAATGGAATAATAATGATTTTAAGTGTGGAATATATCGGGACAGCAGTGCATGGAAACACCAGATGACACATGAAACATTAAAATAAATTACCTAACCTTTACAATTTGCAGTGCCAATAACAGGAAAAATGACAGATCATGGGTTATTATTCACTGAGAGATCTTATACATAGTAATGATGTCATCAATAATGGCCACGATATCATGGCTCTTACAGCTTTTAAAAAACATTTAAGGGAATTACTTTATTTAAAATCATCGGCCCAAGCCCAGGCCTCAACCAGTCAGCTGGAAAAAGGACAGAGTCTTTAAAGGTTGCAAGAGAGACAGAAAGAGAGCCACAAAGAGGGAATAAAGAGTGCTGAGAGAGGACAAAAGAAAGAAAAATGTGTCACGTTAACTTTCTGGTACCAAAAGGAAGGCATGAGTCAATTCCCCACATCATACATCTAGAGTGTTACCTTAACACGTGAGGTTGTGAGAGATCAGCAAACTACAAGTATATTTCAAATTCAAATTTGTCACACACACACACATTTCATCAGACTAACAGAATTAAAAGAGTTTACAGTCATTTTTGGCCTTTCGGTTTTGGCTAAATGGAATACAGAGCCTGTTAATGTCTATATATGTCTACATTAGTATGCTTGTTATGGTTTACTCTCCTTTTCTGAACACAACACATGCAGTTATTCATGTGCTGCATAGCTGACTGCATGTATATACTTAACAAAGGATTGTTGGAATAGATGTGTGAGGTTGCAGTCATGTTTCTAAATTAACTTGGAGGGAATCAGATTTCTACCTTATTTACAAAATCACAAAATAAAAGCATAAATAAGCTGAAAAACGTGCCTAAAATGTTTGCATTTTACTAAATCTTAAATCAAGGTCTACTCATTACCTTTTTTCAAACTTTAAACCACATCCTCACAGTTAATAGTTTGCTTTCACAGAAATTAGATAGCGATGTACATTTATCTCTCTTGTCCTGTTTTTTAAAATTGACTTTTTCTTTTATTACATCATTTAAAAAGCTAAAATTTCTTCTCTACTTTCCAATGACGCCCTACTGATTGATGCCTTCTGTTCACACTGATCACACATTATAGAACACATTACAGCATATTGTGCATTTCAGGAAGGGTCATTTTCAGAAAGCCGTTTACTCTGCCTCTGCAGAAAATCTTTAAATAAATTTAATTGTCTGCATCCACCATCAGAAATGGCTTTATGCATTTTGCTTCATAATTAAGAGCTTTCACATCCATAAACTTAAATCACTGTGCACAGCTGTTGAGGTGTAATTAAAGCATTAAATATGTGAACGATCGACTCCCACTAAACAAGATGACACCCCCGACACAGAACTTAGAGGTGAACCATAAGCTAGCTGGGCTTTTTCTAAAACTAAGACCCAAGCTCCCGGAGTGTTTATCCTGTTTTCCAATTCTCAGATGTCATTCCCATAAATCTTAGTGGTTCGCCTCAGCATTAGTAGCTGAACTGATGCTAACACCATTAGCTGATGATTTAATGACACTGTAGATGAGGACAGTCATCCTCTTTCTATCATTCTTTTTTTTCCACCCTTGCCTCCTGGCTGAAGATACAGTGAATCTGTGTGTTTTTGAGGATGTGGGTGGTGGCAGTCGTATGTCATCTACCTCCATAACGCCAAGGTCACTCCGTTGCATTTCTTAATGTGATCAAGGAAAGTGTCACTTTTGCAGTTCTGTGGCAGTAAATAAGATCTGGCTCTAATTTGAATGTAGTGTACCAGAGGCCCTTTATGGGTTGTTAATTTAGTGTTTAAATACATTTAACAGTTGAGAGAAAGTACTGATTAGACTGGCTCTCCAAAGTGAAGGCTATTTTTCTCTCTGACTTGCTGTAGATTATTATTGTTATGATGTGACAGATGAATGCCAAGACTATTTTGAATTAAGAGGAACTCCAAAGGCAAAGAGAACATTGAAACCTGCCCTTTTTATTAGGTAATTTTCATTAATTCACCTTTAAATTCCTTATTTATTTTTGTTTTAACTAAAAGGTACAAGCTTTTTGCATATACTATTGCTAGGTGTCTCGGTGACCTATACCTGTCATAATGTCAATTGATTATAATAGCTCCGGTTCATTTCATTATTGTATTAATGTATGTATTAATTTATGTATGTATTAATTTATGCACAATGTATTTTTTTACTATGTACCTGCCCATATCAAATACAGTATAATAAACTTTAGTAACGTTCAAGCACTCGAAACAATTAATAAATCTATAAAATTTAGGAAAAGTGGTAGTTGTGCTTAAACACTCAAAAAGTTCATGACTTGTAATGTAATAATAAATGTAATCATTTTTTTCTAAGCTTAAAAGCCCAGTGATTGATGTTATAGTATTAAACCTTTTGGTATCAATTATGTGACCCTGTGTCAATTGAACGAAAATAATTTAAAGCAAATCTACAGTGTTGGATTTGGTAAAACCACAGAATATATTGGATACACCCCTGATATTTCATAGGGATGCCATGATACTAGAATTTTAAACTGGACACCGATACCAGGAAAAAAAGTCAACAGCAAAACATTAATCATAAAACATCAATTGTTTCATGAACTTCAAAAAATACAGTGACATACAGTTACTGTAAGATAAATATATTATAAGATGCTCTTAGGTTCTTAGGCAGTGCAAAAACACAAAAAATACAAGAAGTACTTAAACCATTTAGAAAGAAAGAAAGCTTTATTGGTCACATACACAATCATACAGAGTACAATATGCAGTGAAATGTGTTGTGTCCGAGCTGCGTTCAGGCTGCAGACATAGCCATGCCGTTCCAGGGCTTGATGTTTGGCATGGGGGGCCTAGCCAGGACCCTTACTGGCTACTGGGAGAGAATCGAACTTGTGATTTCCGCTCCAAAGGTGTGTGGTCTTCCCACTACACTAACCAGCTGCTGTCCAGCTGTCAGCTCCATTTGAAGTAGTGTCATGTCTCTGTTGACTTGGTACCGTCTTTTCATTGCTAATCAAACAGAGTTGCTAAAATAGGTAGCCACTGTTTATGTCTAGTTGCTAGCAGACTTTTCTCTGCTTCAGTATGGGACTTTAGCAAAAACATGACAAGTTTTAGACACAAATAATTTTTCTTATACTGTTAAAGTTACACTCTCTATTAATGTTACAGAAGGGAATGAGTGCTAATGTTAGCTGTTTAGCTCTCACATGACATTGTTTCATTATTAGCCATAGCTATTAGCCTCTGACTTAATAATATAAGCCAGCTATTGGGTAATTACTAATAGTTAAAAGGCTAATGTTAATGGCGAGGTTAACATTTTTGATAACTGCATAATATCTAAATATTGCCAAAACAGGAGCTTTACTGACCTTTAGAAAGTCCTCCTAAAGTGTTGTTTAGGGTTGTGAACATCAACGACTTTGACTGCAATTGAGGGGAGGGACTGTGTGAAGTCGCAGATGGCACTGTTGGTACTGATTCTGTTGTATATAGCGTTGTTAATCTGAGTATTCGTTTTTCAGACAGTCCTAAAGTCTTCTAATTTTATATTAGTAATGATCAATAATGAATTTGTAGATATTTCTCAACAGATTCATCAACAGACTAACATGGCAAAATATACATTTTATATACAGTATATATATGTCTACAGAGAGATAGATAATTGACAAGCTATAAGCCGAAAGAACAGTCAGCACTGTTTGTTGCTCCCTAAGAACCAACCAGGAGCAGCATGATGAAGTCCTTGAGATTCCATTGTCTTTTATTATTTTTCTGTAGCGCTCCACTTTCAACTACTCCCTCCACCAGCTGACAACACACATTGGCCATGAAAGCCAATAAGGCCCGACCAGCCACCTCCACAACACAGATTTCTCCTGACACCTAATGCCAGTTATGAAATTGGGGGATAAGTTAATGTGTCACAGTACCATTGATTTTTCATTTACTACTTGCTGCCCTCAGTCCCAGAGCCAACCCGGGCCTTTCCTCCCAGCTTCAGAATGAATTACTGTGGCCCCCATCAAAACAGAGGATCGTGGGGTGACACAAGAGCCAGAGTGGGTGTTCATGAAAGGTGCCATACCTGATTGCAGATGACTTCATACCATTGTCATGTGGCATACCAGGACTTCAGATATCATGATCAGTTTACCCTGTATCAGCATAGACCAACAAAATGGTCTGCAAAATATATGAATATAGTATATGATACAATATATAATGCACATTTTAAACTTTTAAAATGTAAACTTTGATGCAAGTTATTTTCCCTGTCTGATCTATAAAGTGTGAGAAATTTGAATACTGTCTATGATATATAGAACAATAAAGGGGGTTGCTACAGTAGGGATAAAATGAGAGGTAGAAAAAATCTGTGGCTGCTCCCTATGAAAGGAAAAATACGCTCACGTAACAACAACATGGTGCTCAATGAGCTATGTCCTCAGTTCCATATGAGATTGGTTAATACAAAAGCTTGGTGGTGAAAAACATTGTCCTGCTCCCAGTGACAAAGACAAAGTGCCTGTGTTTGGCGTATGCGAGTCAAAGGGACAGGTGACGACAAGGAGGGAGACCAGGGAGGGAATTTGAATTTCACATCTAGGAGGAGGCAGCATGTCATTAAAAACCCTAATTTCAGTGTCAGGTAGACTTACAGGTGATCCATCATCTTGTCAGTATAATTTTATTTTATTTCAAAGGAGTTCAAAGCAGGCTTTCCAGACTTTTTAGTTCAGTTTCAATTAGATTTAAACCCAATTAACAGAAAAGTCCCATGAGTGCATTCAACAGATACCTGTTTACTCAAGCAGATCCGGGGGAAAACAACCTATAGTACAACTGAGTGCCAAACATTCAGCATAAACAAAAATGTAAAAATAAATATATAAATTATCCACCAGCACAATGAAACTATAATATAATTAATAGATTATTACTACCTTCAAGTTAGATATGACAGTTTTGCACAGGAAGCTACTGCACTACTCTTCATGTACTACCAGCAAACTGCATATCAGCACCCATGAATGCCATTTATTGGTACATTTCTAAATGTTAACGCCTGTCAACTCCAATCTCTCCGAAGGAGGCACTCGGGGAAATAAAATACATCGGAGGGGACCTGAGAGTAGGACACACGTTAACCCAGATAAGCTGTGACAAAACACCATTACCCTCTCCTGTTCACACAGCAACATACAGGACAGCTAGTAGTCCCCTGTCCCTGAGAGGAATCCATCTAAATGAGAGACAACACACACAATCATGCACACACGTTCATGTATACCATATTGTAAAAAAAAGATCCCATCCGTAATATATATAAATATATATATATATACATTATATATATATAGATATATATATATATATATATATATATATATATATATATACACATGTATGAAATTTCCTGTTTCTCTAAAGAATGAATCACTAAAAATATATATAATAGTATCTGTAACTACTTCTCGATATCTTTTCAGTTGGGTTTTTGTTTCTTTTTGTATTGTTTTTAATTTGAGATTTTCACTCATATGTAAGCCTCATGCTGGTGGAAGTACAGTAGTATTCAGATTTTGCACCAAAACTAAAATGGGAAAAGTGCCATTAAAAAGTACTGAAGATATATAAAAAAGTACTTGCAATAGAGAAATTGTGTTGTTGCGTATTTATATGCACTTTTATAATTTGCTACTTTAGATTTTGAACTTTCAGAAGAGGTTTTGGGTAATTTACTTGAGATACACTACCATAACAACAAGACATTACAGATATAGTTTTAAATTCCAAAGTTTCTCTAAACAGATTTATTAGAATGAAAATGTTTTTAAAGTAAACACTCTTATGCAGAATTATTGTATTTAAGAACTTTAATGTTGTAGCTTGTCAGGGTGAAGCTAATTTACGTATTGTGTGAATGTGAAAGAGATGTGATAAAATAGAAGGTGTTAAAATTGTATAAAAGTACAGGTATGGACTAATCACCCAGTGGGCTTGATTTGTACCAATGCTTTATGTTTTCTGACTTTTTTTGCCTTTAAATCTTATAAATTATTCAGAATAAATTCTATATGCTAAAGGCTACAAAATTTCAAATGTAACGTAGAGGATTAAAATGCAACATTAATAGAGTGGAAGAGACAAGTTCTTAGTTGCAATACTTTTAAATTTAGGTATGTAAGTAGTAATATTATGTTATTTTATCTGGAATGTGCAAAAAGAGCTTATTCACTCTGTAGTTTCTTTGTTAAAAAGAAGAAGCACAGTTTAATATACAGTCCCAGATCCCCCGAGTGCTGAATGGTGACAGACCTCAGATGGATGTGACACCAGCAGTCCAACCACACTGTGCTCCTGCTAGTGTCGTAACACTGGATATATAACCACTCCCGTCCGTACATCAGGCTGGCTAAATGGACAAAAATGCCAGGGCAGCAAAAAATGGCGAACAAACGCGAGGCTTCATTAGCAGAACCTTCCCAGCATGCTTTGCGATGACAAATGATTGACTTGGAACAATATCTAAGGCGATCAGGATAAAGTACCAGCCATTTCAAGGCTCAGCAAAATTCTAATTCTAATTAGACCTTGCACCACATTCCAAATAAAAATGGGTCCCTAGGTGGTTTACCCAATCAGGTGTCTCTCCCAGACCACTGAAACAAAACGAATAAAGAAAATGATTAAAGCGATAACAAAGGCATAAAATTCAAATTATGGCAGCATCACATCTGGGATCTGTATGTCACTGCACTACCATTTCTGCTCTCTACTTCTTTTTCTCGGACTCTCTTTAACCTGTTCACACACACATACACAGTGCATTCCTTTCTTTCTGCATGAGGGCAACCAAAGAACAGAAAAAAGACAGAGGGTGTGAAAAAGCAGGGAAATTAAAAGGTAGAGAGCGAGATCGCAAATAGGCTCTCAGCTTTAAGGTTATTAATGACTCCTCAAAAATGTGCGACTTTTCCAATCTCTCTGAGAAGCGCTTGAAGGAGCCTGCAGATGAAGCTGACCTTCACAATGTTCTTTGGTCTTTAGTTAAGAAATTCACTCACCATTATGGCATCATTAGGGAAACAAGGATAAAATTACTCCATGGTTAATGACCTATAGGATCCCCACCAAAATTTGTTTCAGATCTAATAAAACTGAGCTTAACACACTTGAATGAATTATGAGGAGTGCTACGCGGGGGTATTAAAATGTGGGGAAATAGATTTTCTGAAGCTAGGAGGACTGGACTTTTCAAATCAGATAGTAGAATGGAATTTTCTGGGCAATAAATTCTACCATGTCTCAATTTCATTTTTTTTACCTCACAGAATTTTTCAGGCTGTGATGGAATCTGTGAGTGGGATGGCCTCTAAAAATTCATTGCCAATTGCCGTCTCCTCCTCTATCCCCTTAAGGTAGATAGATTGATGGATGAATGGCTAAATGGGCAAATAAGTGGAGAAAAGTATAACCGAATGAAAACTCAATGTATGATGGAAATAAATGATTAGATACACATATAGATACTTAAAAAATCCCAGAAGGTGCAAAAAAGAAGATGCGATAAGCTAAAGAAAAATCTCTCTAAAAGGGTATCAAAATCTGCATCGGTGCTTATTATTTTATGTGTTTACATTTTCTCTAGCTTGCCGCTATATTTAGTACATGCCAGGCTAGTTATTAACATAACGCAGGGGCAGTTGAGAGGACACATGGAAACTCATTAAAGAGGACAACATAAAGCTTCAGGCGACTTTGCCTGTGCAACACGCAGCACATACATGCTTTAAAGAGCACACGCTACTACACCCACGAAACTTTGCATGTAATATGGTGAATACTTTTTTTTTTTTTTTTAATAAAAAGGCCATTTTAAAATCAGAATTGGTTTAGCATGGTTTGGTTGCAGCCCTGGAGAAGGGGTTTGTGAGCTAATGGCATTTGCTCTCTTTAAACTTTAATCTTTCCTATTAATTCCCTGCAACTGGAGAATGTGCGAGAGTTAATGTTCCATGAACGTGTTTCTCACTCTGCAATCTCTTCAAGCTAATTACCTTCAGGTGCTAAATGGGGGGAAATTGCAATCCATTTGGAAGGGAGAAATTTCACCTCCCCTTTGCCTATGTAACACTGTGGGTGCAGTTAAAAAGAAAGAAAATCAAACATAAGAAGCCAGGTCTAGAGCACATTTAATCAAAAAATGGACACTCAGGCAGAGCCCTGATAGGCTCTGCCATTCCAAGGTAGCTTTGGGAGAGTAAATTGCTTCCTGTAGCTTCCCGCCTCACTGCTTATTTTGCAGGTCACCTAGAGGTCAGCAGGTGCAGCAGTGGACAAAACACTGAACAGATGTTTGATTGACAAAGATCACACAGATTGGCAATCAAAGTTTTCAGATGAGAAAGGAGAGGCTCACTGAACGGTCATTTCATGAAGGAGATGCACAAGAAGTCAAAATCCAAATTAAAAGCAGAGTCACAGATGCATGCGCAAAACAGTAAATCTCACAGAGCGACATGGTATTTGTCAACGACAGAATCAAATACATACTAATGGCTCCGGAGTCAATCACTAATCAGTAACGCAGGATGAACAGGCTCGTTGCAGACAAATAGCTTTGATAAGTTTTATCTTTTCAGGTCTAGCTTGGAGAGAAGTGAAGAGGAAGTGGAGAGAGATATGGTCAGGCTGAGTGAACAGTGGGGGCTCTTCAGTCTACCCAGAGGTGTCTAGAGCGTGGAGGGTCTCTTTGTCCCCCGTTTGATCTTTGTCTTCTGATGACACAGCAGGAAACTGAAGAAGAAAGGAGGTTCGGACTACTGTCTAATAAACACACAGACAGAATACCCTTATTTTCTGCCACATATCCGGTCTATATAACTGGATACATGGGTGATTCAACCATAGACCTGTATTAGCCAAGCTGTCCTGAACACAGTGTTCTCAAGAGAGCAAACTCTTTGCGCAATATCAACTTTAAAAATGTAACTTTATCATTACCGCTTTGTTTTTGCATTCAGTAAAAAGTTACAAATGAAAACTGTCCGTGCCAACATTTATTGTTTTTCTGACTCATTGCGACAGTCTTTTCATAGCAAGGCACACTAAATGGTATTTTTCAGTCATTAGATACAGTGGCTGTGTTTAATTCATCACTGAAAATATTTTATGAGCATATTTAAGAGATACAATGATTTGTATCAAAAAATGTCATATCTAATTTATGTTACTGACTCCAATAGTTAAAGGGAGGTGATGACCTGATGTATAACAAAAACAGAAACACGTATATATTTTTTTTACGCTGCCATATCTCTTGTGTGTAATAATAAATGAATTAGTTGTGGGGAGTACTACAAATAGTCCGTGTCTTAGACAAACAGTCATACTGACGGCCCTGAGCTCCCACTGTGTTGAGGAATCTCCCACTAACAGCACTCCCTCCCATTTATCTCAGTGGCTGAGAGAAGGAAAAAAAGAGCGTGGGCTGGGAGCTGAGGAAACATCAAAAGAAGAGCATCCCTGATAACTGTAGCTCTGTTTTTCTAGCACCTAATGAAAAACACTTCTATGCTGGTAACTAAAACCCAAGAAGCTAGATAGCTTATTCGTTTGCACTCTGTGTGGCCTTTTGTTTGATGATTTCATGCAGATTGCTTGAAGGCAAAAGTAAACCCTGAATGGCTGCAGATGTTTTCTTGCGTTTTTATTATATTTTTTTTTTCTGAATCTCCGTTAGTGTTCATTTTATCTATCTAAAATGCCAAAGCTATTTGGTAAAATCATCAGAGGTGTTATGGTCGCAGAATGGCTCAGTCGAGCAGCATCCTTGTGTAGTGCTGAAAGGTTATTTTCTTCATGAACATTTGAGGGTCCACTGATCCCTTGTAAGTGTCTGTTGGAAAATGCATTGACATTTTACATGAATGGAAAAACCCTCCTCAATAGACTCTCTTTCATTGCTCTTCAGGTTTCAGGTCATTATACCCGCAATAGGGGACCACTCAACCTAGTTTGGTATTACCTCAGAGAAAACCCTTATGCTAGTTCACTTACTCTATTCACAAATTTAGTTTGGAAGTGAGAGATGTAAACCTTTGACCTGAACATGTAAAGGTGTTTGTTTAGTGTAAGCATCAGTGACTATTTCGCAAGATCATAACAGATGGGCATCACCTACTGTAAAACAAAAAAGAAAAAAACTTTCTATCATATTTGTCAGTGGCTTTAGGCAACTATATATGTGCAAATACTGGGAAAGAATTCATGTGCGTTTATACCTGGATATGTGCTAAGAAGAGTGGGGAAAACAGCAAACTTCATAAAAGACACACTTTTTTAAATAAGAGTCGAAAACAACAAAAATATTTTAAAAAAAAAAGTTTATGTATAAAATATTAAAAATTATAAATGTAAAAATATATTTGATTATAGGTAGATTAAAGTAGATTAAAATTTTGCTGGAGGCCGAGTGCCGAGTAATAATGTAAATGTAAAAGTGCATATTATGTGGACTGGCCCCTTAGACAAGGCTTTATGTTAATATATTAGTAATAGTGGTAATGAGTTTTTTAAATCTTATATGTATTCAGCATCATAATGCACTGATTTGACAAATTTATCATAAAAAATAAAAATTATAAACAGCTACACAAGTCTTTTTTTTAAATGTAGTTACTGTGTTATAGTACATTTTATAGGTGTCAATGTCCTCATTCTTTATAGCTGAATTTGGCAGGTGTGTAAAAAAGAAAAGTTACGGCAAAGTTTAATCAAGCAGGGTTTAGATATAGTCACAGGCACCAATCTGAATAGACAAGTCCATTCAATGCAAATGCTGCACCTGCCATGAGTTGGTAAAGCTTTTGCGATTTCAGTGAAAACAGGGTTCTCATCATTTGGAAAGGTAGACTTGCCATTTCACGCACCAGTATCCCAGAAATCCGTAAATACCTGGAGACATTCCTCGACAGGATTAAAATTTTACGATCGCCAGGAAAATGACTTCAGAGCCAAAAAGTCATCCTTTCCCTATCTGCTTTTCTTACTTTGTCCTCCAAATTTTGATTTTAACTGCCTATATGCTATTTCTAGCACATAATGTTTTATCAGTATATACCATACTCAGGAGTGTGAGCATCCTTTCTCCTTTACTGTAAGTAAAAATGTCACATATCTTCTGCAAATCAGTAAATAACTACCAGATCAATTAAGCAAACTATACTTCAGGTGCCCACCAGCAGTGAAGAGAGCTACAATACTGAGATGGTCAGAAAGTGTATGGATAGCAGTTGGCCAAGCTTCCCAGTCCAGTCAGGCTGAGTCGGCTCACACTGATAACGTAGGTAATGGTGTTTCTGGAAGAGTGAGGCCAGATGAAACACACCACACGGACAGATACCACAGGCATACTGGCCCCTTCTGTTGTAAAATTTCATTTTTTCCGGCAGGAAGCCATGAATGCTGAGGCTGAATCCAAATCCGGTTTTCCGCACGTTATCAGCGTGTGGCCCACCAAGTGGTGAGATGGCGGGGGAAGTGAAGGACTGAGGGGGGAGCGAGTGAGGTGATCCGCTCAGCCGAGACCCTCCACTTTAATCCAATTTACAGCCTCCCCCAGCAAAAGATAATTACAACCCTTAAACCAGCTAGGAGAGGGGTAGAAGAAAAGGCCTCACTCACCAAAACTGTGCCTCTGGCCCCTGAAGTCTCCACCTAGAGACAGAGAAGAGGGGGGCACTGTTAGCAGGACTCAAGCAAAGGCATTGTGACAAACTAAGAGTGTGTGTAGCTAATGAGGCAAAGTGATTTTTTTTGCAGCAAATGGATGCCTGCTGGGCAGCAGTAGAATGTACCCCAGGACTTCTTTGCTAGCTGATGTTCACCATAGACATAGGGGAGGTATATTTTAGGTTGTTATTTCAGTAAGTGGGCGTGTATCAGTGTATTTCAATAATGCATATTAGTAAATCTCTCTGAAGTCTGTGGTTATCTAAGTCATGCTTGTCTATTTACATGTTATTTTTATGTTTACTTTGCCAAAAGATTCAGTTATTCTTCTTTATTTTGCCATTGCTTTCAGTGAACATCATTACTTTGGAATGAAATAGTTTTTTAAATGCTTTCAAATTCAAGCATTAATTTCCTGCTTTTTTCTGTACTTTGTATTTGCCACTGGTCTTTGAAGTGAGAATGAAGGAATGGGGTTAATTTTTGCAAAAGAATGCGAAGAAAAAATAATGGAGGGGCACACAGGGGAGCGGAAACGCTGGCCAGTCCTAATTAACAGAAGGAGAGACACTCCCAAAGTCTCCCATTCACAGACTCACAATGGACTTCTCCACCAAGCAGAACCTGGAATGGAATATGGGAGGAGTGAATGGAAACAGGGCAGAAAAAAAAGAGAAAGAGACTAAAGCACTCGTCTCTCTTATTGTATTTCTATTTTATAGCATTAGCCCCAGGCCTAAGGTCCTATAGTCCAAGTTCTATTCACTGAAACTGTGTCCAGAGATTCCCACTGGTCAGTTTTGTAAATATGGGTCCTGGCAGTCCAGTGTAGGCCTCTTTCAAATACTGCTCCATCCCCTCCTCACCCTTTCTCACACTCTCTCTGTCAGGTGCATTAACCGCGGTTAGAGTTAAGAGCAACGTAGCCTATGCAGAGGACAGGCTTATTTTACCACAAGTCAAGAGGGGAGGGGAGGAAAATAGGAGAAGTGTGGACCCACCTGCCACTGATTATCCTCCGAGTTAGAGGGTTTAGTCTTGACCTCTGAACTTCAGAGCTGCCCCACACCACTAATCTGTTAATTAACCGAGAAATACCCTGGAAAAACTTTGAACAGCCATTGTGCATATGCGTGTGTGTATTTAAGTGTGTAAAAAAGGAAGAGAGAGCAACAGAGAAGGAGAGAGAGCCGAGCACAGTGTGGCATGTGCTAACTGTGGGCGTAGCTGGCAAATTCTCTCACTGCTGTTTTACTGGATAAGTAGGACACATCAGTCTTTTTTCTTTCTTTCTTTCTTTTTGTTGTCTGTATCTGTGTGTGTTGCCAGGTTATGGACACCTCCATCCCTTCAGCTTGATAGCACTTCATTTGATTGTACGCAATACCTCAAGAAATATGTACAGGGCATTTATAGACTGCATTTTTTTCTGTGACTTACTTTTTGATATGTATTACTTATACAACTATACAACTATTATCTTTACATTTTGTAATACATTTGTTACTATGTTTTTATGCATATATACCAAGCTTGAATTTATGTAGGTTGGGATCACATGAAGGTCTTGATGATAAATCTGAGCAGCTACAAGACAAAAAAAAATAAATCACCATGTGATATTTTCTAATGTTTGATATATTATTGTGATAATCTCTTTGGATGCTTAAATTATTCAAACTACACAACACAAGATTAAGTGTTCATTAAGCAATTGAGCATAAACTGACAGGTAGTGTACTGACTTGCATAAAACAGTGATAAACCCAGAAAAGTGAAAAGGTTAGTTTATCCTTCATCCCCCCCAAATAGGATATAGATAT